>NW_027221854.1:0-309465 GCF_041296265.1 Equus caballus | reverse complement strand
GGGAAGCTAAGAAACAACTCGCTCTGCACAGTGCTCTTACAGCCTACCGGGGAACATCTCTTCCAAAGGCCTGTGAAACGCAGTTTCTTTGCAGGCCTGATCTGGCTGAAGTAGGACTTCTGCTCTGGGTGTGCTACTTTGCCCTAGAGCTGAAAGGCACAACGTGCAGGCTTCTTTCCAAAGGGCGAGTTGGGCCCCACAGCATCTTGCTTCCAGCTCTTTGGGAAGCTAAGAAACAACTCGCTCTGCACAGTGCTCTTACAGCCTAGAGGGAACATCTCTTCCAAAGGCCTGTGAAACGCAGTTTCTTCGCAGGCCTGATCTGGCTGAAGTATGGACTTCTGCTCTGGGGTGTGCCACTTTGCCCTAGAGCTGAAAGGCACAACGTGCAGGCTTCTTTCCAAAGGGCGAGTTGGGCCCCACAGCATCTTGCTTCCAGCTCTTTGGGAAGCTAAGAAACAACTCGCTCTGCACAGTGCTCTTACAGCCTACCGGGAACATGTCTTCCAAAGGCCTGTGAAACGCAGTTTCTTTGCAGGCCTGATCTGGCTGAAGTAGGACTTCTGCTCTGGGTGTCCTACTTTGCCCTAGAGCTGAAAGGCACAACGTGCAGGCTTCTTTCCAAAGGGCGAGTTGGGCCCCACAGCATCTTGCTTCCAGCTCTTTGGGAAGCTAAGAAACAACTCGCTCTGCACAGTGCTCTTACAGCCTACCGGGAACATGTCTTCCAAAGGCCTGTGAAACGCAGTTTCTTCGCAGGCCTGATCTGGCTGAAGTAGGACTTCTGCTCTGGGTGTGCTACTTTGCCCTAGAGCTGAAAGGCACAACGTGCAGGCTTCTTTCCAAAGGGCGAGTTGGGCCCCACAGCATCTTGCTTCCAGCTCTTTGGGAAGCTAAGAAACAACTCGCTCTGCACAGTGCTCTTACAGCCTACCGGGAGCATGTCTTCCAAAGGCCTGTGAAACGCAGTTTCTTCGCAGGCCTGATCTGGCTGAAGTAGGACTTCTGCTCTGGGTGTGCTACTTTGCCCTAGAGCTGAAAGGCACAACGTGCAGGCTTCTTTCCAAAGGGCGAGTTGGGCCCCACAGCATCTTGCTTCCAGCTCTTTGGGAAGCTAAGAAACAACTCGCTCTGCACAGTGCTCTTACAGCCTACCGGGAACATGTCTTCCAAAGGCCTGTGAAACGCAGTTTCTTTGCAGGGCCTGATCTGGCTGAAGTAGGACTTCTGCTCTGGGTGTGCTACTTTGCCCTAGAGCTGAAAGGCACAACGTGCAGGCTTCTTTCCAAAGGGCGAGTTGGGCCCCACAGCAACTTGCTTCCAGCTCTTTGGGAAGCTAAGAAACAACTCGCTCTGCACAGTGCTCTTACAGCCTACCGGGAACATGTCTTCCAAAGGCCTGTGAAACGCAGTTTCTTTGCAGGCCTGATCTGGCTGAAGTAGGACTTCTGCTCTGGGTGTGCTACTTTGCCCTAGAGCTGAAAGGCACAACGTGCAGGCTTCTTTCCAAAGGGCGAGTTGGGCCCCACAGCATCTTGCTTCCAGCTCTTTGGGAAGCTAAGAAACAACTCGCTCTGCACTGTGCTCTTACAGCCTACCGGGAACATCTCTTCCAAAGGCCTGTGAAACGCAGTTTCTTTGCAGGCCTGATCTGGCTGAAGTAGGACTTCTGCTCTGGGTGTGCTACTTTGCCCTAGAGCTGAAAGGCACAACGTGCAGGCTTCTTTCCAAAGGGCGAGTTGGGCCCCACAGCATCTTGCTTCCAGCTCTTTGGGAAGCTAAGAAACAACTCGCTCTGCACAGTGCTCTTACAGCCTACCGGGAACATCTCTTCCAAAGGCCTGTGAAACGCAGTTTCTTTGCAGGCCTGATCTGGCTGAAGTAGGACTTCTGCTCTGGGTGTGCTACTTTGCCCTAGAGCTGAAAGGCACAACGTGCAGGCTTCTTTCCAAAGGGCGAGTTGGGCCCCACAGCATCTTGCTTCCAGCTCTTTGGGAAGCTAAGAAACAACTCGCTCTGCACAGTGCTCTTACAGCCTACCGGGAACATCTCTTCCAAAGGCCTGTGAAACGCAGTTTCTTTGCAGGCCTGATCTGGCTGAAGTAGGACTTCTGCTCTGGGTGTGCTACTTTGCCCTAGAGCTGAAAGGCACAACGTGCAGGCTTCTTTCCAAAGGGCGAGTTGGGCCCCACAGCATCTTGCTTCCAGCTCTTTGGGAAGCTAAGAAACAACTCGCTCTGCACAGTGCTCTTACAGCCTACCGGGAACATGTCTTCCAAAGGCCTGTGAAACGCAGTTTCTTTGCAGGCCTGATCTGGCTGAAGTAGGACTTCTGCTCTGGGTGTGCTACTTTGCCCTAGAGCTGAAAGGCACAACGTGCAGGCTTCTTTCCAAAGGGCGAGTTGGGCCCCACAGCATCTTGCTTCCAGCTCTTTGGGAAGCTAAGAAACAACTCGCTCTGCACAGTGCTCTTACAGCCTACCGGGAACATGTCTTCCAAAGGCCTGTGAAACGCAGTTTCTTTGCAGGCCTGATCTGGCTGAAGTAGGACTTCTGCTCTGGGTGTGCTACTTTGCCCTAGAGCTGAAAGGCACAACGTGCAGGCTTCTTTCCAAAGGGCGAGTTGGGCCCCACAGCATCTTGCTTCCAGCTCTTTGGGAAGCTAAGAAACAACTCGCTCTGCACAGTGCTCTTACAGCCTACCGGGAACATGTCTTCCAAAGGCCTGTGAAACGCAGTTTCTTTGCAGGCCTGATCTGGCTGAAGTAGGACTTCTGCTCTGGGTGTGCTACTTTGCCCTAGAGCTGAAAGGCACAACGTGCAGGCTTCTTTCCAAAGGGCGAGTTCGGCCCCACAGCATCTTGCTTCCAGCTCTTTGGGAAGCTAAGAAACAACTCGCTCTGCACAGTGCTCTTACAGCCTACCGGGAACATGTCTTCCAAAGGCCTGTGAAACGCAGTTTCTTTGCAGGCCTGATCTGGCTGAAGTAGGACTTCTGCTCTGGGTGTGCTACTTTGCCCTAGAGCTGAAAGGCACAACGTGCAGGCTTCTTTCCAAAGGGCGAGTTGGGCCCCACAGCATCTTGCTTCCAGCTCTTTGGGAAGCTAAGAAACAACTCGCTCTGCACAGTGCTCTTAAAGCCTAGTGGGACCATCTCTTCCAAAGGCCTGTGAAACGCAGTTTCTTTGCAGGCCTGATCTGGCTGAAGTAGGACTTCTGCTCTGGGTGTGCTACTTTGCCCTAGAGCTGAAAGGCACAACGTGCAGGCTTCTTTCCAAAGGGCGAGTTGGGCCCCACAGCATCTTGCTTCCAGCTCTTTGGGAAGCTAAGAAACAACTCGCTCTGCACAGTGCTCTTACAGCCTACCGGGAACATCTCTTCCAAAGGCCTGTGAAACGCAGTTTCTTTGCAGGCCTGATCTGGCTGAAGTAGGACTTCTGCTCTGGGTGTGCTACTTTGCCCTAGAGCTGAAAGGCACAACGTGCAGGCTTCTTTCCAAAGGGCGAGTTGGGCCCCACAGCATCTTGCTTCCAGCTCTTTGGGAAGCTAAGAAACAACTCGCTCTGCACAGTGCTCTTACAGCCTAGAGGGAACATCTCTTCCAAAGGCCTGTGAAACGCAGTTTCTTCGCAGGCCTGATCTGGCTGAAGTAGGACTTCTGCTCTGGGTGTGCCACTTTGCCCTAGAGCTGAAAGGCACAACGTGCAGGCTTCTTTCCAAAGGGCGAGTTGGGCCCCACAGCATCTTGCTTCCAGCTCTTTGGGAAGCTAAGAAACAACTCGCTCTGCACAGTGCTCTTACAGCCTACCGGGAACATGTCTTCCAAAGGCCTGTGAAACGCAGTTTCTTTGCAGGCCTGATCTGGCTGAAGTAGGACTTCTGCTCTGGGTGTCCTACTTTGCCCTAGAGCTGAAAGGCACAACGTGCAGGCTTCTTTCCAAAGGGCGAGTTGGGCCCCACAGCATCTTGCTTCCAGCTCTTTGGGAAGCTAAGAAACAACTCGCTCTGCACAGTGCTCTTACAGCCTACCGGGAACATGTCTTCCAAAGGCCTGTGAAACGCAGTTTCTTCGCAGGCCTGATCTGGCTGAAGTAGGACTTCTGCTCTGGGTGTGCTACTTTGCCCTAGAGCTGAAAGGCACAACGTGCAGGCTTCTTTCCAAAGGGCGAGTTGGGCCCCACAGCATCTTGCTTCCAGCTCTTTGGGAAGCTAAGAAACAACTCGCTCTGCACAGTGCTCTTACAGCCTACCGGGAGCATGTCTTCCAAAGGCCTGTGAAACGCAGTTTCTTCGCAGGCCTGATCTGGCTGAAGTAGGACTTCTGCTCTGGGTGTGCTACTTTGCCCTAGAGCTGAAAGGCACAACGTGCAGGCTTCTTTCCAAAGGGCGAGTTGGGCCCCACAGCATCTTGCTTCCAGCTCTTTGGGAAGCTAAGAAACAACTCGCTCTGCACAGTGCTCTTACAGCCTACCGGGAACATGTCTTCCAAAGGCCTGTGAAACGCAGTTTCTTTGCAGGCCTGATCTGGCTGAAGTAGGACTTCTGCTCTGGGTGTGCTACTTTGCCCTAGAGCTGAAAGGCACAACGTGCAGGCTTCTTTCCAAAGGGCGAGTTGGGCCCCACAGCATCTTGCTTCCAGCTCTTTGGTAAGCTAAGAAACAACTCGCTCTGCACAGTGCTCTTACAGCCTACGGGGAACATGTCTTCCAAAGGCCTGTGAAACGCAGTTTCTTTGCAGGCCTGATCTGGCTGAAGTAGGACTTCTGCTCTGGGTGTGCTACTTTGCCCTAGAGCTGAAAGGCACAACGTGCAGGCTTCTTTCCAAAGGGCGAGTTGGGCCCCACAGCATCTTGCTTCCAGCTCTTTCGGAAGCTAAGAAACAACTCGCTCTGCACAGTGCTCTTACAGCCTACGGGGAACATCTCTTCCAAAGGCCTGTGAAACGCAGTTTCTGTGCAGGCCTGATCTGGCTGAAGTAGGACTTCTGCTCTGGGTGTGCTACTTTGCCCTAGAGCTGAAAGGCACAACGTGCAGGCTTCTTTCCAAAGGGCGAGTTGGGCCCCACAGCATCTTGCTTCCAGCTCTTTGGGAAGCTAAGAAACAACTCGCTCTGCACAGTGCTCTTACAGCCTACCGGGAGCATGTCTTCCAAAGGCCTGTGAAACGCAGTTTCTTCGCAGGCCTGATCTGGCTGAAGTAGGACTTCTGCTCTGGGTGTGCTACTTTGCCCTAGAGCTGAAAGGCACAACGTGCAGGCTTCTTTCCAAAGGGCGAGTTGGGCCCCACAGCAACTTGCTTCCAGCTCTTTGGGAAGCTAAGAAACAACTCGCTCTGCACAGTGCTCTTACAGCCTACCGGGAGCATGTCTTCCAAAGGCCTGTGAAACGCAGTTTCTTCGCAGGCCTGATCTGGCTGAAGTAGGACTTCTGCTCTGGGTGTGCTACTTTGCCCTAGAGCTGAAAGGCACAACGTGCAGGCTTCTTTCCAAAGGGCGAGTTGGGCCCCACAGCATCTTGCTTCCAGCTCTTTGGGAAGCTAAGAAACAACTCGCTCTGCACAGTGCTCTTACAGCCTACCGGGAGCATGTCTTCCAAAGGCCTGTGAAACGCAGTTTCTTCGCAGGCCTGATCTGGCTGAAGTAGGACTTCTGCTCTGGGTGTGCTACTTTGCCCTAGAGCTGAAAGGCACAACGTGCAGGCTTCTTTCCAAAGGGCGAGTTGGGCCCCACAGCATCTTGCTTCCAGCTCTTTGGGAAGCTAAGAAACAACTCGCTCTGCACAGTGCTCTTACAGCCTACCGGGAACATCTCTTCCAAAGGCCTGTGAAACGCAGTTTCTTTGCAGGCCTGATCTGGCTGAAGTAGGACTTCTGCTCTGGGTGTGCTACTTTGCCCTAGAGCTGAAAGGCACAACGTGCAGGCTTCTTTCCAAAGGGCGAGTTGGGCCCCACAGCATCTTGCTTCCAGCTCTTTGGGAAGCTAAGAAACAACTCGCTCTGCACAGTGCTCTTACAGCCTACCCGGAACATCTCTTCCAAAGGCCTGTGAAATGCAGTTTCTTTGCAGGCCTGATCTGGCTGAAGTAGGACTTCTGCTCTGGGTGTGCTACTTTGCCCTAGAGCTGAAAGGCACAACGTGCAGGCTTCTTTCCAAAGGGCGAGTTGGGCCCCACAGCATCTTGCTTCCAGCTCTTTGGGAAGCTAAGAAACAACTCGCTCTGCACAGTGCTCTTACAGCCTAGTGGGAACATCTCTTCCAAAGGCCTGTGAAACGCAGTTTCTTTGCAGGCCTGATCTGGCTGAAGTAGGACTTCTGCTCTGGGTGTGCTACTTTGCCCTAGAGCTGAAAGGCACAACGTGCAGGCTTCTTTCCAAAGGGCGAGTTGGGCCCCACAGCATCTTGCTTCCAGCTCTTTGGGAAGCTAAGAAACAACTCGCTCTGCACAGTGCTCTTACAGCCTACCGGGAACATGTCTTGCAAAGGCCTGTGAAACGCAGTTTCTTTGCAGGCCTGATCTGGCCGAAGTAGGACTTCTGCTCTGGGTGTGCTACTTTGCCCTAGAGCTGAAAGGCACAACGTGCAGGCTTCTTTCCAAAGGGCGAGTTTGGCCCCAGAACATCTTGCTTCCAGCTCTTTGGGAAGCTAAGAAACAACTCGCTCTGCACAGTGCTCTTACAGCCTACCGGGAACATGTCTTCCAAAGGCCTGTGAAACGCAGTTTCTGTGCAGGCCTGATCTGGCTGAAGTAGGACTTCTGCTCTGGGTGTGCTACTTTGCCCTAGAGCTGAAAGGCACAACGTGCAGGCTTCTTTCCAAAGGGCGAGTTGGGCCCCACAGCATCTTGCTTCCAGCTCTTTGGGAAGCTAAGAAACAACTCGCTCTGCACAGTGCTCTTACAGCCTACCGGGAACATGTCTTCCAAAGGCCTGTGAAACGCAGTTTCTTTGCAGGCCTGATCTGGCTGAAGGAGGACTTCTGCTCTGGGTGTGCTACTTTGCCCTAGAGCTGAAAGGCACAACGTGCAGGCTTCTTTCCAAAGGGCGAGTTGGGCCCCACAGCATCTTGCTTCCAGCTCTTTGGGAAGCTAAGAAACAACTCGCTCTGCACAGTGCTCTTACAGCCTAGTGGGAAAATCTCTTCCAAAGGCCTGTGAAACGCAGTTTCTTTGCAGGCCTGATCTGGCTGAAGTAGGACTTCTGCTCTGGGTGTGCTACTTTGCCCTAGAGCTGAAAGGCACAACGTGCAGGCTTCTTTCCAAAGGGCGAGTTGGGCCCCACAGCATCTTGCTTCCAGCTCTTTGGGAAGCTAAGAAACAACTCGCTCTGCACAGTGCTCTTACAGCCTACCGGGAACATGTCTTCCAAAGGCCTGTGAAACGCAGTTTCTTTGCAGGTCTGATCTGGCTGAAGTAGGACTTCTGCTCTGGGTGTGCTACTTTGCCCTAGAGCTGAAAGGCACAACGTGCAGGCTTCTTTCCAAAGGGCGAGTTGGGCCCCACAGCATCTTGCTTCCAGCTCTTTGGGAAGCTAAGAAACAACTCGCTCTGCACAGTGCTCTTACAGCCTACCGGGAACATGTCTTCCAAAGGCCTGTGAAACGCAGTTTCTTTGCAGGCCTGATCTGGCTGAAGTAGGACTTCTGCTCTGGGTGTGCTACTTTGCCCTAGAGCTGAAAGGCACAACGTGCAGGCTTCTTTCCAAAGGGCGAGTTGGGCCCCACAGCATCTTGCTTCCAGCTCTTTGGGAAGCTAAGAAACAACTCGCTCTGCACAGTGCTCTTAGAGCCTACCGGGAACATCTCTTCCAAAGGCCTGTGAAACGCAGTTTCTTTGCAGGCCTGATCTGGCTGAAGTAGGACTTCTGCTCTGGGTGTGCTACTTTGCCCTAGAGCTGAAAGGCACAACGTGCAGGCTTCTTTCCAAAGGGCGAGTTGG
The DNA here is from genome assembly GCF_041296265.1 of Equus caballus. NCBI lineage: Eukaryota > Metazoa > Chordata > Mammalia > Perissodactyla > Equidae > Equus > Equus caballus. The sequence continues at coordinate 301,534 of NW_027221854.1, read as the reverse complement.
GCCCCACAGCATCTTGCTTCCAGCTCTTTGGGAAGCTAAGAAACAACTCGCTCTGCACAGTGCTCTTACAGCCTACCGGGAACATGTCTTCCAAAGGCCTGTGAAACGCAGTTTCTTTGCAGGCCTGATCTGGCTGAAGTAGGACTTCTGCTCTGGGTGTGCTACTTTGCCCTAGAGCTGAAAGGCACAACGTGCAGGCTTCTTTCCAAAGGGCGAGTTGGGCCCCACAGCATCTTGCTTCCAGCTCTTTCGGAAGCTAAGAAACAACTCGCTCTGCACAGTGCTCTTACAGCCTACCGGGACCATCTCTTCCAAAGGCCTGTGAAACGCAGTTTCTTTGCAGGCCTGATCTGGCTGAAGTAGGACTTCTGCTCTGGGTGTGCTACTTTGCCCTAGAGCTGAAAGGCACAACGTGCAGGCTTCTTTCCAAAGGGCGAGTTGGGCCCCACAGCATCTTGCTTCCAGCTCTTTGGGAAGCTAAGAAACAACTCGCTCTGCACAGTGCTCTTACAGCCTAACGGGAACATCTCTTCCAAAGGCCTGTGAAACGCAGTTTCTTTGCAGGCCTGATCTGGCTGAAGTAGGACTTCTGCTCTGGGTGTGCTACTTTGCCCTAGAGCTGAAAGGCACAACGTGCAGGCTTCTTTCCAAAGGGCGAGTTGGGCCCCACAGCATCTTGCTTCCAGCTCTTTGGGAAGCTAAGAAACAACTCGCTCTGCACAGTGCTCTTACAGCCTACCGGGAACATGTCTTCCAAAGGCCTGTGAAACGCAGTTTCTTTGCAGGCCTGATCTGGCTGAAGTAGGACTTCTGCTCTGGGTGTGCTACTTTGCCCTAGAGCTGAAAGGCACAACGTGCAGGCTTCTTTCCAAAGGGCGAGTTGGGCCCCACAGCATCTTGCTTCCAGCTCTTTGGGAAGCTAAGAAACAACTCGCTCTGCACAGTGCTCTTACAGCCTACCGGGAACATGTCTTCCAAAGGCCTGTGAAACGCAGTTTCTTTGCAGGCCTGATCTGGCTGAAGTAGGACTTCTGCTCTGGGTGTGCTACTTTGCCCTAGAGCTGAAAGGCACAACGTGCAGGCTTCTTTCCAAAGGGCGAGTTGGGCCCCACAGCATCTTGCTTCCAGCTCTTTGGGAAGCTAAGAAACAACTCGCTCTGCACTGTGCTCTTACAGCCTACCGGGAACATGTCTTCCAAAGGCCTGTGAAACGCAGTTTCTTTGCAGGCCTGATCTGGCTGAAGTAGGACTTCTGCTCTGGGTGTGCTACTTTGCCCTAGAGCTGAAAGGCACAACGTGCAGGCTTCTTTCCAAAGGGCGAGTTGGGCCCCACAGCATCTTGCTTCCAGCTCTTTGGGAAGCTAAGAAACAACTCGCTCTGCACAGTGCTCTTACAGCCTACGGGGAACATGTCTTCCAAAGGCCTGTGAAACGCAGTTTCTTTGCAGGCCTGATCTGGCTGAAGTAGGACTTCTGCTCTGGGTGTGCTACTTTGCCCTAGAGCTGAAAGGCACAACGTGCAGGCTTCTTTCCAAAGGGCGAGTTGGGCCCCACAGCATCTTGCTTCCAGCTCTTTGGGAAGCTAAGAAACAACTCGCTCTGCACAGTGCTCTTACAGCCTAACGGGAACATCTCTTCCAAAGGCCTGTGAAACGCAGTTTCTTTGCAGGCCTGATCTGGCTGAAGTAGGACTTCTGCTCTGGGTGTGCTACTTTGCCCTAGAGCTGAAAGGCACAACGTGCAGGCTTCTTTCCAAAGGGCGAGTTGGGCCCCACAGCATCTTGCTTCCAGCTCTTTGGGAAGCTAAGAAACAACTCGCTCTGCACAGTGCTCTTACAGCCTAGTGGGAACATCTCTTCCAAAGGCCTGTGAAACGCAGTTTCTTTGCAGGCCTGATCTGGCTGAAGTAGGACTTCTGCTCTGGGTGTGCTACTTTGCCCTAGAGCTGAAAGGCACAACGTGCAGGCTTCTTTCCAAAGGGCGAGTTGGGCCCCACAGCATCTTGCTTCCAGCTCTTTGGGAAGCTAAGAAACAACTCGCTCTGCACAGTGCTCTTACAGCCTACCGGGAACATCTCTTCCAAAGGCCTGTGAAACGCAGTTTCTTTGCAGGCCTGATCTGGCTGAAGTAGGACTTCTGCTCTGGGTGTGCTACTTTGCCCTAGAGCTGAAAGGCACAACGTGCAGGCTTCTTTCCAAAGGGCGAGTTGGGCCCCACAGCATCTTGCTTCCAGCTCTTTGGGAAGCTAAGAAACAACTCGCTCTGCACAGTGCTCTTACAGCCTACCGGGAACATGTCTTCCAAAGGCCTGTGAAACGCAGTTTCTTTGCAGGCCTGATCTGGCTGAAGTAGGACTTCTGCTCTGGGTGTGCTACTTTGCCCTAGAGCTGAAAGGCACAACGTGCAGGCTTCTTTCCAAAGGGCGAGTTGGGCCCCACAGCATCTTGCTTCCAGCTCTTTGGGAAGCTAAGAAACAACTCGCTCTGCACAGTGCTCTTACAGCCTACCGGGAACATGTCTTCCAAAGGCCTGTGAAACGCAGTTTCTTTGCAGGCCTGATCTGGCTGAAGTAGGACTTCTGCTCTGGGTGTGCTACTTTGCCCTAGAGCTGAAAGGCACAACGTGCAGGCTTCTTTCCAAAGGGCGAGTTGGGCCCCACAGCATCTTGCTTCCAGCTCTTTGGGAAGCTAAGAAACAACTCGCTCTGCACTGTGCTCTTACAGCCTACCGGGAACATGTCTTCCAAAGGCCTGTGAAACGCAGTTTCTTTGCAGGCCTGATCTGGCTGAAGTAGGACTTCTGCTCTGGGTGTGCTACTTTGCCCTAGAGCTGAAAGGCACAACGTGCAGGCTTCTTTCCAAAGGGCGAGTTGGGCCCCACAGCATCTTGCTTCCAGCTCTTTGGGAAGCTAAGAAACAACTCGCTCTGCACAGTGCTCTTACAGCCTACGGGGAACATGTCTTCCAAAGGCCTGTGAAACGCAGTTTCTTTGCAGGCCTGATCTGGCTGAAGTAGGACTTCTGCTCTGGGTGTGCTACTTTGCCCTAGAGCTGAAAGGCACAACGTGCAGGCTTCTTTCCAAAGGGCGAGTTGGGCCCCACAGCATCTTGCTTCCAGCTCTTTGGGAAGCTAAGAAACAACTCGCTCTGCACAGTGCTCTTACAGCCTAACGGGAACATCTCTTCCAAAGGCCTGTGAAACGCAGTTTCTTTGCAGGCCTGATCTGGCTGAAGTAGGACTTCTGCTCTGGGTGTGCTACTTTGCCCTAGAGCTGAAAGGCACAACGTGCAGGCTTCTTTCCAAAGGGCGAGTTGGGCCCCACAGCATCTTGCTTCCAGCTCTTTGGGAAGCTAAGAAACAACTCGCTCTGCACAGTGCTCTTACAGCCTAGTGGGAACATCTCTTCCAAAGGCCTGTGAAACGCAGTTTCTTTGCAGGCCTGATCTGGCTGAAGTAGGACTTCTGCTCTGGGTGTGCTACTTTGCCCTAGAGCTGAAAGGCACAACGTGCAGGCTTCTTTCCAAAGGGCGAGTTGGGCCCCACAGCATCTTGCTTCCAGCTCTTTGGGAAGCTAAGAAACAACTCGCTCTGCACAGTGCTCTTACAGCCTACCGGGAACATGTCTTCCAAAGGCCTGTGAAACGCAGTTTCTTCGCAGGCCAGATCTGGCTGAAGTAGGACTTCTGCTCTGGGTGTGCTACTTTGCCCTAGAGCTGAAAGGCACAACGTGCAGGCTTCTTTCCAAAGGGCGAGTTGGGCCCCACAGCATCTTGCTTCCAGCTCTTTGGGAAGCTAAGAAACAACTCGCTCTGCACAGTGCTCTTACAGCCTACCGGGAACATCTCTTCCAAAGGCCTGTGAAACGCAGTTTCTTTGCAGGCCTGATCTGGCTGAAGTAGGACTTCTGCTCTGGGTGTGCTACTTTGCCCTAGAGCTGAAGGGCACAACGTGCAGGCTTCTTTCCAAAGGGCGAGTTCGGCCCCACAGCATCTTGCTTCCAGCTCTTTGGGAAGCTAAGAAACAACTCGCTCTGCACAGTGCTCTTACAGCCTACCGGGAACATGTCTTCCAAAGGCCTGTGAAACGCAGTTTCTTTGTAGGCCTGATCTGGCTGAAGTAGGACTTCTGCTCTGGGTGTGCTACTTTGCCCTAGAGCTGAAAGGCACAACGTGCAGGCTTCTTTCCAAAGGGCGAGTTGGGCCCCACAGCATCTTGCTTCCAGCTCTTTGGGAAGCTAAGAAACAACTCGCTCTGCACAGTGCTCTTACTGCCTACCGGGAACATCTCTTCCAAAGGCCTGTGAAACGCAGTTTCTTCGCAGGCCTGATCTGGCTGAAGTAGGACTTCTGCTCTGGGTGTGCTACTTTGCCCTAGAGCTGAAAGGCACAACGTGCAGGCTTCTTTCCAAAGGGCGAGTTGGGCCCCACAGCATCTTGCTTCCAGCTGTTTGGGAAGCTAAGAAACAACTCGCTCTGCAGAGTGCTCTTACAGCCTACAGGGAACATGTCTTCCAAAGGCCTGTGAAACGCAGTTTCTTTGCAGGCCTGATCTGGCTGAAGTAGGACTTCTGCTCTGGGTGTGCTACTTTGCCCTAGAGCTGAAAGGCACAACGTGCAGGCTTCTTTCCAAAGGGCGAGTTGGGCCCCACAGCATCTTGCTTCCAGCTCTTTGGGAAGCTAAGAAACAACTCGCTCTGCACAGTGCTCTTACAGCCTACCCGGAACATCTCTTCCAAAGGCCTGTGAAACGCAGTTTCTTTGCAGGCCTGATCTGGCTGAAGTAGGACTTCTGCTCTGGGTGTGCTACTTTGCCCTAGAGCTGAAAGGCACAACGTGCAGGCTTCTTTCCAAAGGGCGAGTTGGGCCCCACAGCATCTTGCTTCCAGCTCTTTGGGAAGCTAAGAAACAACTCGCTCTGCACAGTGCTCTTACAGCCTAGTGGGAACATCTCTTCCAAAGGCCTGTGAAACGCAGTTTCTTTGCAGGCCTGATCTGGCTGAAGTAGGACTTCTGCTCTGGGTGTGCTACTTTGCCCTAGAGCTGAAAGGCACAACGTGCAGGCTTCTTTCCAAAGGGCGAGTTGGGCCCCACAGCATCTTGCTTCCAGCTCTTTGGGAAGCTAAGAAACAACTCGCTCTGCACAGTGCTCTTACAGCCTACCGGGAACATGTCTTGCAAAGGCCTGTGAAACGCAGTTTCTTTGCAGGCCTGATCTGGCCGAAGTAGGACTTCTGCTCTGGGTGTGCTACTTTGCCCTAGAGCTGAAAGGCACAACGTGCAGGCTTCTTTCCAAAGGGCGAGTTTGGCCCCACAGCATCTTGCTTCCAGCTCTTTGGGAAGCTAAGAAACAACTCGCTCTGCACAGTGCTCTTACAGCCATCCGGGAACATGTCTTCCAAAGGCCTGTGAAACGCAGTTTCTGTGCAGGCCTGATCTGGCTGAAGTAGGACTTCTGCTCTGGGTGTGCTACTTTGCCCTAGAGCTGAAAGGCACAACGTGCAGGCTTCTTTCCAAAGGGCGAGTTGGGCCCCACAGCATCTTGCTTCCAGCTCTTTGGGAAGCTAAGAAACAACTCGCTCTGCACAGTGCTCTTACAGCCTACCGGGAACATCTCTTCCAAAGGCCTGTGAAACGCAGTTTCTTTGCAATCCTGATCTGGCTGAAGGAGGACTTCTGCTCTGGGTGTGCTACTTTGCCCTAGAGCTGAAAGGCACAACGTGCAGGCTTCTTTCCAAAGGGCGAGTTGGGCCCCACAGCATCTTGCTTCCAGCTCTTTGGGAAGCTAAGAAACAACTCGCTCTGCACAGTGCTCTTACAGCCTACCGGGAACATGTCTTCCAAAGGCCTGTGAAACGCAGTTTCTTTGCAGGCCTGATCTGGCTGAAGTAGGACTTCTGCTCTGGGTGTGCTACTTTGCCCTAGAGCTGAAAGGCACAACGTGCAGGCTTCTTTCCAAAGGGCGAGTTGGGCCCCACAGCATCTTGCTTCCAGCTCTTTGGGAAGCTAAGAAACAACTCGCTCTGCACAGTGCTCTTACAGCCTAACGGGAACATGTCTTCCAAAGGCCTGTGAAACGCAGTTTCTTTGCAGGCCTGATCTGGCTGAAGTAGGACTTCTGCTCTGGGTGTGCCACTTTGCCCTAGAGCTGAAAGGCACAACGTGCAGGCTTCTTTCCAAAGGGCGAGTTGGGCCCCACAGCATCTTGCTTCCAGCTCTTTGGGAAGCTAAGAAACAACTCGCTCTGCACAGTGCTCTTACAGCCTACTGGGAACATGTCTTCCAAAGGCCTGTGAAACGCAGTTTCTGTGCAGGCCTGATCTGGCTGAAGTAGGACTTCTGCTCTGGGTGTGCTACTTTGCCCTAGAGCTGAAAGGCACAACGTGCAGGCTTCTTTCCAAAGGGCGAGTTGGGCCCCACAGCATCTTGCTTCCAGCTCTTTGGGAAGCTAAGAAACAACTCGCTCTGCACAGTGCTCTTACAGCCTACCGGGAACATGTCTTCCAAAGGCCTGTGAAACGCAGTTTCTTTGCAGGCCTGATCTGGCTGAAGTAGGACTTCTGCTCTGGGTGTGCTACTTTGCCCTAGAGCTGAAAGGCACAACGTGCAGGCTTCTTTCCAAAGGGCGAGTTGGGCCCCACAGCATCTTGCTTCCAGCTCTTTGGGAAGCTAAGAAACAACTCGCTCTGCACAGTGCTCTTACAGCCTACCGGGAACATGTCTTCCAAAGGCCTGTGAAACGCAGTTTCTTTGCAGGCCTGATCTGGCTGAAGTAGGACTTCTGCTCTGGGTGTGCTACTTTGCCCTAGAGCTGAAAGGCACAACGTGCAGGCTTCTTTCCAAAGGGCGAGTTGGGCCCCACAGCATCTTGCTTCCAGCTCTTTGGGAAGCTAAGAAACAACTCGCTCTGCACAGTGCTCTTACAGCCTACCGGGAACATGTCTTCCAAAGGCCTGTGAAACGCAGTTTCTTTGCAGGCCTGATCTGGCTGAAGTAGGACTTCTGCTCTGGGTGTGCTACTTTGCCCTAGAGCTGAAAGGCACAACGTGCAGGCTTCTTTCCAAAGGGCGAGTTGGGCCCCACAGCATCTTGCTTCCAGCTCTTTGCGAAGCTAAGAAACAACTCGCTCTGCACAGTGCTCTTACAGCCTACCGGGAACATGTCTTCCAAAGGCCTGTGAAACGCAGTTTCTGTGCAGGCCTGATCTGGCTGAAGTAGGACTTCTGCTCTGGGTGTGCTACTTTGCCCTAGAGCTGAAAGGCACAACGTGCAGTCTTCTTTCCAAAGGGCGAGTTGGGCCCCACAGCATCTTGCTTCCAGCTCTTTGGGAAGCTAAGAAACAACTCGCTCTGCACAGTGCTCTTACAGCCTACCGGGAACATGTCTTCCAAAGGCCTGTGAAACGCAGTTTCTTTGCAGGCCTGATCTGGCTGAAGTAGGACTTCTGCTCTGGGTGTGCTACTTTGCCCTAGAGCTGAAAGGCACAACGTGCAGGCTTCTTTCCAAAGGGCGAGTTGGGCCCCACAGCATCTTGCTTCCAGCTCTTTGGGAAGCTAAGAAACAACTCGCTCTGCACAGTGCTCTTACAGCCTACCGGGAACATGTCTTCCAAAGGCCTGTGAAACGCAGTTTCTTTGCAGGCCTGATCTGGCTGAAGTAGGACTTCTGCTCTGGGTGTGCTACTTTGCCCTAGAGCTGAAAGGCACAACGTGCAGGCTTCTTTCCAAAGGGCGAGTTGGGCCCCACAGCATCTTGCTTCCAGCTCTTTGGGAAGCTAAGAAACAACTCGCTCTGCACAGTGCTCTTACAGCCTACCGGGAACATGTCTTCCAAAGGCCTGTGAAACGCAGTTTCTTTGCAGGCCTGATCTGGCTGAAGTAGGACTTCTGCTCTGGGTGTGCTACTTTGCCCTAGAGCTGAAAGGCACAACGTGCAGGCTTCTTTCCAAAGGGCGAGTTGGGCCCCACAGCATCTTGCTTCCAGCTCTTTGGGAAGCTAAGAAACAACTCGCTCTGCACAGTGCTCTTAGAGCCTACCGGGAACATCTCTTCCAAAGGCCTGTGAAACGCAGTTTCTTTGCAGGCCTGATCTGGCTGAAGTAGGACTTCTGCTCTGGGTGTGCTACTTTGCCCTAGAGCTGAAAGGCACAACGTGCAGGCTTCTTTCCAAAGGGCGAGTTGGGCCCCACAGCATCTTGCTTCCAGCTCTTTGGGAAGCTAAGAAACAACTCGCTCTGCACAGTGCTCTTACAGCCTACCGGGAACATGTCTTCCAAAGGCCTGTGAAACGCAGTTTCTTTGCAGGCCTGATCTGGCTGAAGTAGGACTTCTGCTCTGGGTGTGCTACTTTGCCCTAGAGCTGAAAGGCACAACGTGCAGGCTTCTTTCCAAAGGGCGAGTTGGGCCCCACAGCATCTTGCTTCCAGCTCTTTGGGAAGCTAAGAAACAACTCGCTCTGCACAGTGCTCTTACAGCCTACCGGGAACATGTCTTCCAAAGGCCTGTGAAACGCAGTTTCTTTGCAGGCCTGATCTGGCTGAAGTAGGACTTCTGCTCTGGGTGTGCTACTTTGCCCTAGAGCTGAAAGGCACAACGTGCAGGCTTCTTTCCAAAGGGCGAGTTGGGCCCCACAGCATCTTGCTTCCAGCTCTTTGGGAAGCTAAGAAACAACTCGCTCCGCACAGTGCTCTTACAGCCTACGGGGAACATCTCTTCCAAAGGCCTGTGAAACGCAGTTTCTTTGCAGGCCTGATCTGGCTGAAGTAGGACTTCTGCTCTGGGTGTGCTACTTTGCCCTAGAGCTGAAAGGCACAACGTGCAGGCTTCTTTCCAAAGGGCGAGTTGGGCCCCACAGCATCTTGCTTCCAGCTCTTTGGGAAGCTAAGAAACAACTCGCTCTGCACAGTGCTCTTACAGCCTACCGGGAACATGTCTTCCAAAGGCCTGTGAAACGCAGTTTCTTTGCAGGCCTGATCTGGCTGAAGTACGACTTCTGCTCTGGGTGTGCTACTTTGCCCTAGAGCTGAAAGGCACAACGTGCAGGCTTCTTTCCAAAGGGCGAGTTGGGCCCCACAGCATCTTGCTTCCAGCTCTTTGGGAAGCTAAGAAACAACTCGCTCTGCACAGTGCTCTTACAGCCTACAGGGAACATGTCTTCCAAAGGCCTGTGAAACGCAGTTTCTTTGCAGGCCTGATCTGGCTGAAGTAGGACTTCTGCTCTGGGTGTGCTACTTTGCCCTAGAGCTGAAAGGCACAACGTGCAGGCTTCTTTCCAAAGGGCGAGTTGGGCCCCACAGCATCTTGCTTCCAGCTCTTTGGGAAGCTAAGAAACAACTCGCTCTGCACAGTGCTCTTACAGCCTACCGGGAACATGTCTTCCAAAGGCCTGTGAAACGCAGTTTCTGTGCAGGCCTGATCTGGCTGAAGTAGGACTTCTGCTCTGGGTGTGCTACTTTGCCCTAGAGCTGAAAGGCACAACGTGCAGGCTTCTTTCCAAAGGGCGAGTTGGGCCCCACAGCATCTTGCTTCCAGCTCTTTGGGAAGCTAAGAAACAACTCGCTCTGCACAGTGCTCTTACAGCCTACCGGGAACATGTCTTCCAAAGGCCTGTGAAACACAGTTTCTTTGCAGGCCTGATCTGGCTGAAGTAGGACTTCTGCTCTGGGTGTGCTACTTTGCCCTAGAGCTGAAAGGCACAACGTGCAGGCTTCTTTCCAAAGGGCGAGTTGGGCCCCACAGCATCTTGCTTCCAGCTCTTTGGGAAGCTAAGAAACAACTCGCTCTGCACAGTGCTCTTACAGCCTACCGGGAACATGTCTTCCAAAGGCCTGTGAAACGCAGTTTCTTTGCAGGCCTGATCTGGCTGAAGTAGGACTTCTGCTCTGGGTGTGCTACTTTGCCCTAGAGCTGAAAGGCACAACGTGCAGGCTTCTTTCCAAAGGGCGAGTTGGGCCCCACAGCATCTTGCTTCCAGCTCTTTGGGAAGCTAAGAAACAACTCGCTCTGCACTGTGCTCTTAGAGCCTACCGGGAACATCTCTTCCAAAGGCCTGTGAAACGCAGTTTCTTTGCAGGCCTGATCTGGCTGAAGTAGGACTTCTGCTCTGGGTGTGCTACTTTGCCCTAGAGCTGAAAGGCACAACGTGCAGGCTTCTTTCCAAAGGGCGAGTTGGGCCCCACAGCATCTTGCTTCCAGCTCTTTGGGAAGCTAAGAAACAACTCGCTCTGCACAGTGCTCTTACAGCCTACCGGGAACATGTCTTCCAAAGGCCTGTGAAACTCAGTTTCTTTGCAGGCCTGATCTGGCTGAAGTAGGACTTCTGCTCTGGGTGTGCTACTTTGCCCTAGAGCTAAAAGGCACAACGTGCAGGCTTCTTTCCAAAGGGCGAGTTGGGCCCCACAGCATCTTGCTTCCAGCTCTTTGGGAAGCTAAGAAACAACTCGCTCTGCACAGTGCTCTTACAGCCTACCGGGACCATCTCTTCCAAAGGCCTGTGAAACGCAGTTTCTTTGCAGGCCTGATCTGGCTGAAGTAGGACTTCTGCTCTGGGTGTGCTACTTTGCCCTAGAGCTGAAAGGCACAACGTGCAGGCTTCTTTCCAAAGGGCGAGTTGGGCCCCACAGCATCTTGCTTCCAGCTCTTTGGGAAGCTAAGAAACAACTCGCTCTGCACAGTGCTCTTACAGCCTAACGGGAACATCTCTTCCAAAGGCCTGTGAAACGCAGTTTCTTTGCAGGTCTGATCTGGCTGAAGTAGGACTTCTGCTCTGGGTGTGCTACTTTGCCCTAGAGCTGAAAGGCACAACGTGCAGGCTTCTTTCCAAAGGGCGAGTTGGGCCCCACAGCATCTTGCTTCCAGCTCTTTGGGAAGCTAAGAAACAACTCGCTCTGCACAGTGCTCTTACAGCCTACCGGGAACATGTCTTCCAAAGGCCTGTGAAACGCAGTTTCTTTGCAGGCCTGATCTGGCTGAAGTAGGACTTCTGCTCTGGGTGTGCTACTTTGCCCTAGAGCTGAAAGGCACAACGTGCAGGCTTCTTTCCAAAGGGCGAGTTGGGCCCCACAGCATCTTGCTTCCAGCTCTTTGGGAAGCTAAGAAACAACTCGCTCTGCACAGTGCTCTTACAGCCTACCGGGAACATGTCTTCCAAAGGCCTGTGAAACGCAGTTTCTTTGCAGGCCTGATCTGGCTGAAGTAGGACTTCGGCTCTGGGTGTGCCACTTTGCCCTAGAGCTGAAAGGCACAACGTGCAGGCTTCTTTCCAAAGGGCGAGTTGGGCCCCACAGCATCTTGCTTCCAGCTCTTTGGGAAGCTAAGAAACAACTCGCTCTGCACAGTGCTCTTACAGCCTACCGGGAACATGTCTTCCAAAGGCCTGTGAAACGCAGTTTCTGTGCAGGCCTGATCTGGCTGAAGTAGGACTTCTGCTCTGGGTGTGCTACTTTGCCCTAGAGCTGAAAGGCACAACGTGCAGGCTTCTTTCCAAAGGGCGAGTTGGGCCCCACAGCATCTTGCTTCCAGCTCTTTGCGAAGCTAAGAAACAACTCGCTCTGCACAGTGCCCTTACAGCCTACCGGGAACATGTCTTCCAAAGGCCTGTGAAACGCAGTTTCTTTGCAGGCCTGATCTGGCTGAAGTAGGACTTCTGCTCTGGGTGTGCTACTTTGCCCTAGAGCTGAAAGGCACAACGTGCAGGCTTCTTTCCAAAGGGCGAGTTGGGCCCCACAGCATCTTGCTTCCAGCTCTTTGGGAAGCTAAGAAACAACTCGCTCTGCACAGTGCTCTTACAGCCTACCGGGAACATGTCTTCCAAAGGCCTGTGAAACGCAGTTTCTTTGCAGGCCTGATCTGGCTGAAGTAGGACTTCTGCTCTGGGTGTGCTACTTTGCCCTAGAGCTGAAAGGCACAACGTGCAGGCTTCTTTCCAAAGGGCGAGTTGGGCCCCACAGCATCTTGCTTCCAGCTCTTTGGGAAGCTAAGAAACAACTCGCTCTGCACAGTGCTCTTAGAGCCTTCCGGGAACATCTGTTCCAAAGGCCTGTGAAACGCAGTTTCTTTGCAGGCCTGATCTGGCTGAAGTAGGACTTCTGCTCTGGGTGTGCTACTTTGCCCTAGAGCTGAAAGGCACAACGTGCAGGCTTCTTTCCAAAGGGCGAGTTGGGCCCCACAGCATCTTGCTTCCAGCTCTTTGGGAAGCTAAGAAACAACTCGCTCTGCACAGTGCTCTTACAGCCTACCGGGAACATGTCTTCCAAAGGCCTGTGAAACGCAGTTTCTTTGCAGGCCTGATCTGGCTGAAGTAGGACTTCTGCTCTGGGTGTGCTACTTTGCCCTAGAGCTGAAAGGCACAACGTGCAGGCTTCTTTCCAAAGGGCGAGTTGGGCCCCACAGCATCTTGCTTCCAGCTCTTTCGGAAGCTAAGAAACAACTCGCTCTGCACAGTGCTCTTACAGCCTACCGGGACCATCTCTTCCAAAGGCCTGTGAAACGCAGTTTCTTTGCAGGCCTGATCTGGCTGAAGTAGGACTTCTGCTCTGGGTGTGCTACTTTGCCCTAGAGCTGAAAGGCACAACGTGCAGGCTTCTTTCCAAAGGGCGAGTTGGGCCCCACAGCATCTTGCTTCCAGCTCTTTGGGAAGCTAAGAAACAACTCGCTCTGCACAGTGCTCTTACAGCCTAACGGGAACATCTCTTCCAAAGGCCTGTGAAACGCAGTTTCTTTGCAGGCCTGATCTGGCTGAAGTAGGACTTCTGCTCTGGGTGTGCTACTTTGCCCTAGAGCTGAAAGGCACAACGTGCAGGCTTCTTTCCAAAGGGCGAGTTGGGCCCCACAGCATCTTGCTTCCAGCTCTTTGGGAAGCTAAGAAACAACTCGCTCTGCACAGTGCTCTTACAGCCTACCGGGAACATGTCTTCCAAAGGCCTGTGAAACGCAGTTTCTTTGCAGGCCTGATCTGGCTGAAGTAGGACTTCTGCTCTGGGTGTGCTACTTTGCCCTAGAGCTGAAAGGCACAACGTGCAGGCTTCTTTCCAAAGGGCGAGTTGGGCCCCACAGCATCTTGCTTCCAGCTCTTTGGGAAGCTAAGAAACAACTCGCTCTGCACAGTGCTCTTACAGCCTACCGGGAACATCTCTTCCAAAGGCCTGTGAAACGCAGTTTCTTTGCAGGCCTGATCTGGCTGAAGTAGGACTTCTGCTCTGGGTGTGCTACTTTGCCCTAGAGCTGAAAGGCACAACGTGCAGGCTTCTTTCCAAAGGGCGAGTTGGGCCCCACAGCATCTTGCTTCCAGCTCTTTGGGAAGCTAAGAAACAACTCGCTCTGCACAGTGCTCTTACAGCCTACCGGGAACATCTCTTCCAAAGGCCTGTGAAACGCAGTTTCTTTGCAGGCCTGATCTGGCTGAAGTAGGACTTCTGCTCTGGGTGTGCTACTTTGCCCTAGAGCTGAAAGGCACAACGTGCAGGCTTCTTTCCAAAGGGCGAGTTGGGCCCCACAGCATCTTGCTTCCAGCTCTTTGCAAAGCTAAGAAACAACTCGCTCTGCACAGTGCTCTTACAGCCTACCGGGAACATGTCTTCCAAAGGCCTGTGAAACGCAGTTTCTGTGCAGGCCTGATCTGGCTGAAGTAGGACTTCTGCTCTGGGTGTGCTACTTTGCCCTAGAGCTGAAAGGCACAACGTGCAGGCTTCTTTCCAAAGGGCGAGTTGGGCCCCACAGCATCTTGCTTCCAGCTCTTTGGGAAGCTAAGAAACAACTCGCTCTGCACAGTGCTCTTACAGCCTACCGGGAACATCTCTTCCAAAAGCCTGTGAAACGCAGTTTCTTTGCAGGCCTGATCTGGCTGAAGTAGGACTTCTGCTCTGGGTGTGCTACTTTGCCCTAGAGCTGAAAGGCACAACGTGCAGGCTTCTTTCCAAAGGGCGAGTTGGGCCCCACAGCATCTTGCTTCCAGCTCTTTGGGAAGCTAAGAAAGAACTCGCTCTGCACAGTGCTCTTACAGCCTACCGGGAACATGTCTTCCAAAGGCCTGTGAAACGCAGTTTCTTTGCAGGCCTGATCTGGCTGAAGTAGGACTTCTGCTCTGGGTGTGCTACTTTGCCCTAGAGCTGAAAGGCACAACGTGCAGGCTTCTTTCCAAAGGGCGAGTTGGGCCCCACAGCATCTTGCTTCCAGCTCTTTGGGAAGCTAAGAAAGAACTCGCTCTGCACAGTGCTCTTACAGCCTACCGGGAACATGTCTTCCAAAGGCCTGTGAAACGCAGTTTCTTTGCAGGCCTGATCTGGCTGAAGTAGGACTTCTGCTCTGGGTGTGCTACTTTGCCCTAGAGCTGAAAGGCACAACGTGCAGGCTTCTTTCCAAAGGGCGAGTTGGGCCCCACAGCATCTTGCTTCCAGCTCTTTGGGAAGCTAAGAAAGGACTCGCTCTGCACAGTGCTCTTACAGCCTACCGGGAACATGCCTTCCAAAGGCCTGTGAAACGCAGTTTCTTTGCAGGCCTGATCTGGCTGAAGTAGGACTTCTGCTCTGGGTGTGCTACTTTGCCCTAGAGCTGAAAGGCACAACGTGCAGGCTTCTTTCCAAAGGGCGAGTTGGGCCCCACAGCATCTTGCTTCCAGCTCTTTCGGAAGCTAAGAAACAACTCGCTCTGCACAGTGCTCTTACAGCCTACCGGGACCATCTCTTCCAAAGGCCTGTGAAACGCAGTTTCTTTGCAGGCCTGATCTGGCTGAAGTAGGACTTCTGCTCTGGGTGTGCTACTTTGCCCTAGAGCTGAAAGGAACAACGTGCAGGCTTCTTTCCAAAGGGCGAGTTGGGCCCCACAGCATCTTGCTTCCAGCTCTTTGGGAAGCTAAGAAACAACTCGCTCTGCACAGTGCTCTTACAGCCTAACGGGAACATGTCTTCCAAAGGCCTGTGAAACGCAGTTTCTTTGCAGGCCTGATCTGGCTGAAGTAGGACTTCTGCTCTGGGTGTGCTACTTTGCCCTAGAGCTGAAAGGCACAACGTGCAGGCTTCTTTCCAAAGGGCGAGTTGGGCCCCACAGCATCTTGCTTCCAGCTCTTTGGGAAGCTAAGAAACAACTCGCTCTGCACAGTGCTCTTACAGCCTAACGGGAACATGTCTTCCAAAGGCCTGTGAAACGCAGTTTCTTTGCAGGCCTGATCTGGCTGAAGTAGGACTTCTGCTCTGGGTGTGCTACTTTGCCCTAGAGCTGAAAGGCACAACGTGCAGGCTTCTTTCCAAAGGGCGAGTTGGGCCCCACAGCATCTTGCTTCCAGCTCTTTGGGAAGCTAAGAAACAACTCGCTCTGCACAGTGCTCTTACAGCCTACCGGGAACATGTCTTCCAAAGGCCTGTGAAACGCAGTTTCTTTGCAGGCCTGATCTGGCTGAAGTAGGACTTCTGCTCTGGGTGTGCTACTTTGCCCTAGAGCTGAAAGGCACAACGTGCAGGCTTCTTTCCAAAGGGCGAGTTGGGCCCCACAGCATCTTGCTTCCAGCTCTTTGGGAAGCTAAGAAACAACTCGCTCCGCACAGTGCTCTTACAGCCTACGGGGAACATCTCTTCCAAAGGCCTGTGAAACGCAGTTTCTTTGCAGGCCTGATCTGGCTGAAGTAGGACTTCTGCTCTGGGTGTGCTGCTTTGCCCTAGAGCTGAAAGGCACAACGTGCAGGCTTCTTTCCAAAGGGCGAGTTGGGCCCCACAGCATCTTGCTTCCAGCTCTTTGGGAAGCTAAGAAACAACTCGCTCTGCACAGTGCTCTTACAGCCTACCGGGAACATGTCTTCCAAAGGCCTGTGAAACGCAGTTTCTTTTCAGGAATGATCTGGCTGAAGTAGGACTTCTGCTCTGGGTGTGCTACTTTGCCCTAGAGCTGAAAGGCACAACGTGCAGGCTTCTTTCCAAAGGGCGAGTTGGGCCCCACAGCATCTTGCTTCCAGCCCTTTCGGAAGCTAAGAAACAACTCGCTCTGCACAGTGCTCTTACAGCCTACCGGGACAATCTCTTCCAAAGGCCTGTGAAACGCAGTTTCTTTGCAGGCCTGATCTGGCTGAAGTAGGACTTCTGCTCTGGGTGTGCTACTTTGCCCTAGAGCTGAAAGGCACAACGTGCAGGCTTCTTTCCAAAGGGCGAGTTGGGCCCCACAGCATCTTGCTTCCAGCTCTTTGGGAAGCTAAGAAACAACTCGCTCTGCACAGTGCTCTTACAACCTACCGGGAACATGTCTTCCAAAGGCCTGTGAAACGCAGTTTCTTTGCAGGCCTGATCTGGCTGAAGTAGGACTTCTGCTCTGGGTGTGCTACTTTGCCCTAGAGCTGAAAGGCACAACGTGCAGGCTTCTTTCCAAAGGGCGAGTTGGGCCCCACAGCATCTTGCTTCCAGCTCTTTGGGAAGCTAAGAAACAACTCGCTCTGCACAGTGCTCTTACAGCCTACCGGGAACATGTCTTCCAAAGGCCTGTGAAACGCAGTTTCTTTGCAGGCCTGATCTGGCTGAAGTAGGACTTCTGCTCTGGGTGTGCTACTTTGCCCTAGAGCTGAAAGGCACAACGTGCAGGCTTCTTTCCAAAGGGCGAGTTGGGCCCCACAGCATCTTGCTTCCAGCTCTTTGGGAAGCTAAGAAACAACTCGCTCTGCACAGTGCTCTTACAGCCTACCGGGAACATGTCTTCCAAAGGCCTGTGAAACGCAGTTTCTTTGCAGGCCTGATCTGGCTGAAGTAGGACGTCGGCTCTGGGTGTGCCACTTTGCCCTAGAGCTGAAAGGCACAACGTGCAGGCTTCTTTCCAAAGGGCGAGTTGGGCCCCACAGCATCTTGCTTCCAGCTCTTTGGGAAGCTAAGAAACAACTCGCTCTGCACAGTGCTCTTACAGCCTACCGGGAACATGTCTTCCAAAGGCCTGTGAAACGCAGTTTCTGTGCAGGCGTGATCTGGCTGAAGTAGGACTTCTGCTCTGGGTGTGCTACTTTGCCCTAGAGCTGAAAGGCACAACGTGCAGGCTTCTTTCCAAAGGGCGAGTTGGGCCCCACAGCATCTCGCTTCCAGCTCTTTGGGAATCTAAGAAACAACTCGCTCTGCACAGTGCTCTTACAGCCTACCGGGAACATCTCTTCCAAAGGCCTGTGAAACGCAGTTTCTTTGCAGGCCTGATCTGGCTGAAGTAGGACTTCTGCTCTGGGTGTGCTACTTTGCCCTAGAGCTGAAAGGCACAACGTGCAGGCTTCTTTCCAAAGGGCGAGTTGGGCCCCACAGCATCTTGCTTCCAGCTCTTTGGGAAGCTAAGAAACAACTCGCTCTGCACAGTGCTCTTACAGCCTACCGGGAACATCTCTTCCAAAGGCCTGTGAAACGCAGTTTCTTTGCAGGCCTGATCTGGCTGAAGTAGGACTTCTGCTCTGGGTGTGCTACTTTGCCCTAGAGCTGAAAGGCACAACGTGCAGGCTTCTTTCCAAAGGGCGAGTTGGACCCCACAGCATCTTGCTTCCAGCTCTTTGGGAAGCTAAGAAACAACTCGCTCTGCACAGTGCTCTTACAGCCTACCGGGAACATGTCTTCCAAAGGCCTGTGAAACGCAGTTTCTTTGCAGGCCTGATCTGGCTGAAGTAGGACTTCTGCTCTGGGTGTGCTACTTTGCCCTAGAGCTGAAAGGCACAACGTGCAGGCTTCTTTCCAAAGGGCGAGTTGGGCCCCACAGCATCTTGCTTCCAGCTCTTTGCAAAGCTAAGAAACAACTCGCTCTGCACAGTGCTCTTACAGCCTACCGGGAACATGTCTTCCAAAGGCCTGTGAAACGCAGTTTCTGTGCAGGCCTGATCTGGCTGAAGTAGGACTTCTGCTCTGGGTATGCTACTTTGCCCTAGAGCTGAAAGGCACAACGTGCAGGCTTCTTTCCAAAGGGCGAGTTGGGCCCCACAGCATCTTGCTTCCAGCTCTTTGCGAAGCTAAGAAACAACTCGCTCTGCACAGTGCTCTTACAGCCTACCGGGAACATGTCTTCCAAAGGCCTGTGAAACGCAGTTTCTGTGCAGGCCTGATCTGGCTGAAGTAGGACTTCTGCTCTGGTTGTGCTACTTTGCCCTAGAGCTGAAAGGCACAACGTGCAGGCTTCTTTCCAAAGGGCGAGTTGGGCCCCACAGCATCTTGCTTCCAGCTCTTTGGGAAGCTAAGAAACAACTCGCTCTGCACAGTGCTCTTACAGCCTACCGGGAACATGTCTTCCAAAGGCCTGTGAAACGCAGTTTCTTTGCAGGCCTGATCTGGCTGAAGTAGGACTTCTGCTCTGGGTGTGCTACTTTGCCCTAGAGCTGAAAGGCACAACGTGCAGGCTTCTTTCCAAAGGGCGAGTTGGGCCCCACAGCATCTTGCTTCCAGCTCTTTGGGAAGCTAAGAAACAACTCGCTCTGCACAGTGCTCTTACAGCCTACCGGGAACATGTCTTCCAAAGGCCTGTGAAACGCAGTTTCTTTGCAGGCCTGATCTGGCTGAAGTAGGACTTCTGCTCTGGGTGTGCTACTTTGCCCTAGAGCTGAAAGGCACAACGTGCAGGCTTCTTTCCAAAGGGCGAGTTGGGCCCCACAGCATCTTGCTTCCAGCTCTTTGGGAAGCTAAGAAACAACTCGCTCTGCACAGTGCTCTTACAGCCTAACGGGAACATCTCTTCCAAAGGCCTGTGAAACGCAGTTTCTTTGCAGGCCTGATCTGGCTGAAGTAGGACTTCTGCTCTGGGTGTGCTACTTTGCCCTAGAGCTGAAAGGCACAACGTGCAGGCTTCTTTCCAAAGGGCGAGTTGGGCCCCACAGCATCTTGCTTCCAGCTCTTTGGGAAGCTAAGAAACAACTCGCTCTGCACAGTGCTCTTACAGCCTACCGGGAACATGTCTTCCAAAGGCCTGTGAAACGCAGTTTCTTTGCAGGCCTGATCTGGCTGAAGTAGGACTTCTGCTCTGGGTGTGCTACTTTGCCCTAGAGCTGAAAGGCACAACGTGCAGGCTTCTTTCCAAAGGGCGAGTTGGGCCCCACAGCATCTTGCTTCCAGCTCTTTGGGAAGCTAAGAAACAACTCGCTCCGCACAGTGCTCTTACAGCCTACGGGGAACATCTCTTCCAAAGGCCTGTGAAACGCAGTTTCTTTGCAGGCCTGATCTGGCTGAAGTAGGACTTCTGCTCTGGGTGTGCTACTTTGCCCTAGAGCTGAAAGGCACAACGTGCAGGCTTCTTTCCAAAGGGCGAGTTGGGCCCCACAGCATCTTGCTTCCAGCTCTTTGGGAAGCTAAGAAACAACTCGCTCTGCACAGTGCTCTTACAGCCTAACGGGAACATGTCTTCCAAAGGCCTGTGAAACGCAGTTTCTTTTCAGGCCTGATCTGGCTGAAGTAGGACTTCTGCTCTGGGTGTGCTACTTTGCCCTAGAGCTGAAAGGCACAACGTGCAGGCTTCTTTCCAAAGGGCGAGTTGGGCCCCACAGCATCTTGCTTCCAGCTCTTTGGGAAGCTAAGAAACAACTCGCTCTGCACAGTGCTCTTCCAGCCTACCGGGAACATGTCTTCCAAAGGCCTGTGAAACGCAGTTTCTTTGCAGGCCTGATCTGGCTGAAGTAGGACTTCTGCTCTGGGTGTGCTACTTTGCCCTAGAGCTGAAAGGCACAACGTGCAGGCTTCTTTCCAAAGGGCGAGTTGGGCCCCACAGCATCTTGCTTCCAGCTCTTTGGGAAGCTAAGAAACAACTCGCTCTGCACAGTGCTCTTACAGCCTACCGGGAACATGTCTTCCAAAGGCCTGTGAAACGCAGTTTCTTTGCAGGCCTGATCTGGCTGAAGTAGGACTTCTGCTCTGGGTGTGCTACTTTGCCCTAGAGCTGAAAGGCACAACGTGCAGGCTTCTTTCCAAAGGGCGAGTTGGGCCCCACAGCATCTTGCTTCCAGCTCTTTGGGAAGCTAAGAAACAACTCGCTCTGCACAGTGCTCTTACAGCCTATTGGGAACATCTCTTCCAAAGGCCTGTGAAACGCAGTTTCTGTGCAGGCCTGATCTGGCTGAAGTAGGACTTCTGCTCTGGGTGTGCTACTTTGCCCTAGAGCTGAAAGGCACAACGTGCAGGCTTCTTTCCAAAGGGCGAGTTGGGCCCCACAGCATCTTGCTTCCAGCTCTTTGGGAAGCTAAGAAACAACTCGCTCTGCACAGTGCTCTTACAGCCTACGGGGAACATCTCTTCCAAAGGCCTGTGAAACGCAGTTTCTTTGCAGGCCTGATCTGGCTGAAGTAGGACTTCTGCTCTGGGTGTGCTACTTTGCCCTAGAGCTGAAAGGCACAACGTGCAGGCTTCTTTCCAAAGGGCGAGTTGGGCCCCACAGCATCTTGCTTCCAGCTCTTTGGGAAGCTAAGAAACAACTCGCTCTGCACAGTGCTCTTACAGCCTACCGGGAACATGTCTTCCAAAGGCCTGTGAAACGTAGTTTCTTTGCAGGCCTGATCTGGCTGAAGTAGGACTTCTGCTCTGGGTGTGCTACTTTGCCCTAGAGCTGAAAGGCACAACGTGCAGGCTTCTTTCCAAAGGGCGAGTTGGGCCCCACAGCATCTCGCTTCCAGCTCTTTGGGAATCTAAGAAACAACTCGCTCTGCACAGTGCTCTTACAGCCTACCGGGAACATCTCTTCCAAAGGCCTGTGAAACGCAGTTTCTTTGCAGGCCTGATCTGGCTGAAGTAGGACTTCTGCTCTGGGTGTGCTACTTTGCCCTAGAGCTGAAAGGCACAACGTGCAGGCTTCTTTCCAAAGGGCGAGTTGGGCCCCACAGCATCTTGCTTCCAGCTCTTTGGGAAGCTAAGAAACAACTCGCTCTGCACAGTGCTCTTACAGCCTACCGGGAACATCTCTTCCAAAGGCCTGTGAAACGCAGTTTCTTTGCAGGCCTGATCTGGCAGAAGTAGGACTTCTGCTCTGGGTGTGCTACTTTGCCCTAGAGCTGAAAGGCACAACGTGCAGGCTTCTTTCCAAAGGGCGAGTTGGGCCCCACAGCATCTTGCTTCCAGCTCTTTGGGAAGCTAAGAAACAACTCGCTCTGCACAGTGCTCTTACAGCCTACCGGGAACATGTCTTCCAAAGGCCTGTGAAACGCAGTTTCTTTGCAGGCCTGATCTGGCTGAAGTAGGACTTCTGCTCTGGGTGTGCTACTTTGCCCTAGAGCTGAAAGGCACAACGTGCAGGCTTCTTTCCAAAGGGCGAGTTGGGCCCCACAGCATCTTGCTTCCAGCTCTTTGCAAAGCTAAGAAACAACTCGCTCTGCACAGTGCTCTTACAGCCTACCGGGAACATGTCTTCCAAAGGCCTGTGAAACGCAGTTTCTGTGCAGGCCTGATCTGGCTGAAGTAGGACTTCTGCTCTGGGTGTGCTACTTTGCCCTAGAGCTGAAAGGCACAACGTGCAGGCTTCTTTCCAAAGGGCGAGTTGGGCCCCACAGCATCTTGCTTCCAGCTCTTTGCGAAGCTAAGAAACAACTCGCTCTGCACAGTGCTCTTACAGCCTACCGGGAACATGTCTTCCAAAGGCCTGTGAAACGCAGTTTCTGTGCAGGCCTGATCTGGCTGAAGTAGGACTTCTGCTCTGGGTGTGCTACTTTGCCCTAGAGCTGAAAGGCACAACGTGCAGGCTTCTTTCCAAAGGGCGAGTTGGGCCCCACAGCATCTTGCTTCCAGCTCTTTGGGAAGCTAAGAAACAACTCGCTCTGCACAGTGCTCTTACAGCCTACCGGGAACATGTCTTCCAAAGGCCTGTGAAACGCAGTTTCTTTGCAGGCCTGATCTGGCTGAAGTAGGACTTCTGCTCTGGGTGTGCTACTTTGCCCTAGAGCTGAAAGGCACAACGTGCAGGCTTCTTTCCAAAGGGCGAGTTGGGCCCCACAGCATCTTGCTTCCAGCTCTTTGGGAAGCTAAGAAACAACTCGCTCTGCACAGTGCTCTTACAGCCTACCGGGAACATGTCTTCCAAAGGCCTGTGAAACGCAGTTTCTTTGCAGGCCTGATCTGGCTGAAGTAGGACTTCTGCTCTGGGTGTGCTACTTTGCCCTAGAGCTGAAAGGCACAACGTGCAGGCTTCTTTCCAAAGGGCGAGTTGGGCCCCACAGCATCTTGCTTCCAGCTCTTTGGGAAGCTAAGAAACAACTCGCTCTGCACAGTGCTCTTACAGCCTACCGGGAACATCTCTTCCAAAGGCCTGTGAAACGCAGTTTCTTTGCAGGCCTGATCTGGCTGAAGTAGGACTTCTGCTCTGGGTGTGCTACTTTGCCCTAGAGCTGAAAGGCACAACGTGCAGGCTTCTTTCCAAAGGGCGAGTTGGGCCCCACAGCATCTTGCTTCCAGCTCTTTGGGAAGCTAAGAAACAACTCGCTCTGCACAGTGCTCTTACAGCCTACCGGGAACATGTCTTCCAAAGGCCTGTGAAACGCAGTTTCTTTGCAGGCCTGATCTGGCTGAAGTAGGACTTCTGCTCTGGGTGTGCTACTTTGCCCTAGAGCTGAAAGGCACAACGTGCAGGCTTCTTTCCAAAGGGCGAGTTGGGCCCCACAGCATCTTGCTTCCAGCTCTTTGGGAAGCTAAGAAACAACTCGCTCCGCACAGTGCTCTTACAGCCTACGGGGAACATCTCTTCCAAAGGCCTGTGAAACGCAGTTTCTTTGCAGGCCTGATCTGGCTGAAGTAGGACTTCTGCTCTGGGTGTGCTACTTTGCCCTAGAGCTGAAAGGCACAACGTGCAGGCTTCTTTCCAAAGGGCGAGTTGGGCCCCACAGCATCTTGCTTCCAGCTCTTTGGGAAGCTAAGAAACAACTCGCTCTGCACAGTGCTCTTACAGCCTAACGGGAACATGTCTTCCAAAGGCCTGTGAAACGCAGTTTCTTTTCAGGCCTGATCTGGCTGAAGTAGGACTTCTGCTCTGGGTGTGCTACTTTGCCCTAGAGCTGAAAGGCACAACGTGCAGGCTTCTTTCCAAAGGGCGAGTTGGGCCCCACAGCATCTTGCTTCCAGCTCTTTGGGAAGCTAAGAAACAACTCGCTCTGCACAGTGCTCTTCCAGCCTACCGGGAACATGTCTTCCAAAAGCCTGTGAAACGCAGTTTCTTTGCAGGCCTGATCTGGCTGAAGTAGGACTTCTGCTCTGGGTGTGCTACTTTGCCCTAGAGCTGAAAGGCACAACGTGCAGGCTTCTTTCCAAAGGGCGAGTTGGGCCCCACAGCATCTTGCTTCCAGCTCTTTGGGAAGCTAAGAAACAACTCGCTCTGCACAGTGCTCTTACAGCCTACCGGGAACATGTCTCCCAAAGGCCTGTGAAACGCAGTTTCTTTGCAGGCCTGATCTGGCTGAAGTAGGACTTCTGCTCTGGGTGTGCTACTTTGCCCTAGAGCTGAAAGGCACAACGTGCAGGCTTCTTTCCAAAGGGCGAGTTGGGCCCCACAGCATCTTGCTTCCAGCTCTTTGGGAAGCTAAGAAACAACTCGCTCTGCATAGTGCTCTTACAGCCTACCGGGAACATGTCTTCCAAAGGCCTGTGAAACGCAGTTTCTTCGCAGGCCTGATCTGGCTGAAGTAGGACTTCTGCTCTGGGTGTGCTACTTTGCCCTAGAGCTGAAAGGCACAACGTGCAGGCTTCTTTCCAAAGGGCGAGTTGGGCCCCACAGCATCTTGCTTCCAGCTCTTTGCGAAGCTAAGAAACAACTCGCTCTGCACAGTGCTCTTACAGCCTAGTTGGAACATCTCTTCCAAAGGCCTGTGAAACGCAGTTTCTTTGCAGGCCTGATCTGGCTGAAGTAGGACTTCTGCTCTGGGTGTGCTACTTTGCCCTAGAGCTGAAAGGCACAACGTGCAGGCTTCTTTCCAAAGGGCGAGTTGGGCCCCACAGCATCTTGCTTCCAGCTCTTTGGGAAGCTAAGAAACAACTCGCTCTGCACAGTGCTCTTACAGCTTACCGGGAACATGTCTTCCAAAGGCCTGTGAAACGCAGTTTCCTTGCAGGCCTGATCTGGCTGAAGTAGGACTTCTGCTCTGGGTGTGCTACTTTGCCCTAGAGCTGAAAGGCACAACGTGCAGGCTTCTTTCCAAAGGGCGAGTTCGGCCCCACAGCATCTTGCTTCCAGCTCTTTGGGAAGCTAAGAAACAACTCGCTCTGCACAGTGCTCTTACAGCCTACCCGGAACATCTCTTCCTAAGGCCTGTGAAACGCAGTTTCTTTGCAGGCCTGATCTGGCTGAAGTAGGACTTCTGCTCTGGGTGTGCTACTTTGCCCTAGAGCTGAAAGGCACAACGTGCAGGCTTCTTTCCAAAGGGCGAGTTGGGCCCCACAGCATCTTGCTTCCAGCTCTTTGCAAAGCTAAGAAACAACTCGCTCTGCACAGTGCTCTTACAGCCTACCGGGAACATGTCTTCCAAAGGCCTGTGAAACGCAGTTTCTTTGCAGGCCTGATCTGGCTGAAGTAGGACTTCTGCTCTGGGTGTGCTACTTTGCCCTAGAGCTGAAAGGCACAACGTGCAGGCTTCTTTCCAAAGGGCGAGTTGGGCCCCACAGCATCTTGCTTCCAGCTCTTTGGGAAGCTAAGAAACAACTCGCTCTGCACAGTGCTCTTACAGCCTAACGGGAACATGTCTTCCAAAGGCCTGTGAAACGCAGTTTCTTTGCAGGCCTGATCTGGCTGAAGTAGGACTTCTGCTCTGGGTGTGCTACTTTGCCCTAGAGCTGAAAGGCACAACGTGCAGGCTTCTTTCCAAAGGGAGAGTTGGGCCCCACAGCATCTTGCTTCCAGCTCTTTGGGAAGCTAAGAAACAACTCGCTCTGCACAGTGCTCTTACAGCCTACCGGGAACATGACTTCCAAAGGCCTGTGAAACGCAGTTTCTTTGCAGGCCTGATCTGGCTGAAGTAGGACTTCTTCTCTGGGTGTGCTACTTTGCCCTAGAGCTGAAAGGCACAACGTGCAGGCTTCTTTCCAAAGGGCGAGTTGGGCCCCACAGCATCTTGCTTCCAGCTCTTTGGGAAGCTAAGAAACAACTCGCTCTGCACAGTGCTCTTACAGCCTACGGGGAACATCTCTTCCAAAGGCCTGTGAAACGCAGTTTCTTTGCAGGCCTGATCTGGCTGAAGTAGGACTTCTGCTCTGGGTGTGCTACTTTGCCCTAGAGCTGAAAGGCACAACGTGCAGGCTTCTTTCCAAAGGGCGAGTTGGGCCCCACAGCATCTTGCTTCCAGCTCTTTGGGAAGCTAAGAAACAACTCGCTCTGCACAGTGCTCTTCCAGCCTACCGGGAACATGTCTTCCAAAGGCCTGTGAAACGCAGTTTCTTTGCAGGCCTGATCTGGCTGAAGTAGGACTTCTGCTCTGGGTGTGCTACTTTGCCCTAGAGCTGAAAGGCACAACGTGCAGGCTTCTTTCCAAAGGGAGAGTTGGGCCCCACAGCATCTTGCTTCCAGCTCTTTGGGAAGCTAAGAAACAACTCGCTCTGCACAGTGCTCTTACAGCCTACCGGGAACATGTCTTCCAAAGGCCTGTGAAACGCAGTTTCTTTGCAGGCCTGATCTGGCTGAAGTAGGACTTCTGCTCTGGGTGTGCTACTTTGCCCTAGAGCTGAAAGGCACAACGTGCAGGCTTCTTTCCAAAGGGCGAGTTGGGCCCCACAGCATCTTGCTTCCAGCTCTTTGCGAAGCTAAGAAACAACTCGCTCTGCACAGTGCTCTTACAGCCTAGTTGGAACATCTCTTCCAAAGGCCTGTGAAACGCAGTTTCTTTGCAGGCCTGATCTGGCTGAAGTAGGACTTCTGCTCTGGGTGTGCTACTTTGACCTAGAGCTGAAAGGCACAACGTGCAGGCTTCTTTCCAAAGGGCGAGTTGGGCCCCACAGCATCTTGCTTCCAGCTCTTTGGGAAGCTAAGAAACAACTCGCTCTGCACAGTGCTCTTACAGCTTACCGGGAACATGTCTTCCAAAGGCCTGTGAAACGCAGTTTCCTTGCAGGCCTGATCTGGCTGAAGTAGGACTTCTGCTCTGGGTGTGCTACTTTGCCCTAGAGCTGAAAGGCACAACGTGCAGGCTTCTTACCAAAGGGCGAGTTCGGCCCCACAGCATCTTGCTTCCAGCTCTTTGGGAAGCTAAGAAACAACTCGCTCTGCACAGTGCTCTTACAGCCTACCCGGAACATCTCTTCCTAAGGCCTGTGAAACGCAGTTTCTTTGCAGGCCTGATCTGGCTGAAGTAGGACTTCTGCTCTGGGTGTGCTACTTTGCCCTAGAGCTGAAAGGCACAACGTGCAGGCTTCTTTCCAAAGGGCGAGTTGGGCCCCAGAGCATCTTGCTTCCAGCTCTTTGGGAAGCTAAGAAACAACTCGCTCTGCACAGTGCTCTTACAGCCTACCGGGAACATGTCTTCCAAAGGCCTGTGAAACGCAGTTTCTTTGCAGGCCTGATCTGGCTGAAGTAGGACTTCTGCTCTGGGTGTGCTACTTTGCCCTAGAGCTGAAAGGCACAACGTGCAGGCTTCTTTCCAAAGGGCGAGTTGGGCCCCACAGCATCTTGCTTCCAGCTCTTTTGGAAGCTAAGAAACAACTCGCTCTGCACAGTGCTCTTACAGCCTACCGGGAACATGTCTTCCAAAGGCCTGTGAAACGCAGTTTCTTTGCAGGCCTGATCTGGCTGAAGTAGGACTTCTGCTCTGGGTGTGCTACTTTGCCCTAGAGCTGAAAGGCACAACGTGCAGGCTTCTTTCCAAAGGGCGAGTTGGGCCCCACAGCATCTTGCTTCCAGCTCTTTGGGAAGCTAAGAAACAACTCGCTCTGCACAGTGCTCTTACAGCCTACCGCGAACATGTCTTCCAAAGGCCTGTGAAACGCAGTTTCTTTGCAGTCCTGATCTGGCTGAAGTAGGACTTCTGCTCTGGGTGTGCTATTTTGCCCTAGAGCTGAAGGGCACAACGTGCAGGCTTCTTTCCAAAGGGCGAGTTGGGCCCCACAGCATCTTGCTTCCAGCTCTTTGGGAAGCTAAGAAACAACTCGCTCTGCACAGTGCTCTTACAGCCTACCGGGAACATGTCTTCCAAAGGCCTGTGAAACGCAGTTTCTTTGCAGGCCTGATCTTTCTGAAGTAGGACTTCTGCTCTGGGTGTGCTACTTTGCCCTAGAGCTGAAAGGCACAACGTGCAGGCTTCTTTCCAAAGGGCGAGTTGGGCCCCACAGCATCTTGCTTCCAGCTCTTTGGGAAGCTAAGAAACAACTCGCTCTGCACAGTGCTCTTACAGCCTACCGGGAACATGTCTTCCAAAGGCCTGTGAAACGCAGTTTCTTTGCAGGCCTGATCTGGCTGAAGTAGGACTTCTGCTCTGGGTGTGCTACTTTGCCCTAGAGCTGAAAGGCACAACGTGCAGGCTTCTTTCCAAAGGGCGAGTTGGGCCCCACAGCATCTTGCTTCCAGCTCTTTGGGAAGCTAAGAAACAACTCGCTCTGCACAGTGCTCTTCCAGCCTACCGGGAACATGTCTTCCAAAGGCCTGTGAAACGCAGTTTCTTTGCAGGCCTGATCTGGCTGAAGTAGGACTTCTGCTCTGGGTGTGCTACTTTGCCCTAGAGCTGAAAGGCACAACGTGCAGGCTTCTTTCCAAAGGGCGAGTTGGGCCCCACAGCATCTTGCTTCCAGCTCTTTGGGAAGCTAAGAAACAACTCGCTCTGCACAGTGCTCTTACAGCCTACCGGGAACATGTCTTCCAAAGGCCTGTGAAACGTAGTTTCTTTGCAGGCCTGATCTGGCTGAAGTAGGACTTCTGCTCTGGGTGTGCTACTTTGCCCTAGAGCTGAAAGGAACAACGTGCAGGCTTCTTTCCAAAGGGCGAGTTGGGCCCCACAGCATCTTGCTTCCAGCTCTTTGGGAAGCTAAGAAACAACTCGCTCTGCACAGTGCTCTTACAGCCTACGGGGAACATCTCTTCCAAAGGCCTGTGAAACGCAGTTTCTTTGCAGGCCTGATCTGGCTGAAGTAGGACTTCTGCTCTGGGTGTGCTACTTTGCCCTAGAGCTGAAAGGCACAACGTGCAGGCTTCTTTCCAAAGGGCGAGTTGGGCCCCACAGCATCTTGCTTCCAGCTCTTTGGGAAGCTAAGAAACAACTCGCTCTGCACAGTGCTCTTACAGCCTACCGGGAACATGTCTTCCAAAGGCCTGTGAAACGCAGTTTCTTTGCAGGCCTGATCTGGCTGAAGTAGGACTTCTGCTCTGGGTGTGCTACTTTGCCCTAGAGCTGAAAGGCACAACGTGCAGGCTTCTTTCCAAAGGGCGAGTTGGGCCCCACAGCATCTTGCTTCCAGCTCTTTGGGAAGCTAAGAAACAACTCGCTCTGCACAGTGCTCTTACAGCCTACCGGGAACATGTCTTCCAAAGGCCTGTGAAATGCAGTTTCTTTGCAGGCCTGATCTGGCTGAAGTAGGACTTCTGCTCTGGGTGTGCTACTTTGCCCTAGAGCTGAAAGGCACAACGTGCAGGCTTCTTTCCAAAGGGCGAGTTGGGCCCCACAGCATCTTGCTTCCAGCTCTTTGGGAAGCTAAGAAACAACTCGCTCTGCACAGTGCTCTTACAGCCTACCGGGAACATGTCTTCCAAAGGCCTGTGAAACGCAGTTTCCTTGCAGGCCTGATCTGGCTGAAGTAGGACTTCTGCTCTGGGTGTGCTACTTTGCCCTAGAGCTGAAAGGCACAACGTGCAGGCTTCTTTCCAAAGGTCGAGTTGGGCCCCACAGCATCTTGCTTCCAGCTCTTTGGGAAGCTAAGAAACAACTCGCTCTGCACAGTGCTCTTACAGCCTACCGGGAACATGTCTTCCAAAGGCCTGTGAAACGCAGTTTCTTTGCAGGCCTGATCTGGCTGAAGTAGGACTTCTGCTCTGGGTGTGCTACTTTGCCCTAGAGCTGAAAGGCACAACGTGCAGGCTTCTTTCCAGAGGGCGAGTTCGGCCCCACAGCATCTTGCTTCCAGCTCTTTGGGAAGCTAAGAAACAACTCGCTCTGCACAGTGCTCTTACAGCCTACCCGGAACATCTCTTCCTAAGGCCTGTGAAACGTAGTTTCTTTGCAGGCCTGATCTGGCTGAAGTAGGACTTCTGCTCTGGGTGTGCTACTTTGCCCTAGAGCTGAAAGGCACAACGTGCAGGCTTCTTTCCAAAGGGCGAGTTGGGCCCCACAGCATCTTGCTTCCAGCTCTTTGGGAAGCTAAGAAACAACTCGCTCTGCACAGTGCTCTTACAGCCTACCGGGAACATGTCTTCCAAAGGCCTGTGAAACGCAGTTTCTTTGCAGGCCTGATCTGGCTGAAGTAGGACTTCTGCTCTGGGTGTGCTACTTTGCCCTAGAGCTGAAAGGCACAACGTGCAGGCTTCTTTCCAAAGGGCGAGTTGGGCCCCACAGCATCTTGCTTCCAGCTCTTTGGGAAGCTAAGAAACAACTCGCTCTGCACAGTGCTCTTAAAGCCTACCGGGAACATGTCTTCCAAAGGCCTGTGAAACGCAGTTTCTTTGCAGGCCTGATCTGGCTGAAGTAGGACTTCTGCTCTGGGTGTGCTACTTTGCCCTAGAGCTGAAAGGCACAACGTGCAGGCTTCTTTCCAAAGGGCGAGTTGGGCCCCACAGCATCTTGCTTCCAGCTCTTTGGGAAGCTAAGAAACAACTCGCTCTGCACAGTGCTCTTACAGCCTACCGGGAACATGTCTTCCAAAGGCCTGTGAAACGCAGTTTCTTTGCAGGCCTGATCTGGCTGAAGTAGGACTTCTGCTCTGGGTGTGCTACTTTGCCCTAGAGCTGAAAGGCACAACGTGCAGGCTTCTTTCCAAAGGGCGAGTTGGGCCCCACAGCATCTTGCTTCCAGCTCTTTGGGAAGCTAAGAAACAACTCGCTCTGCACAGTGCTCTTACAGCCTACGGGGAACATCTCTTCCAAAGGCCTGTGAAACGCAGTTTCTTTGCAGGCCTGATCTGGCTGAAGTAGGACTTCTGCTCTGGGTGTGCTACTTTGCCCTAGAGCTGAAAGGCACAACGTGCAGGCTTCTTTCCAAAGGGCGAGTTGGGCCCCACAGCATCTTGCTTCCAGCTCTTTGGGAAGCTAAGAAACAACTCGCTCTGCACAGTGCTCTTACAGCCTACCGGGAGCATGTCTTCCAAAGGCCTGTGAAACGCAGTTTCTTTGCAGGCCTGATCTGGCTGAAGTAGGACTTCTGCTCTGGGTGTGCTACTTTGCCCTAGAGCTGAAAGGCACAACGTGCAGGCTTCTTTCCAAAGGGCGAGTTGGGCCCCACAGCATCTTGCTTCCAGCTCTTTGGGAAGCTAAGAAACAACTCGCTCTGCACAGTGCTCTTACAGCCTACGGGGAACATGTCTTCCAAAGGCCTGTGAAACCTAGTTTCTTTGCAGGCCTGATCTGGCTGAAGTAGGACTTCTGCTCTGGGTGTGCTACTTTGCCCTAGAGCTGAAAGGCACAACGTGCAGGCTTCTTTCCAAAGGGCGAGTTGGGCCCCACAGCATCTTGCTTCCAGCTCTTTGGGAAGCTAAGAAACAACTCGCTCTGCACAGTGCTCTTACAGCCTACCGGGAACATGTCTTCCAAAGGCCTGTGAAACGCAGTTTCTTTGCAGGCCTGATCTGGCTGAAGTAGGACTTCTGCTCTGGGTGTGCTACTTTGCCCTAGAGCTGAAAGGCACAACGTGCAGGCTTCTTTCCAAAGGGCGAGTTGGGCCCCACAGCATCTTGCTTCCAGCTCTTTGGGAAGCTAAGAAACAACTCGCTCTGCACAGTGCTCTTACAGCCTACCGGGAACATGTCTTCCAAAGGCCTGTGAAACGCAGTTTCTTTGCAGGCCTGATCTGGCTGAAGTAGGACTTCTGCTCTGGGTGTGCTACTTTGCCCTAGAGCTGAAAGGCACAACGTGCAGGCTTCTTTCCAAAGGGCGAGTTGGGCCCCACAGCATCTTGCTTCCAGCTCTTTGGGAAGCTAAGAAACAACTCGCTCTGCACAGTGCTCTTACAGCCTACGGGGAACATCTCTTCCAAAGGCCTGTGAAACGCAGTTTCTTTGCAGGCCTGATCTGGCTGAAGTAGGACTTCTGCTCTGGGTGTGCTACTTTGCCCTAGAGCTGAAAGGCACAACGTGCAGGCTTCATTCCAAAGGGCGAGTTGGGCCCCACAGCATCTTGCTTCCAGCTCTTTGCGAAGCTAAGAAACAACTCGCTCTGCACAGTGCTCTTACAGCCTACCGGGAACATGTCTTCCAAAGGCCTGTGAAACGCAGTTTCTTTGCAGGCCTGATCTGGCTGAAGTAGGACTTCTGCTCTGGGTGTGCTACTTTGCCCTAGAGCTGAAAGGCACAACGTGCAGGCTTCTTTCCAAAGGGCGAGTTGGGCCCCACAGCATCTTGCTTCCAGCTCTTTGGGAAGCTAAGAAACAACTCGCTCTGCACAGTGCTCTTACAGCCTACCCGGAACATCTCTTCCTAAGGCCTGTGAAACGCAGTTTCTTTGCAGGCCTGATCTGGCTGAAGTAGGACTTCTGCTCTGGGTGTGCTACTTTGCCCTAGAGCTGAAAGGCACAACGTGCAGGCTTCTTTCCAAAGGGCGAGTTGGGCCCCACAGCATCTTGCTTCCAGCTCTTTGGGAAGCTAAGAAACAACTCGCTCTGCACAGTGCTCTTACAGCCTACCGGGAACATGTCTTCCAAAGGCCTGTGAAACGCAGTTTCTTTGCAGGCCTGATCTGGCTGAAGTAGGACTTCTGCTCTGGGTGTGCTACTTTGCCCTAGAGCTGAAAGGCACAACGTGCAGGCTTCTTTCCAAAGGGCGAGTTGGGCCCCACAGCATCTTGCTTCCAGCTCTTTGGGAAGCTAAGAAACAACTCGCTCTGCACAGTGCTCTTACAGCCTAACGGGAACATGTCTTCCAAAGGCCTGTGAAACGCAGTTTCTTTGCAGGCCTGATCTGGCTGAAGTAGGACTTCTGCTCTGGGTGTGCTACTTTGCCCTAGAGCTGAAAGGCACAACGTGCAGGCTTCTTTCCAAAGGGAGAGTTGGGCCCCACAGCATCTTGCTTCCAGCTCTTTGGGAAGCTAAGAAACAACTCGCTCTGCACAGTGCTCTTACAGCCTACCGGGAACATGACTTCCAAAGGCCTGTGAAACGCAGTTTCTTTGCAGGCCTGATCTGGCTGAAGTAGGACTTCTTCTCTGGGTGTGCTACTTTGCCCTAGAGCTGAAAGGCACAACGTGCAGGCTTCTTTCCAAAGGGCGAGTTGGGCCCCACAGCATCTTGCTTCCAGCTCTTTGGGAAGCTAAGAAACAACTCGCTCTGCACAGTGCTCTTACAGCCTACGGGGAACATCTCTTCCAAAGGCCTGTGAAACGCAGTTTCTTTGCAGGCCTGATCTGGCTGAAGTAGGACTTCTGCTCTGGGTGTGCTACTTTGCCCTAGAGCTGAAAGGCACAACGTGCAGGCTTCTTTCCAAAGGGCGAGTTGGGCCCCACAGCATCTTGCTTCCAGCTCTTTGGGAAGCTAAGAAACAACTCGCTCTGCACAGTGCTCTTCCAGCCTACCGGGAACATGTCTTCCAAAGGCCTGTGAAACGCAGTTTCTTTGCAGGCCTGATCTGGCTGAAGTAGGACTTCTGCTCTGGGTGTGCTACTTTGCCCTAGAGCTGAAAGGCACAACGTGCAGGCTTCTTTCCAAAGGGAGAGTTGGGCCCCACAGCATCTTGCTTCCAGCTCTTTGGGAAGCTAAGAAACAACTCGCTCTGCACAGTGCTCTTACAGCCTACCGGGAACATGTCTTCCAAAGGCCTGTGAAACGCAGTTTCTTTGCAGGCCTGATCTGGCTGAAGTAGGACTTCTGCTCTGGGTGTGCTACTTTGCCCTAGAGCTGAAAGGCACAACGTGCAGGCTTCTTTCCAAAGGGCGAGTTGGGCCCCACAGCATCTTGCTTCCAGCTCTTTGCGAAGCTAAGAAACAACTCGCTCTGCACAGTGCTCTTACAGCCTAGTTGGAACATCTCTTCCAAAGGCCTGTGAAACGCAGTTTCTTTGCAGGCCTGATCTGGCTGAAGTAGGACTTCTGCTCTGGGTGTGCTACTTTGACCTAGAGCTGAAAGGCACAACGTGCAGGCTTCTTTCCAAAGGGCGAGTTGGGCCCCACAGCATCTTGCTTCCAGCTCTTTGGGAAGCTAAGAAACAACTCGCTCTGCACAGTGCTCTTACAGCTTACCGGGAACATGTCTTCCAAAGGCCTGTGAAACGCAGTTTCCTTGCAGGCCTGATCTGGCTGAAGTAGGACTTCTGCTCTGGGTGTGCTACTTTGCCCTAGAGCTGAAAGGCACAACGTGCAGGCTTCTTACCAAAGGGCGAGTTCGGCCCCACAGCATCTTGCTTCCAGCTCTTTGGGAAGCTAAGAAACAACTCGCTCTGCACAGTGCTCTTACAGCCTACCCGGAACATCTCTTCCTAAGGCCTGTGAAACGCAGTTTCTTTGCAGGCCTGATCTGGCTGAAGTAGGACTTCTGCTCTGGGTGTGCTACTTTGCCCTAGAGCTGAAAGGCACAACGTGCAGGCTTCTTTCCAAAGGGCGAGTTGGGCCCCAGAGCATCTTGCTTCCAGCTCTTTGGGAAGCTAAGAAACAACTCGCTCTGCACAGTGCTCTTACAGCCTACCGGGAACATGTCTTCCAAAGGCCTGTGAAACGCAGTTTCTTTGCAGGCCTGATCTGGCTGAAGTAGGACTTCTGCTCTGGGTGTGCTACTTTGCCCTAGAGCTGAAAGGCACAACGTGCAGGCTTCTTTCCAAAGGGCGAGTTGGGCCCCACAGCATCTTGCTTCCAGCTCTTTTGGAAGCTAAGAAACAACTCGCTCTGCACAGTGCTCTTACAGCCTACCGGGAACATGTCTTCCAAAGGCCTGTGAAACGCAGTTTCTTTGCAGGCCTGATCTGGCTGAAGTAGGACTTCTGCTCTGGGTGTGCTACTTTGCCCTAGAGCTGAAAGGCACAACGTGCAGGCTTCTTTCCAAAGGGCGAGTTGGGCCCCACAGCATCTTGCTTCCAGCTCTTTGGGAAGCTAAGAAACAACTCGCTCTGCACAGTGCTCTTACAGCCTACCGCGAACATGTCTTCCAAAGGCCTGTGAAACGCAGTTTCTTTGCAGTCCTGATCTGGCTGAAGTAGGACTTCTGCTCTGGGTGTGCTATTTTGCCCTAGAGCTGAAGGGCACAACGTGCAGGCTTCTTTCCAAAGGGCGAGTTGGGCCCCACAGCATCTTGCTTCCAGCTCTTTGGGAAGCTAAGAAACAACTCGCTCTGCACAGTGCTCTTACAGCCTACCGGGAACATGTCTTCCAAAGGCCTGTGAAACGCAGTTTCTTTGCAGGCCTGATCTTTCTGAAGTAGGACTTCTGCTCTGGGTGTGCTACTTTGCCCTAGAGCTGAAAGGCACAACGTGCAGGCTTCTTTCCAAAGGGCGAGTTGGGCCCCACAGCATCTTGCTTCCAGCTCTTTGGGAAGCTAAGAAACAACTCGCTCTGCACAGTGCTCTTACAGCCTACCGGGAACATGTCTTCCAAAGGCCTGTGAAACGCAGTTTCTTTGCAGGCCTGATCTGGCTGAAGTAGGACTTCTGCTCTGGGTGTGCTACTTTGCCCTAGAGCTGAAAGGCACAACGTGCAGGCTTCTTTCCAAAGGGCGAGTTGGGCCCCACAGCATCTTGCTTCCAGCTCTTTGGGAAGCTAAGAAACAACTCGCTCTGCACAGTGCTCTTCCAGCCTACCGGGAACATGTCTTCCAAAGGCCTGTGAAACGCAGTTTCTTTGCAGGCCTGATCTGGCTGAAGTAGGACTTCTGCTCTGGGTGTGCTACTTTGCCCTAGAGCTGAAAGGCACAACGTGCAGGCTTCTTTCCAAAGGGCGAGTTGGGCCCCACAGCATCTTGCTTCCAGCTCTTTGGGAAGCTAAGAAACAACTCGCTCTGCACAGTGCTCTTACAGCCTACCGGGAACATGTCTTCCAAAGGCCTGTGAAACGTAGTTTCTTTGCAGGCCTGATCTGGCTGAAGTAGGACTTCTGCTCTGGGTGTGCTACTTTGCCCTAGAGCTGAAAGGAACAACGTGCAGGCTTCTTTCCAAAGGGCGAGTTGGGCCCCACAGCATCTTGCTTCCAGCTCTTTGGGAAGCTAAGAAACAACTCGCTCTGCACAGTGCTCTTACAGCCTACGGGGAACATCTCTTCCAAAGGCCTGTGAAACGCAGTTTCTTTGCAGGCCTGATCTGGCTGAAGTAGGACTTCTGCTCTGGGTGTGCTACTTTGCCCTAGAGCTGAAAGGCACAACGTGCAGGCTTCTTTCCAAAGGGCGAGTTGGGCCCCACAGCATCTTGCTTCCAGCTCTTTGGGAAGCTAAGAAACAACTCGCTCTGCACAGTGCTCTTACAGCCTACCGGGAACATGTCTTCCAAAGGCCTGTGAAACGCAGTTTCTTTGCAGGCCTGATCTGGCTGAAGTAGGACTTCTGCTCTGGGTGTGCTACTTTGCCCTAGAGCTGAAAGGCACAACGTGCAGGCTTCTTTCCAAAGGGCGAGTTGGGCCCCACAGCATCTTGCTTCCAGCTCTTTGGGAAGCTAAGAAACAACTCGCTCTGCACAGTGCTCTTACAGCCTACCGGGAACATGTCTTCCAAAGGCCTGTGAAATGCAGTTTCTTTGCAGGCCTGATCTGGCTGAAGTAGGACTTCTGCTCTGGGTGTGCTACTTTGCCCTAGAGCTGAAAGGCACAACGTGCAGGCTTCTTTCCAAAGGGCGAGTTGGGCCCCACAGCATCTTGCTTCCAGCTCTTTGGGAAGCTAAGAAACAACTCGCTCTGCACAGTGCTCTTACAGCCTACCGGGAACATGTCTTCCAAAGGCCTGTGAAACGCAGTTTCCTTGCAGGCCTGATCTGGCTGAAGTAGGACTTCTGCTCTGGGTGTGCTACTTTGCCCTAGAGCTGAAAGGCACAACGTGCAGGCTTCTTTCCAAAGGTCGAGTTGGGCCCCACAGCATCTTGCTTCCAGCTCTTTGGGAAGCTAAGAAACAACTCGCTCTGCACAGTGCTCTTACAGCCTACCGGGAACATGTCTTCCAAAGGCCTGTGAAACGCAGTTTCTTTGCAGGCCTGATCTGGCTGAAGTAGGACTTCTGCTCTGGGTGTGCTACTTTGCCCTAGAGCTGAAAGGCACAACGTGCAGGCTTCTTTCCAGAGGGCGAGTTCGGCCCCACAGCATCTTGCTTCCAGCTCTTTGGGAAGCTAAGAAACAACTCGCTCTGCACAGTGCTCTTACAGCCTACCCGGAACATCTCTTCCTAAGGCCTGTGAAACGTAGTTTCTTTGCAGGCCTGATCTGGCTGAAGTAGGACTTCTGCTCTGGGTGTGCTACTTTGCCCTAGAGCTGAAAGGCACAACGTGCAGGCTTCTTTCCAAAGGGCGAGTTGGGCCCCACAGCATCTTGCTTCCAGCTCTTTGGGAAGCTAAGAAACAACTCGCTCTGCACAGTGCTCTTACAGCCTACCGGGAACATGTCTTCCAAAGGCCTGTGAAACGCAGTTTCTTTGCAGGCCTGATCTGGCTGAAGTAGGACTTCTGCTCTGGGTGTGCTACTTTGCCCTAGAGCTGAAAGGCACAACGTGCAGGCTTCTTTCCAAAGGGCGAGTTGGGCCCCACAGCATCTTGCTTCCAGCTCTTTGGGAAGCTAAGAAACAACTCGCTCTGCACAGTGCTCTTAAAGCCTACCGGGAACATGTCTTCCAAAGGCCTGTGAAACGCAGTTTCTTTGCAGGCCTGATCTGGCTGAAGTAGGACTTCTGCTCTGGGTGTGCTACTTTGCCCTAGAGCTGAAAGGCACAACGTGCAGGCTTCTTTCCAAAGGGCGAGTTGGGCCCCACAGCATCTTGCTTCCAGCTCTTTGGGAAGCTAAGAAACAACTCGCTCTGCACAGTGCTCTTACAGCCTACCGGGAACATGTCTTCCAAAGGCCTGTGAAACGCAGTTTCTTTGCAGGCCTGATCTGGCTGAAGTAGGACTTCTGCTCTGGGTGTGCTACTTTGCCCTAGAGCTGAAAGGCACAACGTGCAGGCTTCTTTCCAAAGGGCGAGTTGGGCCCCACAGCATCTTGCTTCCAGCTCTTTGGGAAGCTAAGAAACAACTCGCTCTGCACAGTGCTCTTACAGCCTACGGGGAACATCTCTTCCAAAGGCCTGTGAAACGCAGTTTCTTTGCAGGCCTGATCTGGCTGAAGTAGGACTTCTGCTCTGGGTGTGCTACTTTGCCCTAGAGCTGAAAGGCACAACGTGCAGGCTTCTTTCCAAAGGGCGAGTTGGGCCCCACAGCATCTTGCTTCCAGCTCTTTGGGAAGCTAAGAAACAACTCGCTCTGCACAGTGCTCTTACAGCCTACCGGGAGCATGTCTTCCAAAGGCCTGTGAAACGCAGTTTCTTTGCAGGCCTGATCTGGCTGAAGTAGGACTTCTGCTCTGGGTGTGCTACTTTGCCCTAGAGCTGAAAGGCACAACGTGCAGGCTTCTTTCCAAAGGGCGAGTTGGGCCCCACAGCATCTTGCTTCCAGCTCTTTGGGAAGCTAAGAAACAACTCGCTCTGCACAGTGCTCTTACAGCCTACGGGGAACATGTCTTCCAAAGGCCTGTGAAACCTAGTTTCTTTGCAGGCCTGATCTGGCTGAAGTAGGACTTCTGCTCTGGGTGTGCTACTTTGCCCTAGAGCTGAAAGGCACAACGTGCAGGCTTCTTTCCAAAGGGCGAGTTGGGCCCCACAGCATCTTGCTTCCAGCTCTTTGGGAAGCTAAGAAACAACTCGCTCTGCACAGTGCTCTTACAGCCTACCGGGAACATGTCTTCCAAAGGCCTGTGAAACGCAGTTTCTTTGCAGGCCTGATCTGGCTGAAGTAGGACTTCTGCTCTGGGTGTGCTACTTTGCCCTAGAGCTGAAAGGCACAACGTGCAGGCTTCTTTCCAAAGGGCGAGTTGGGCCCCACAGCATCTTGCTTCCAGCTCTTTGGGAAGCTAAGAAACAACTCGCTCTGCACAGTGCTCTTACAGCCTACCGGGAACATGTCTTCCAAAGGCCTGTGAAACGCAGTTTCTTTGCAGGCCTGATCTGGCTGAAGTAGGACTTCTGCTCTGGGTGTGCTACTTTGCCCTAGAGCTGAAAGGCACAACGTGCAGGCTTCTTTCCAAAGGGCGAGTTGGGCCCCACAGCATCTTGCTTCCAGCTCTTTGGGAAGCTAAGAAACAACTCGCTCTGCACAGTGCTCTTACAGCCTACGGGGAACATCTCTTCCAAAGGCCTGTGAAACGCAGTTTCTTTGCAGGCCTGATCTGGCTGAAGTAGGACTTCTGCTCTGGGTGTGCTACTTTGCCCTAGAGCTGAAAGGCACAACGTGCAGGCTTCATTCCAAAGGGCGAGTTGGGCCCCACAGCATCTTGCTTCCAGCTCTTTGCGAAGCTAAGAAACAACTCGCTCTGCACAGTGCTCTTACAGCCTACCGGGAACATGTCTTCCAAAGGCCTGTGAAACGCAGTTTCTTTGCAGGCCTGATCTGGCTGAAGTAGGACTTCTGCTCTGGGTGTGCTACTTTGCCCTAGAGCTGAAAGGCACAACGTGCAGGCTTCTTTCCAAAGGGCGAGTTGGGCCCCACAGCATCTTGCTTCCAGCTCTTTGGGAAGCTAAGAAACAACTCGCTCTGCACAGTGCTCTTACAGCCTACGGGGAACATGTCTTCCAAAGGCCTGTGAAACCTAGTTTCTTTACAGGCCTGATCTGGCTGAAGTAGGACTTCTGCTCTGGGTGTGCTACTTTGCCCTAGAGCTGAAAGGCACAACGTGCAGGCTTCTTTCCAAAGGGCGAGTTGGGCCCCACAGCATCTTGCTTCCAGCTCTTTGGGAAGCTAAGAAACAACTCGCTCTGCACAGTGCTCTTACAGCCTACCGGGAACATGTCTTCCAAAGGCCTGTGAAACGTAGTTTCTTTGCAGGCCTGATCTGGCTGAAGTAGGGCTTATGCTCTGGGTGTGCTACTTTGCCCTAGAGCTGAAAGGCACAACGTGCAGGCTTCTTTCCAAAGGGCGAGTTGGGCCCCACAGCATCTTGCTTCCAGCTCTTTGGGAAGCTAAGAAACAACTCGCTCTGCACAGTGCTCTTACAGCCTACCGGGAACATGTCTTCCAAAGGCCTGTGAAACGCAGTTTCTTTGCAGGCCTGATCTGGCTGAAGTAGGACTTCTGCTCTGGGTGTGCTACTTTGCCCTAGAGCTGAAAGGCACAACGTGCAGGCTTCTTTCCAAAGGGCGAGTTGGGCCCCACAGCATCTTGCTTCCAGCTCTTTGGGAAGCTAAGAAACAACTCGCTCTGCACAGTGCTCTTACAGCCTACCGGGAACATGTCTTCCAAAGGCCTGTGAAACGCAGTTTCTTTGCAGGCCTGATCTGGCTGAAGTAGGACTTCTGCTCTGGGTGTGCTACTTTGCCCTAGAGCTGAAAGGCACAACGTGCAGGCTTCTTTCCAAAGGGCGAGTTGGGCCCCACAGCATCTTGCTTCCAGCTCTTTGGGAAGCTAAGAAGCAACTCGCTCTGCACAGTGCTCTTACAGCCTACCGGGAACATGTCTTCCAAAGGCCTGTGAAACGTAGTTTCTTTGCAGGCCTGATCTGGCTGAAGTAGGACTTCTGCTCTGGGTGTGCTACTTTGCCCTAGAGCTGAAAGGAACAACGTGCAGGCTTCTTTCCAAAGGGCGAGTTGGGCCCCACAGCATCTTGCTTCCAGCTCTTTGGGAAGCTAAGAAACAACTCGCTCTGCACAGTGCTCTTACAGCCTAGAGGGAACATCTCTTCCAAAGGCCTGTGAAACGCAGTTTCTTTGCAGGCCTGATCTGGCTGAAGTAGGACTTCTGCTCTGGGTGTGCTACTTTGCCCTAGAGCTGAAAGGCACAACGTGCAGGCTTCTTTCCAAAGGGCGAGTTGGGCCCCACAGCATCTTGCTTCCAGCTCTTTGGGAAGCTAAGAAACAACTCGCTCTGCACAGTGCTCTTACAGCCTACCGGGAACATGTCTTCCAAAGGCCTGTGAAACGCAGTTTCTTTGCAGGCCTGATCTGGCTGAAGTAGGACTTCTGCTCTGGGTGTGCTACTTTGCCCTAGAGCTGAAAGGCACAACGTGCAGGCTTCTTTCCAAAGGGCGAGTTGGGCCCCACAGCATCATGCTTCCAGCTCTTTGGGAAGCTAAGAAACAACTTGCTCTGCACAGTGCTCTTACAGCCTATTGGGAACATCTCTTCCAAAGGCCTGTGAAACGCAGTTTCTGTGCAGGCCTGATCTGGCTGAAGTAGGACTTCTGCTCTGGGTGTGCTACTTTGCCCTAGAGCTGAAAGGAACAACGTGCAGGCTTCTTTCCAAAGGGCGAGTTGAGCCCCACAGCATCTTGCTTCCAGCTCTTTGGGAAGCTAAGAAACAACTCGCTCTGCACAGTGCTCTTACAGCCTACGGGGAACATGTCTTCCAAAGGCCTGTGAAACGCAGTTTCTTTGCAGGCCTGATCTGGCTGAAGTAGGACTTCTGCTCTGGGTGTGCTACTTTGCCCTAGAGCTGAAAGGCACAACGTGCAGGCTTCTTTCCAAAGGGCGAGTTGGGCCCCACAGCATCTTGCTTCCAGCTCTTTGGGAAGCTAAGAAACAACTCGCTCTGCACAGTGCTCTTACAGCCTACCGGGAACATGTCTTCCAAAGGCCTGTGAAACGCAGTTTCTTTGCAGGCCTGATCTGGCTGAAGTAGGACTTCTGCTCTGGGTGTGCTACTTTGCCCTAGAGCTGAAAGGCACAACGTGCAGGCTTCTTTCCAAAGGGCGAGTTGGGCCCCACAGCATCTTGCTTCCAGCTCTTTGGGAAGCTAAGAAACAACTCGCTCTGCACAGTGCTCTTACAGCCTACCGGGAACATGTCTTCCAAAGGCCTGTGAAACGCAGTTTCTTTGCAGGCCTGATCTGGCTGAAGTAGGACTTCTGCTCTGGGTGTGCTACTTTGCCCTAGAGCTGAAAGGCACAACGTGCAGGCTTCTTTCCAAAGGGCGAGTTGGGCCCCACAGCATCTTGCTTCCAGCTCTTTGGGAAGCTAAGAAACAACTCGCTCTGCACAGTGCTCTTCCAGCCTACCGGGAACATGTCTTCCAAAGGCCTGTGAAACGCAGTTTCTTTGCAGGCCTGATCTGGCTGAAGTAGGACTTCTGCTCTGGGTGTGCTACTTTGCCCTAGAGCTGAAAGGCACAACGTGCAGGCTTCTTTCCAAAGGGCGAGTTGGGCCCCACAGCATCTTGCTTCCAGCTCTTTGGGAAGCTAAGAAACAACTCGCTCTGCACAGTGCTCTTACAGCCTACCGGGAACATGTCTTCCAAAGGCCTGTGAAACGTAGTTTCTTTG
Organism: Equus caballus; assembly: GCF_041296265.1. Lineage (NCBI taxonomy): Eukaryota > Metazoa > Chordata > Mammalia > Perissodactyla > Equidae > Equus > Equus caballus. The sequence goes on along the minus strand of NW_027221854.1, from coordinate 260,088 downwards.
CAGGCCTGATCTGGCTGAAGTAGGACTTCTGCTCTGGGTGTGCTACTTTGCCCTAGAGCTGAAAGGAACAACGTGCAGGCTTCTTTCCAAAGGGCGAGTTGGGCCCCACAGCATCTTGCTTCCAGCTCTTTGGGAAGCTAAGAAACAACTCGCTCTGCACAGTGCTCTTACAGCCTACGGGGAACATCTCTTCCAAAGGCCTGTGAAACGCAGTTTCTTTGCAGGCCTGATCTGGCTGAAGTAGGACTTCTGCTCTGGGTGTGCTACTTTGCCCTAGAGCTGAAAGGCACAACGTGCAGGCTTCTTTCCAAAGGGCGAGTTGGGCCCCACAGCATCTTGCTTCCAGCTCTTTGGGAAGCTAAGAAACAACTCGCTCTGCACAGTGCTCTTACAGCCTACCGGGAACATGTCTTCCAAAGGCCTGTGAAACGCAGTTTCTTTGCAGGCCTGATCTGGCTGAAGTAGGACTTCTGCTCTGGGTGTGCTACTTTGCCCTAGAGCTGAAAGGCACAACGTGCAGGCTTCTTTCCAAAGGGCGAGTTGGGCCCCACAGCATCTTGCTTCCAGCTCTTTGGGAAGCTAAGAAACAACTCGCTCTGCACAGTGCTCTTACAGCCTACCGGGAACATGTCTTCCAAAGGCCTGTGAAATGCAGTTTCTTTGCAGGCCTGATCTGGCTGAAGTAGGACTTCTGCTCTGGGTGTGCTACTTTGCCCTAGAGCTGAAAGGCACAACGTGCAGGCTTCTTTCCAAAGGGCGAGTTGGGCCCCACAGCATCTTGCTTCCAGCTCTTTGGGAAGCTAAGAAACAACTCGCTCTGCACAGTGCTCTTACAGCCTACCGGGAACATGTCTTCCAAAGGCCTGTGAAACGCAGTTTCCTTGCAGGCCTGATCTGGCTGAAGTAGGACTTCTGCTCTGGGTGTGCTACTTTGCCCTAGAGCTGAAAGGCACAACGTGCAGGCTTCTTTCCAAAGGGCGAGTTGGGCCCCACAGCATCTTGCTTCCAGCTCTTTGGGAAGCTAAGAAACAACTCGCTCTGCACAGTGCTCTTACAGCCTACCGGGAACATGTCTTCCAAAGGCCTGTGAAACGCAGTTTCTTTGCAGGCCTGATCTGGCTGAAGTAGGACTTCTGCTCTGGGTGTGCTACTTTGCCCTAGAGCTGAAAGGCACAACGTGCAGGCTTCTTTCCAAAGGGCGAGTTCGGCCCCACAGCATCTTGCTTCCAGCTCTTTGGGAAGCTAAGAAACAACTCGCTCTGCACAGTGCTCTTACAGCCTACCCGGAACATCTCTTCCTAAGGCCTGTGAAACGCAGTTTCTTTGCAGGCCTGATCTGGCTGAAGTAGGACTTCTGCTCTGGGTGTGCTACTTTGCCCTAGAGCTGAAAGGCACAACGTGCAGGCTTCTTTCCAAAGGGCGAGTTGGGCCCCACAGCATCTTGCTTCCAGCTCTTTGGGAAGCTAAGAAACAACTCGCTCTGCACAGTGCTCTTACAGCCTACCGGGAACATGTCTTCCAAAGGCCTGTGAAACGCAGTTTCTTTGCAGGCCTGATCTGGCTGAAGTAGGACTTCTGCTCTGGGTGTGCTACTTTGCCCTAGAGCTGAAAGGCACAACGTGCAGGCTTCTTTCCAAAGGGCGAGTTGGGCCCCACAGCATCTTGCTTCCAGCTCTTTGGGAAGCTAAGAAACAACTCGCTCTGCACAGTGCTCTTAAAGCCTACCGGGAACATGTCTTCCAAAGGCCTGTGAAACGCAGTTTCTTTGCAGGCCTGATCTGGCTGAAGTAGGACTTCTGCTCTGGGTGTGCTACTTTGCCCTAGAGCTGAAAGGCACAACGTGCAGGCTTCTTTCCAAAGGGCGAGTTGGGCCCCACAGCATCTTGCTTCCAGCTCTTTGGGAAGCTAAGAAACAACTCGCTCTGCACAGTGCTCTTACAGCCTACCGGGAACATCTCTTCCAAAGGCCTGTGAAACGCAGTTTCTTTGCAGGCCTGATCTGGCTGAAGTAGGACTTCTGCTCTGGGTGTGCTACTTTGCCCTAGAGCTGAAAGGCACAACGTGCAGGCTTCTTTCCAAAGGGCGAGTTGGGCCCCACAGCATCTTGCTTCCAGCTCTTTGGGAAGCTAAGAAACAACTCGCTCTTCACAGTGCTCTTACAGCCTACGGGGAACATCTCTTCCAAAGGCCTGTGAAACGCAGTTTCTTTGCAGGCCTGATCTGGCTGAAGTAGGACTTCTGCTCTGGGTGTGCTACTTTGCCCTAGAGCTGAAAGGCACAACGTGCAGGCTTCTTTCCAAAGGGCGAGTTGGGCCCCACAGCATCTTGCTTCCAGCTCTTTGGGAAGCTAAGAAACAACTCGCTCTGCACAGTGCTCTTACAGCCTACCGGGAACATGTCTTCCAAAGGCCTGTGAAACGCAGTTTCTTTGCAGGCCTGATCTGGCTGAAGTAGGACTTCTGCTCTGGGTGTGCTACTTTGCCCTAGAGCTGAAAGGCACAACGTGCAGGCTTCTTTCCAAAGGGCGAGTTGGGCCCCACAGCATCTTGCTTCCAGCTCTTTGGGAAGCTAAGAAACAACTCGCTCTGCACAGTGCTCTTACAGCCTACCGGGAACATGTCTTCCAAAGGCCTGTGAAACGCAGTTTCTTTGCAGGCCTGATCTGGCTGAAGTAGGACTTCTGCTCTGGGTGTGCTACTTTGCCCTAGAGCTGAAAGGCACAACGTGCAGGCTTCTTTCCAAAGGGCGAGTTGGGCCCCACAGCATCTTGCTTCCAGCTCTTTGGGAAGCTAAGAAACAACTCGCTCTGCACTGTGCTCTTACAGCCTACCGGGAACATCTCTTCCAAAGGCCTGTGAAACGCAGTTTCTTTGCAGGCCTGATCTGGCTGAAGTAGGACTTCTGCTCTGGGTGTGCTACTTTGCCCTAGAGCTGAAAGGCACAACGTGCAGGCTTCTTTCCAAAGGGCGAGTTGGGCCCCACAGCATCTTGCTTCCAGCTCTTTGGGAAGCTAAGAAACAACTCGCTCTGCACAGTGCTCTTACAGCCTACCGGGAACATCTCTTCCAAAGGCCTGTGAAACGCAGTTTCTTTGCAGGCCTGATCTGGCTGAAGTAGGACTTCTGCTCTGGGTGTGCTACTTTGCCCTAGAGCTGAAAGGCACAACGTGCAGGCTTCTTTCCAAAGGGCGAGTTGGGCCCCACAGCATCTTGCTTCCAGCTCTTTGGGAAGCTAAGAAACAACTCGCTCTGCACAGTGCTCTTACAGCCTACCGGGAACATGTCTTCCAAAGGCCTGTGAAACGCAGTTTCTTTGCAGGCCTGATCTGGCTGAAGTAGGACTTCTGCTCTGGGTGTGCTACTTTGCCCTAGAGCTGAAAGGCACAACGTGCAGGCTTCTTTCCAAAGGGCGAGTTGGGCCCCACAGCATCTTGCTTCCAGCTCTTTGGGAAGCTAAGAAACAACTCGCTCTGCACAGTGCTCTTACAGCCTACGGGGAACATGTCTTCCAAAGGCCTGTGAAACCTAGTTTCTTTACAGGCCTGATCTGGCTGAAGTAGGACTTCTGCTCTGGGTGTGCTACTTTGCCCTAGAGCTGAAAGGCACAACGTGCAGGCTTCTTTCCAAAGGGCGAGTTGGGCCCCACAGCATCTTGCTTCCAGCTCTTTGGGAAGCTAAGAAACAACTCGCTCTGCACAGTGCTCTTACAGCCTACCGGGAACATGTCTTCCAAAGGCCTGTGAAACGTAGTTTCTTTGCAGGCCTGATCTGGCTGAAGTAGGACTTATGCTCTGGGTGTGCTACTTTGCCCTAGAGCTGAAAGGCACAACGTGCAGGCTTCTTTCCAAAGGGCGAGTTGGGCCCCACAGCATCTTGCTTCCAGCTCTTTGGGAAGCTAAGAAACAACTCGCTCTGCACAGTGCTCTTACAGCCTACCGGGAACATGTCTTCCAAAGGCCTGTGAAACGCAGTTTCTTTGCAGGCCTGATCTGGCTGAAGTAGGACTTCTGCTCTGGGTGTGCTACTTTGCCCTAGAGCTGAAAGGCACAACGTGCAGGCTTCTTTCCAAAGGGCGAGTTGGGCCCCACAGCATCTTGCTTCCAGCTCTTTGGGAAGCTAAGAAACAACTCGCTCTGCACAGTGCTCTTACAGCCTACCGGGAACATGTCTTCCAAAGGCCTGTGAAACGCAGTTTCTTTGCAGGCCTGATCTGGCTGAAGTAGGACTTCTGCTCTGGGTGTGCTACTTTGCCCTAGAGCTGAAAGGCACAACGTGCAGGCTTCTTTCCAAAGGGCGAGTTGGGCCCCACAGCATCTTGCTTCCAGCTCTTTGGGAAGCTAAGAAACAACTCGCTCTGCACAGTGCTCTTACAGCCTACCGGGAACATGTCTTCCAAAGGCCTGTGAAACGTAGTTTCTTTGCAGGCCTGATCTGGCTGAAGTAGGACTTCTGCTCTGGGTGTGCTACTTTGCCCTAGAGCTGAAAGGAACAACGTGCAGGCTTCTTTCCAAAGGGCGAGTTGGGCCCCACAGCATCTTGCTTCCAGCTCTTTGGGAAGCTAAGAAACAACTCGCTCTGCACAGTGCTCTTACAGCCTACCGGGAACATCTCTTCCAAAGGCCTGTGAAACGCAGTTTCTTTGCAGGCCTGATCTGGCTGAAGTAGGACTTCTGCTCTGGGTGTGCTACTTTGCCCTAGAGCTGAAAGGCACAACGTGCAGGCTTCTTTCCAAAGGGCGAGTTGGGCCCCACAGCATCTTGCTTCCAGCTCTTTGGGAAGCTAAGAAACAACTCGCTCTGCACAGTGCTCTTACAGCCTACCGGGAACATGTCTTCCAAAGGCCTGTGAAACGCAGTTTCTTTGCAGGCCTGATCTGGCTGAAGTAGGACTTCTGCTCTGGGTGTGCTACTTTGCCCTAGAGCTGAAAGGCACAACGTGCAGGCTTCTTTCCAAAGGGCGAGTTGGGCCCCACAGCATCATGCTTCCAGCTCTTTGGGAAGCTAAGAAACAACTTGCTCTGCACAGTGCTCTTACAGCCTATTGGGAACATCTCTTCCAAAGGCCTGTGAAACGCAGTTTCTGTGCAGGCCTGATCTGGCTGAAGTAGGACTTCTGCTCTGGGTGTGCTACTTTGCCCTAGAGCTGAAAGGAACAACGTGCAGGCTTCTTTCCAAAGGGCGAGTTGGGCCCCACAGCATCTTGCTTCCAGCTCTTTGGGAAGCTAAGAAACAACTCGCTCTGCACAGTGCTCTTACAGCCTACGGGGAACATGTCTTCCAAAGGCCTGTGAAACGCAGTTTCTTTGCAGGCCTGATCTGGCTGAAGTAGGACTTCTGCTCTGGGTGTGCTACTTTGCCCTAGAGCTGAAAGGCACAACGTGCAGGCTTCTTTCCAAAGGGCGAGTTGGGCCCCACAGCATCTTGCTTCCAGCTCTTTGGGAAGCTAAGAAACAACTCGCTCTGCACAGTGCTCTTACAGCCTACGGGGAACATCTCTTCCAAAGGCCTGTGAAACGCAGTTTCTTTGCAGGCCTGATCTGGCTGAAGTAGGACTTCTGCTCTGGGTGTGCTACTTTGCCCTAGAGCTGAAAGGCACAACGTGCAGGCTTCTTTCCAAAGGGCGAGTTGGGCCCCACAGCATCTTGCTTCCAGCTCTTTGGGAAGCTAAGAAACAACTCGCTCTGCACAGTGCTCTTACAGCCTACCGGGAACATGTCTTCCAAAGGCCTGTGAAACGCAGTTTCTTTGCAGGCCTGATCTGGCTGAAGTAGGACTTCTGCTCTGGGTGTGCTACTTTGCCCTAGAGCTGAAAGGCACAACGTGCAGGCTTCTTTCCAAAGGGCGAGTTGGGCCCCACAGCATCTTGCTTCCAGCTCTTTGGGAAGCTAAGAAACAACTCGCTCTGCACAGTGCTCTTACAGCCTACCGGGAACATGTCTTCCAAAGGCCTGTGAAATGCAGTTTCTTTGCAGGCCTGATCTGGCTGAAGTAGGACTTCTGCTCTGGGTGTGCTACTTTGCCCTAGAGCTGAAAGGCACAACGTGCAGGCTTCTTTCCAAAGGGCGAGTTGGGCCCCACAGCATCTTGCTTCCAGCTCTTTGGGAAGCTAAGAAACAACTCGCTCTGCACAGTGCTCTTACAGCCTACCGGGAACATGTCTTCCAAAGGCCTGTGAAACGCAGTTTCCTTGCAGGCCTGATCTGGCTGAAGTAGGACTTCTGCTCTGGGTGTGCTACTTTGCCCTAGAGCTGAAAGGCACAACGTGCAGGCTTCTTTCCAAAGGGCGAGTTGGGCCCCACAGCATCTTGCTTCCAGCTCTTTGGGAAGCTAAGAAACAACTCGCTCTGCACAGTGCTCTTACAGCCTACCGGGAACATGTCTTCCAAAGGCCTGTGAAACGCAGTTTCTTTGCAGGCCTGATCTGGCTGAAGTAGGACTTCTGCTCTGGGTGTGCTACTTTGCCCTAGAGCTGAAAGGCACAACGTGCAGGCTTCTTTCCAAAGGGCGAGTTCGGCCCCACAGCATCTTGCTTCCAGCTCTTTGGGAAGCTAAGAAACAACTCGCTCTGCACAGTGCTCTTACAGCCTACCCGGAACATCTCTTCCTAAGGCCTGTGAAACGCAGTTTCTTTGCAGGCCTGATCTGGCTGAAGTAGGACTTCTGCTCTGGGTGTGCTACTTTGCCCTAGAGCTGAAAGGCACAACGTGCAGGCTTCTTTCCAAAGGGCGAGTTGGGCCCCACAGCATCTTGCTTCCAGCTCTTTGGGAAGCTAAGAAACAACTCGCTCTGCACAGTGCTCTTACAGCCTACCGGGAACATGTCTTCCAAAGGCCTGTGAAACGCAGTTTCTTTGCAGGCCTGATCTGGCTGAAGTAGGACTTCTGCTCTGGGTGTGCTACTTTGCCCTAGAGCTGAAAGGCACAACGTGCAGGCTTCTTTCCAAAGGGCGAGTTGGGCCCCACAGCATCTTGCTTCCAGCTCTTTGGGAAGCTAAGAAACAACTCGCTCTGCACAGTGCTCTTAAAGCCTACCGGGAACATGTCTTCCAAAGGCCTGTGAAACGCAGTTTCTTTGCAGGCCTGATCTGGCTGAAGTAGGACTTCTGCTCTGGGTGTGCTACTTTGCCCTAGAGCTGAAAGGCACAACGTGCAGGCTTCTTTCCAAAGGGCGAGTTGGGCCCCACAGCATCTTGCTTCCAGCTCTTTGGGAAGCTAAGAAACAACTCGCTCTGCACAGTGCTCTTACAGCCTACCGGGAACATGTCTTCCAAAGGCCTGTGAAACGCAGTTTCTTTGCAGGCCTGATCTGGCTGAAGTAGGACTTCTGCTCTGGGTGTGCTACTTTGCCCTAGAGCTGAAAGGCACAACGTGCAGGCTTCTTTCCAAAGGGCGAGTTGGGCCCCACAGCATCTTGCTTCCAGCTCTTTGGGAAGCTAAGAAACAACTCGCTCTGCACAGTGCTCTTACAGCCTACGGGGAACATCTCTTCCAAAGGCCTGTGAAACGCAGTTTCTTTGCAGGCCTGATCTGGCTGAAGTAGGACTTCTGCTCTGGGTGTGCTACTTTGCCCTAGAGCTGAAAGGCACAACGTGCAGGCTTCTTTCCAAAGGGCGAGTTGGGCCCCACAGCATCTTGCTTCCAGCTCTTTGGGAAGCTAAGAAACAACTCGCTCTGCACAGTGCTCTTACAGCCTACCGGGAACATGTCTTCCAAAGGCCTGTGAAACGCAGTTTCTTTGCAGGCCTGATCTGGCTGAAGTAGGACTTCTGCTCTGGGTGTGCTACTTTGCCCTAGAGCTGAAAGGCACAACGTGCAGGCTTCTTTCCAAAGGGCGAGTTGGGCCCCACAGCATCTTGCTTCCAGCTCTTTGGGAAGCTAAGAAACAACTCGCTCTGCACAGTGCTCTTACAGCCTACCGGGAACATGTCTTCCAAAGGCCTGTGAAACGCAGTTTCTTTGCAGGCCTGATCTGGCTGAAGTAGGACTTCTGCTCTGGGTGTGCTACTTTGCCCTAGAGCTGAAAGGCACAACGTGCAGGCTTCTTTCCAAAGGGCGAGTTGGGCCCCACAGCATCTTGCTTCCAGCTCTTTGGGAAGCTAAGAAACAACTCGCTCTGCACTGTGCTCTTACAGCCTACCGGGAACATCTCTTCCAAAGGCCTGTGAAACGCAGTTTCTTTGCAGGCCTGATCTGGCTGAAGTAGGACTTCTGCTCTGGGTGTGCTACTTTGCCCTAGAGCTGAAAGGCACAACGTGCAGGCTTCTTTCCAAAGGGCGAGTTGGGCCCCACAGCATCTTGCTTCCAGCTCTTTGGGAAGCTAAGAAACAACTCGCTCTGCACAGTGCTCTTACAGCCTACCGGGAACATGTCTTCCAAAGGCCTGTGAAACGCAGTTTCTTTGCAGGCCTGATCTGGCTGAAGTAGGACTTCTGCTCTGGGTGTGCTACTTTGCCCTAGAGCTGAAAGGCACAACGTGCAGGCTTCTTTCCAAAGGGCGAGTTGGGCCCCACAGCATCTTGCTTCCAGCTCTTTGGGAAGCTAAGAAACAACTCGCTCTGCACAGTGCTCTTACAGCCTACCGGGAACATCTCTTCCAAAGGCCTGTGAAACGCAGTTTCTTTGCAGGCCTGATCTGGCTGAAGTAGGACTTCTGCTCTGGGTGTGCTACTTTGCCCTAGAGCTGAAAGGCACAACGTGCAGGCTTCTTTCCAAAGGGCGAGTTGGGCCCCACAGCATCTTGCTTCCAGCTCTTTGGGAAGCTAAGAAACAACTCGCTCTGCACAGTGCTCTTACAGCCTACCGGGAACATGTCTTCCAAAGGCCTGTGAAACGCAGTTTCTTTGCAGGCCTGATCTGGCTGAAGTAGGACTTCTGCTCTGGGTGTGCTACTTTGCCCTAGAGCTGAAAGGCACAACGTGCAGGCTTCTTTCCAAAGGGCGAGTTGGGCCCCACAGCATCTTGCTTCCAGCTCTTTGGGAAGCTAAGAAACAACTCGCTCTGCACAGTGCTCTTACAGCCTACGGGGAACATGTCTTCCAAAGGCCTGTGAAACCTAGTTTCTTTACAGGCCTGATCTGGCTGAAGTAGGACTTCTGCTCTGGGTGTGCTACTTTGCCCTAGAGCTGAAAGGCACAACGTGCAGGCTTCTTTCCAAAGGGCGAGTTGGGCCCCACAGCATCTTGCTTCCAGCTCTTTGGGAAGCTAAGAAACAACTCGCTCTGCACAGTGCTCTTACAGCCTACCGGGAACATGTCTTCCAAAGGCCTGTGAAACGTAGTTTCTTTGCAGGCCTGATCTGGCTGAAGTAGGACTTATGCTCTGGGTGTGCTACTTTGCCCTAGAGCTGAAAGGCACAACGTGCAGGCTTCTTTCCAAAGGGCGAGTTGGGCCCCACAGCATCTTGCTTCCAGCTCTTTGGGAAGCTAAGAAACAACTCGCTCTGCACAGTGCTCTTACAGCCTACCGGGAACATGTCTTCCAAAGGCCTGTGAAACGCAGTTTCTTTGCAGGCCTGATCTGGCTGAAGTAGGACTTCTGCTCTGGGTGTGCTACTTTGCCCTAGAGCTGAAAGGCACAACGTGCAGGCTTCTTTCCAAAGGGCGAGTTGGGCCCCACAGCATCTTGCTTCCAGCTCTTTGGGAAGCTAAGAAACAACTCGCTCTGCACAGTGCTCTTACAGCCTACTGGGAACATGTCTTCCAAAGGCCTGTGAAACGCAGTTTCTTTGCAGGCCTGATCTGGCTGAAGTAGGACTTCTGCTCTGGGTGTGCTACTTTGCCCTAGAGCTGAAAGGCACAACGTGCAGGCTTCTTTCCAAAGGGCGAGTTGGGCCCCACAGCATCTTGCTTCCAGCTCTTTGGGAAGCTAAGAAACAACTCGCTCTGCACAGTGCTCTTACAGCCTACCGGGAACATGTCTTCCAAAGGCCTGTGAAACGTAGTTTCTTTGCAGGCCTGATCTGGCTGAAGTAGGACTTCTGCTCTGGGTGTGCTACTTTGCCCTAGAGCTGAAAGGAACAACGTGCAGGCTTCTTTCCAAAGGGCGAGTTGGGCCCCACAGCATCTTGCTTCCAGCTCTTTGGGAAGCTAAGAAACAACTCGCTCTGCACAGTGCTCTTACAGCCTACCGGGAACATCTCTTCCAAAGGCCTGTGAAACGCAGTTTCTTTGCAGGCCTGATCTGGCTGAAGTAGGACTTCTGCTCTGGGTGTGCTACTTTGCCCTAGAGCTGAAAGGCACAACGTGCAGGCTTCTTTCCAAAGGGCGAGTTGGGCCCCACAGCATCTTGCTTCCAGCTCTTTGGGAAGCTAAGAAACAACTCGCTCTGCACAGTGCTCTTACAGCCTACCGGGAACATGTCTTCCAAAGGCCTGTGAAACGCAGTTTCTTTGCAGGCCTGATCTGGCTGAAGTAGGACTTCTGCTCTGGGTGTGCTACTTTGCCCTAGAGCTGAAAGGCACAACGTGCAGGCTTCTTTCCAAAGGGCGAGTTGGGCCCCACAGCATCATGCTTCCAGCTCTTTGGGAAGCTAAGAAACAACTTGCTCTGCACAGTGCTCTTACAGCCTATTGGGAACATCTCTTCCAAAGGCCTGTGAAACGCAGTTTCTGTGCAGGCCTGATCTGGCTGAAGTAGGACTTCTGCTCTGGGTGTGCTACTTTGCCCTAGAGCTGAAAGGAACAACGTGCAGGCTTCTTTCCAAAGGGCGAGTTGGGCCCCACAGCATCTTGCTTCCAGCTCTTTGGGAAGCTAAGAAACAACTCGCTCTGCACAGTGCTCTTACAGCCTACGGGGAACATGTCTTCCAAAGGCCTGTGAAACGCAGTTTCTTTGCAGGCCTGATCTGGCTGAAGTAGGACTTCTGCTCTGGGTGTGCTACTTTGCCCTAGAGCTGAAAGGCACAACGTGCAGGCTTCTTTCCAAAGGGCGAGTTGGGCCCCACAGCATCTTGCTTCCAGCTCTTTGGGAAGCTAAGAAACAACTCGCTCTGCACAGTGCTCTTACAGCCTACCGGGAACATGTCTTCCAAAGGCCTGTGAAACGCAGTTTCTTTGCAGGCCTGATCTGGCTGAAGTAGGACTTCTGCTCTGGGTGTGCTACTTTGCCCTAGAGCTGAAAGGCACAACGTGCAGGCTTCTTTCCAAAGGGCGAGTTGGGCCCCACAGCATCTTGCTTCCAGCTCTTTCGGAAGCTAAGAAACAACTCGCTCCGCACAGTGCTCTTACAGCCTACGGGGAACATCTCTTCCAAAGGCCTGTGAAACGCAGTTTCTTTGCAGGCCTGATCTGGCTGAAGTAGGACTTCTGCTCTGGGTGTGCTACTTTGCCCTAGAGCTGAAAGGCACAACGTGCAGGCTTCTTTCCAAAGGGCGAGTTGGGCCCCACAGCATCTTGCTTCCAGCTCTTTGGGAAGCTAAGAAACAACTCGCTCTGCACAGTGCTCTTACAGCCTAGTGGGAACATGTCTTCCAAAGGCCTGTGAAACGCAGTTTCTTTGCAGGCCTGATCTGGCTGAAGTAGGACTTCTGCTCTGGGTGTGCTACTTTGCCCTAGAGCTGAAAGGCACAACGTGCAGGCTTCTTTCCAAAGGGCGAGTTGGGCCCCACAGCATCTTGCTTCCAGCTCTTTCGGAAGCTAAGAAACAACTCGCTCTGCACAGTGCTCTTACAGCCTACGGGGAACATCTCTTCCAAAGGCCTGTGAAACGCAGTTTCTTTGCAGGCCTGATCTGGCTGAAGTAGGACTTCTGCTCTGGGTGTGCTACTTTGCCCTAGAGCTGAAAGGCACAACGTGCAGGCTTCTTTCCAAAGGGCGAGTTGGGCCCCACAGCATCTTGCTTCCAGCTCTTTGGGAAGCTAAGAAACAACTCGCTCTGCACAGTGCTCTTACAGCCTACCGGGAACATGTCTTCCAAAGGCCTGTGAAACGCAGTTTCTTTGCAGGCCTGATCTGGCTGAAGTAGGACTTCTGCTCTGGGTGTGCTACTTTGCCCTAGAGCTGAAAGGCACAACATGCAGGCTTCTTTCCAAAGGGCGAGTTGGGCCCCACAGCATCTTGCTTCCAGCTCTTTGGGAAGCTAAGAAACAACTCGCTCTGCACAGTGCTCTTACAGCCTCCGGCAACATGTCTTCCAAAGGCCTGTGAAACGCAGTTTCTTTGCAGGCCTGATCTGGCTGAAGTAGGACTTCTGCTCTGGGTGTGCTACTTTGCCCTAGAGCTGAAAGGCACAACGTGCAGGCTTCTTTCCAAAGGGCGAGTTGGGCCCCACAGCATCTTGCTTCCAGCTCTTTGGGAAGCTAAGAAACAACTCGCTCTGCACAGTGCTCTTACAGCCTACCGGGAACATGTCTTCCAAAGGCCTGTGAAACGTAGTTTCTTTGCAGGCCTGATCTGGCTGAAGTAGGACTTCTGCTCTGGGTGTGCTACTTTGCCCTATAGCTGAAAGGCACAACGTGCAGGCTTCTTTCCAAAGGGCGAGTTGGGCCCCACAGCATCTTGCTTCCAGCTCTTTGGGAAGCTAAGAAACAACTCGCTCTGCACAGTGCTCTTACAGCCTACCGGGAACATGTCTTCCAAAGGCCTGTGAAACGCAGTTTCTTTGCAGGCCTGATCTGGCTGAAGTAGGACTTCTGCTCTGGGTGTGCTACTTTGCCCTAGAGCTGAAAGGCACAACGTGCAGGCTTCTTTCCAAAGGGCGAGTTGGGCCCCACAGCATCTTGCTTCCAGCTCTTTGGGAAGCTAAGAAACAACTCGCTCTGCACAGTGCTCTTACAGCCTACCGGGAACATGTCTTCCAAAGGCCTGTGAAACGCAGTTTCTTTGCAGGCCTGATCTGGCTGAAGTAGGACTTCTGCTCTGGGTGTGCTACTTTGCCCTAGAGCTGAAAGGCACAACGTGCAGGCTTCTTTCCAAAGGGCGAGTTGGGCCCCACAGCATCTTGCTTCCAGCTCTTTGGGAAGCTAAGAAACAACTCGCTCTGCACAGTGCTCTTACAGCCTACGGGGAACATGTCTTCCAAAGGCCTGTGAAACGCAGTTTCTTTGCAGGCCTGATCTGGCTGAAGTAGGACTTCTGCTCTGGGTGTGCTACTTTGCCCTAGAGCTGAAAGGCACAACGTGCAGGCTTCTTTCCAAAGGGCGAGTTGGGCCCCACAGCATCTTGCTTCCAGCTCTTTGGGAAGCTAAGAAACAACTCGCTCTGCACAGTGCTCTTACAGCCTACCGGGAACATGTCTTCCAAAGGCCTGTGAAACGTAGTTTCTTTGCAGGCCTGATCTGGCTGAAGTAGGACTTCTGCTCTGGGTGTGCTACTTTGCCCTAGAGCTGAAAGGAACAACGTGCAGGCTTCTTTCCAAAGGGCGAGTTGGGCCCCACAGCATCTTGCTTCCAGCTCTTTGGGAAGCTAAGAAACAACTCGCTCTGCACAGTGCTCTTACAGCCTACCGGGAACATCTCTTCCAAAGGCCTGTGAAACGCAGTTTCTTTGCAGGCCTGATCTGGCTGAAGTAGGACTTCTGCTCTGGGTGTGCTACTTTGCCCAAGAGCTGAAAGGCACAACGTGCAGGCTTCTTTCCAAAGGGCGAGTTGGGCCCCACAGCATCTTGCTTCCAGCTCTTTGGGAAGCTAAGAAACAACTCGCTCTGCACAGTGCTCTTACAGCCTACCGGGAACATGTCTTCCAAAGGCCTGTGAAACGCAGTTTCTTTGCAGGCCTGATCTGGCTGAAGTAGGACTTCTGCTCTGGGTGTGCTACTTTGCCCTAGAGCTGAAAGGCACAACGTGCAGGCTTCTTTCCAAAGGGCGAGTTGGGCCCCACAGCATCATGCTTCCAGCTCTTTGGGAAGCTAAGAAACTACTTGCTCTGCACAGTGCTCTTACAGCCTATTGGGAACATCTCTTCCAAAGGCCTGTGAAACGCAGTTTCTGTGCAGGCCTGATCTGGCTGAAGTAGGACTTCTGCTCTGGGTGTGCTACTTTGCCCTAGAGCTGAAAGGCACAACGTGCAGGCTTCTTTCCAAAGGGCGAGTTGGGCCCCACAGCATCTTGCTTCCAGCTCTTTGGGAAGCTAAGAAACAACTCTCTCTGCACAGTGCTCTTACAGCCTACGGGGAACATGTCTTCCAAAGGCCTGTGAAACGCAGTTTCTTTGCAGGCCTGATCTGGCTGAAGTAGGACTTCTGCTCTGGGTGTGCTACTTTGCCCTAGAGCTGAAAGGCACAACGTGCAGGCTTCTTTCCAAAGGGCGAGTTGGGCCCCACAGCATCTTGCTTCCAGCTCTTTGGGAAGCTAAGAAACAACTCGCTCTGCACAGTGCTCTTGCAGCCTAGTGGGAACATCTCTTCCAAAGGACTGTGAAACGCAGTTTCTTTGCAGGCCTGATCTGGCTGAAGTAGGACTTCTGCTCTGGGTGTGCTACTTTGCCCTAGAGCTGAAAGGCACAACGTGCAGGCTTCTTTCCAAAGGGCGAGTTGGGCCCCACAGCATCTTGCTTCCAGCTCTTTGGGAAGCTAAGAAACAACTCGCTCTGCACAGTGCTCTTACAGCCTACCGGGAACATGTCTTCCAAAGGCCTGTGAAACGCAGTTTCTTTGCAGGCCTGATCTGGCTGAAGTAGGACTTCTGCTCTGGGTGTGCTACTTTGCCCTAGAGCTGAAAGGCACAACGTGCAGGCTTCTTTCCAAAGGGCGAGTTGGGCCCCACAGCATCTTGCTTCCAGCTCTTTGGGAAGCTAAGAAACAACTCGCTCTGCACAGTGCTCTTACAGCCTAGTGGGAACATCTCTTCCAAAGGCCTGTGAAACGCAGTTTCTTTGCAGGCCTGATCTGGCTGAAGTAGGACTTCTGCTCTGGGTGTGCTACTTTGCCCTAGAGCTGAAAGGCACAACGTGCAGGCTTCTTTCCAAAGGGCGAGTTGGGCCCCACAGCATCTTGCTTCCAGCTCTTTGGGAAGCTAAGAAACAACTCGCTCTGCACAGTGCTCTTACAGCCTAGTGGGAACATGTCTTCCAAAGGCCTGTGAAACGCAGTTTCTTTGCAGGCCTGATCTGGCTGAAGTAGGACTTCTGCTCTGGGTGTGCTACTTTGCCCTAGAGCTGAAAGGCACAACGTGCAGGCTTCTTTCCAAAGGGCGAGTTGGGCCCCACAGCATCTTGCTTCCAGCTCTTTGCGAAGCTAAGAAACAACTCGCTCTGCACAGTGCTCTTACAGCCTAGTTGGAACATCTCTTCCAAAGGCCTGTGAAACGCAGTTTCTTTGCAGGCCTGATCTGGCTGAAGTAGGACTTCTGCTCTGGGTGTGCTACTTTGCCCTAGAGCTGAAAGGCACAACGTGCAGGCTTCTTTCCAAAGGGCGAGTTGGGCCCCACAGCATCTTGCTTCCAGCTCTTTGGGAAGCTAAGAAACAACTCGCTCTGCACAGTGCTCTTACAGCTTACCGGGAACATGTCTTCCAAAGGCCTGTGAAACGCAGTTTCCTTGCAGGCCTGATCTGGCTGAAGTAGGACTTCTGCTCTGGGTGTGCTACTTTGCCCTAGAGCTGAAAGGCACAACGTGCAGGCTTCTTTCCAAAGGGCGAGTTGGGCCCCACAGCATCTTGCTTCCAGCTCTTTGGGAAGCTAAGAAACAACTCGCTCTGCACAGTGCTCTTGCAGCCTACCGGGATCATGTCTTCCAAAGGCCTGTGAAACGCAGTTTCTTTGCAGGCCTGATCTGGCTGAAGTAGGACTTCTGCTCTGGGTGTGCTACTTTGCCCTAGAGCTGAAAGGCACAACGTGCAGGCTTCTTTCCAAAGGGCGAGTTGGGCCCCACAGCATCTTGCTTCCAGCTCTTTGGGAAGCTAAGAAACAACTCGCTCTGCACAGTGCTCTTACAGCCTACCCGGAACATCTCTTCCTAAGGCCTGTGAAACGCAGTTTCTTTGCAGGCCTGATCTGGCTGAAGTAGGACTTCTGCTCTGGGTGTGCTACTTTGCCCTAGAGCTGAAAGGCACAACGTGCAGGCTTCTTTCCAAAGGGCGAGTTGGGCCCCACAGCATCTTGCTTCCAGCTCTTTGGGAAGCTAAGAAACAACTCGCTCTGCACAGTGCTCTTACAGCCTACCGGGAACATGTCTTCCAAAGGCCTGTGAAACGTAGTTTCTTTGCAGGCCTGATCTGGCTGAAGTAGGACTTCTGCTCTGGGTGTGCTACTTTGCCCTAGAGCTGAAAGGCACAACGTGCAGGCTTCTTTCCAAAGGGCGAGTTGGGCCCCACAGCATCTTGCTTCCAGCTCTTTGGGAAGCTAAGAAACAACTCGCTCTGCACAGTGCTCTTACAGCCTACCGGGAACATGTCTTCCAAAGGCCTGTGAAACGTAGTTCTTTGCAGACCTGATCTGGCTGAAGTAGGACTTCTGCTCTGGGTGTGCTACTTTGCCCTAGAGCTGAAAGGAACAACGTGCAGGCTTCTTTCCAAAGGGCGAGTTGGGCCCCACAGCATCTTGCTTCCAGCTCTTTGGGAAGCTAAGAAACAACTCGCTCTGCACAGTGCTCTTACAGCCTACGGGGAACATCTCTTCCAAAGGCCTGTGAAACGCAGTTTCTTTGCAGGCCTGATCTGGCTGAAGTAGGACTTCTGCTCTGGGTGTGCTACTTTGCCCTAGAGCTGAAAGGCACAACGTGCAGGCTTCTTTCCAAAGGGCGAGTTGGGCCCCACAGCATCTTGCTTCCAGCTCTTTGGGAAGCTAAGAAACAACTCGCTCTGCACAGTGCTCTTACAGCCTACCGGGATCATCTCTTCCAAAGGCCTGTGAAACGCAGTTTCTTTGCAGGCCTGATCTGGCTGAAGTAGGACTTCTGCTCTGGGTGTGCTACTTTGCCCTAGAGCTGAAAGGCACAACGTGCAGGCTTCTTTCCAAAGGGCGAGTTGGGCCCCACAGCATCTTGCTTCCAGCTCTTTGGGAAGCTAAGAAACAACTCGCTCTGCACAGTGCTCTTACAGCCTACCGGGAACATCTCTTCCAAAGGCCTGTGAAATGCAGTTTCTTTGCAGGCCTGATCTGGCTGAAGTAGGACTTCTGCTCTGGGTGTGCTACTTTGCCCTAGAGCTGAAAGGCACAACGTGCAGGCTTCTTTCCAAAGGGCGAGTTGGGCCCCACAGCATCTTGCTTCCAGCTCTTTGGGAAGCTAAGAAACAACTCGCTCTGCACAGTGCTCTTACAGCCTATTGGGAACATGTCTTCCAAAGGCCTGTGAAACGCAGTTTCCTTGCAGGCCTGATCTGGCTAAAGTAGGACTTCTGCTCTGGGTGTGCTACTTTGCCCTAGAGCTGAAAGGCACAACGTGCAGGCTTCTTTCCAAAGGGCGAGTTGGGCCCCACAGCATCTTGCTTCCAGCTCTTTGGGAAGCTAAGAAACAACTCGCTCTGCACAGTGCTCTTACAGCCTACCGGGAACATGTCTTGCAACGGCGTGTGAAACGCAGTTTCTTTGCAGGCCTGATCTGGCCGAAGTAGGACTTCTGCTCTGGGTGTGCTACTTTGCCCTAGAGCTGAAAGGCACAACGTGCAGGCTTCTTTCCAAAGGGCGAGTTGGGCCCCACAGCATCTTGCTTCCAGCTCTTTGGGAAGCTAAGAAACAACTCGCTCTGCACAGTGCTCTTACAGCCTACCGGGAACATGTCTTCCAAAGGCCTGTGAAACGTAGTTTCTTTGCAGGCCTGATCTGGCTGAAGTAGGACTTCTGCTCTGGGTGTGCTACTTTGCCCTATAGCTGAAAGGCACAACGTGCAGGCTTCTTTCCAAAGGGCGAGTTGGGCCCCACAGCATCTTGCTTCCAGCTCTTTGGGAAGCTAAGAAACAACTCGCTCTGCACAGTGCTCTTACAGCCTACCGGGAACATGTCTTCCAAAGGCCTGTGAAACGCAGTTTCTTTGCAGGCCTGATCTGGCTGAAGTAGGACTTCTGCTCTGGGTGTGCTACTTTGCCCTAGAGCTGAAAGGCACAACGTGCAGGCTTCTTTCCAAAGGGCGAGTTGGGCCCCACAGCATCTTGCTTCCAGCTCTTTGGGAAGCTAAGAAACAACTCGCTCTGCACAGTGCTCTTACAGCCTACCGGGAACATGTCTTCCAAAGGCCTGTGAAACGCAGTTTCTTTGCAGGCCTGATCTGGCTGAAGTAGGACTTCTGCTCTGGGTGTGCTACTTTGCCCTAGAGCTGAAAGGCACAACGTGCAGGCTTCTTTCCAAAGGGCGAGTTGGGCCCCACAGCATCTTGCTTCCAGCTCTTTGGGAAGCTAAGAAACAACTCGCTCTGCACAGTGCTCTTACAGCCTACGGGGAACATGTCTTCCAAAGGCCTGTGAAACGCAGTTTCTTTGCAGGCCTGATCTGGCTGAAGTAGGACTTCTGCTCTGGGTGTGCTACTTTGCCCTAGAGCTGAAAGGCACAACGTGCAGGCTTCTTTCCAAAGGGCGAGTTGGGCCCCACAGCATCTTGCTTCCAGCTCTTTGGGAAGCTAAGAAACAACTCGCTCTGCACAGTGCTCTTACAGCCTACCGGGAACATGTCTTCCAAAGGCCTGTGAAACGTAGTTTCTTTGCAGGCCTGATCTGGCTGAAGTAGGACTTCTGCTCTGGGTGTGCTACTTTGCCCTAGAGCTGAAAGGAACAACGTGCAGGCTTCTTTCCAAAGGGCGAGTTGGGCCCCACAGCATCTTGCTTCCAGCTCTTTGGGAAGCTAAGAAACAACTCGCTCTGCACAGTGCTCTTACAGCCTACCGGGAACATCTCTTCCAAAGGCCTGTGAAACGCAGTTTCTTTGCAGGCCTGATCTGGCTGAAGTAGGACTTCTGCTCTGGGTGTGCTACTTTGCCCAAGAGCTGAAAGGCACAACGTGCAGGCTTCTTTCCAAAGGGCGAGTTGGGCCCCACAGCATCTTGCTTCCAGCTCTTTGGGAAGCTAAGAAACAACTCGCTCTGCACAGTGCTCTTACAGCCTACCGGGAACATGTCTTCCAAAGGCCTGTGAAACGCAGTTTCTTTGCAGGCCTGATCTGGCTGAAGTAGGACTTCTGCTCTGGGTGTGCTACTTTGCCCTAGAGCTGAAAGGCACAACGTGCAGGCTTCTTTCCAAAGGGCGAGTTGGGCCCCACAGCATCATGCTTCCAGCTCTTTGGGAAGCTAAGAAACTACTTGCTCTGCACAGTGCTCTTACAGCCTATTGGGAACATCTCTTCCAAAGGCCTGTGAAACGCAGTTTCTGTGCAGGCCTGATCTGGCTGAAGTAGGACTTCTGCTCTGGGTGTGCTACTTTGCCCTAGAGCTGAAAGGCACAACGTGCAGGCTTCTTTCCAAAGGGCGAGTTGGGCCCCACAGCATCTTGCTTCCAGCTCTTTGGGAAGCTAAGAAACAACTCTCTCTGCACAGTGCTCTTACAGCCTACGGGGAACATCTCTTCCAAAGGCCTGTGAAACGCAGTTTCTTTGCAGGCCTGATCTGGCTGAAGTAGGACTTCTGCTCTGGGTGTGCTACTTTGCCCTAGAGCTGAAAGGCACAACGTGCAGGCTTCTTTCCAAAGGGCGAGTTGGGCCCCACAGCATCTTGCTTCCAGCTCTTTGGGAAGCTAAGAAACAACTCGCTCTGCACAGTGCTCTTGCAGCCTAGTGGGAACATCTCTTCCAAAGGACTGTGAAACGCAGTTTCTTTGCAGGCCTGATCTGGCTGAAGTAGGACTTCTGCTCTGGGTGTGCTACTTTGCCCTAGAGCTGAAAGGCACAACGTGCAGGCTTCTTTCCAAAGGGCGAGTTGGGCCCCACAGCATCTTGCTTCCAGCTCTTTGGGAAGCTAAGAAACAACTCGCTCTGCACAGTGCTCTTACAGCCTACCGGGAACATGTCTTCCAAAGGCCTGTGAAACGCAGTTTCTTTGCAGGCCTGATCTGGCTGAAGTAGGACTTCTGCTCTGGGTGTGCTACTTTGCCCTAGAGCTGAAAGGCACAACGTGCAGGCTTCTTTCCAAAGGGCGAGTTGGGCCCCACAGCATCTTGCTTCCAGCTCTTTGGGAAGCTAAGAAACAACTCGCTCTGCACAGTGCTCTTACAGCCTAGTGGGAACATCTCTTCCAAAGGCCTGTGAAACGCAGTTTCTTTGCAGGCCTGATCTGGCTGAAGTAGGACTTCTGCTCTGGGTGTGCTACTTTGCCCTAGAGCTGAAAGGCACAACGTGCAGGCTTCTTTCCAAAGGGCGAGTTGGGCCCCACAGCATCTTGCTTCCAGCTCTTTGGGAAGCTAAGAAACAACTCGCTCTGCACAGTGCTCTTACAGCCTAGTGGGAACATGTCTTCCAAAGGCCTGTGAAACGCAGTTTCTTTGCAGGCCTGATCTGGCTGAAGTAGGACTTCTGCTCTGGGTGTGCTACTTTGCCCTAGAGCTGAAAGGCACAACGTGCAGGCTTCTTTCCAAAGGGCGAGTTGGGCCCCACAGCATCTTGCTTCCAGCTCTTTGCGAAGCTAAGAAACAACTCGCTCTGCACAGTGCTCTTACAGCCTAGTTGGAACATCTCTTCCAAAGGCCTGTGAAACGCAGTTTCTTTGCAGGCCTGATCTGGCTGAAGTAGGACTTCTGCTCTGGGTGTGCTACTTTGCCCTAGAGCTGAAAGGCACAACGTGCAGGCTTCTTTCCAAAGGGCGAGTTGGGCCCCACAGCATCTTGCTTCCAGCTCTTTGGGAAGCTAAGAAACAACTCGCTCTGCACAGTGCTCTTACAGCTTACCGGGAACATGTCTTCCAAAGGCCTGTGAAACGCAGTTTCCTTGCAGGCCTGATCTGGCTGAAGTAGGACTTCTGCTCTGGGTGTGCTACTTTGCCCTAGAGCTGAAAGGCACAACGTGCAGGCTTCTTTCCAAAGGGCGAGTTGGGCCCCACAGCATCTTGCTTCCAGCTCTTTGGGAAGCTAAGAAACAACTCGCTCTGCACAGTGCTCTTGCAGCCTACCGGGATCATGTCTTCCAAAGGCCTGTGAAACGCAGTTTCTTTGCAGGCCTGATCTGGCTGAAGTAGGACTTCTGCTCTGGGTGTGCTACTTTGCCCTAGAGCTGAAAGGCACAACGTGCAGGCTTCTTTCCAAAGGGCGAGTTGGGCCCCACAGCATCTTGCTTCCAGCTCTTTGGGAAGCTAAGAAACAACTCGCTCTGCACAGTGCTCTTACAGCCTACCCGGAACATCTCTTCCTAAGGCCTGTGAAACGCAGTTTCTTTGCAGGCCTGATCTGGCTGAAGTAGGACTTCTGCTCTGGGTGTGCTACTTTGCCCTAGAGCTGAAAGGCACAACGTGCAGGCTTCTTTCCAAAGGGCGAGTTGGGCCCCACAGCATCTTGCTTCCAGCTCTTTGGGAAGCTAAGAAACAACTCGCTCTGCACAGTGCTCTTACAGCCTACCGGGAACATGTCTTCCAAAGACCTGTGAAACGTAGTTTCTTTGCAGGCCTGATCTGGCTGAAGTAGGACTTCTGCTCTGGGTGTGCTACTTTGCCCTAGAGCTGAAAGGCACAACGTGCAGGCTTCTTTCCAAAGGGCGAGTTGGGCCCCACAGCATCTTGCTTCCAGCTCTTTGGGAAGCTAAGAAACAACTCGCTCTGCACAGTGCTCTTACAGCCTACCGGGAACATGTCTTCCAAAGGCCTGTGAAACGTAGTTCTTTGCAGACCTGATCTGGCTGAAGTAGGACTTCTGCTCTGGGTGTGCTACTTTGCCCTAGAGCTGAAAGGAACAACGTGCAGGCTTCTTTCCAAAGGGCGAGTTGGGCCCCACAGCATCTTGCTTCCAGCTCTTTGGGAAGCTAAGAAACAACTCGCTCTGCACAGTGCTCTTACAGCCTACGGGGAACATCTCTTCCAAAGGCCTGTGAAACGCAGTTTCTTTGCAGGCCTGATCTGGCTGAAGTAGGACTTCTGCTCTGGGTGTGCTACTTTGCCCTAGAGCTGAAAGGCACAACGTGCAGGCTTCTTTCCAAAGGGCGAGTTGGGCCCCACAGCATCTTGCTTCCAGCTCTTTGGGAAGCTAAGAAACAACTCGCTCTGCACAGTGCTCTTACAGCCTACCGGGATCATCTCTTCCAAAGGCCTGTGAAACGCAGTTTCTTTGCAGGCCTGATCTGGCTGAAGTAGGACTTCTGCTCTGGGTGTGCTACTTTGCCCTAGAGCTGAAAGGCACAACGTGCAGGCTTCTTTCCAAAGGGCGAGTTGGGCCCCACAGCATCTTGCTTCCAGCTCTTTGGGAAGCTAAGAAACAACTCGCTCTGCACAGTGCTCTTACAGCCTACCGGGAACATCTCTTCCAAAGGCCTGTGAAACGCAGTTTCTTTGCAGGCCTGATCTGGCTGAAGTAGGACTTCTGCTCTGGGTGTGCTACTTTGCCCTAGAGCTGAAAGGCACAACGTGCAGGCTTCTTTCCAAAGGGCGAGTTGGGCCCCACAGCATCTTGCTTCCAGCTCTTTGGGAAGCTAAGAAACAACTCGCTCTGCACAGTGCTCTTACAGCCTATTGGGAACATGTCTTCCAAAGGCCTGTGAAACGCAGTTTCCTTGCAGGCCTGATCTGGCTAAAGTAGGACTTCTGCTCTGGGTGTGCTACTTTGCCCTAGAGCTGAAAGGCACAACGTGCAGGCTTCTTTCCAAAGGGCGAGTTGGGCCCCACAGCATCTTGCTTCCAGCTCTTTGGGAAGCTAAGAAACAACTCGCTCTGCACAGTGCTCTTACAGCCTACCGGGAACATCTCTTCCAAAGGCCTGTGAAACGCAGTTTCTTTGCAGGCCTGATCTGGCTGAAGTAGGACTTCTGCTCTGGGTGTGCTACTTTGCCCTACAGCTGAAAGGCACAACGTGCAGGCTTCTTTCCAAAGGGCGAGTTCGGCCCCACAGCATCTTGCTTCCAGCTCTTTGGGAAGCTAAGAAACAACTCGCTCTGCACAGTGCTCTTACAGCCTACCCGGAACATCTCTTCCTAAGGCCTGTGAAACGCAGTTTCTTTGCAGGCCTGATCTGGCTGAAGTAGGACTTCTGCTCTGGGTGTGCTACTTTGCCCTAGAGCTGAAAGGCACAACGTGCAGGCTTCTTTCCAAAGGGCGAGTTGGGCCCCACAGCATCTTGCTTCCAGCTCTTTGGGAAGCTAAGAAACAACTCGCTCTGCACAGTGCTCTTACAGCCTACCGGGAACATGTCTTGCAACGGCGTGTGAAACGCAGTTTCTTTGCAGGCCTGATCTGGCCGAAGTAGGACTTCTGCTCTGGGTGTGCTACTTTGCCCTAGAGCTGAAAGGCACAACGTGCAGGCTTCTTTCCAAAGGGCGAGTTGGGCCCCACAGCATCTTGCTTCCAGCTCTTTGGGAAGCTAAGAAACAACTCGCTCTGCACAGTGCTCTTACAGCCTACCGGGAACATGTCTTCCAAAGGCCTGTGAAACGCAGTTTCTGTGCAGGCGTGATCTGGCTGAAGTAGGACTTCTGCTCTGGGTGTGCTACTTTGCCCTAGAGCTGAAAGGCACAACGTGCAGGCTTCTTTCCAAAGGGCGAGTTGGGCCCCACAGCATCTTGCTTCCAGCTCTTTCGGAAGCTAAGAAACAACTCGCTCTGCACAGTGCTCTTACAGCCTATTGGTAACATCTCTTCCAAAGGCCTGTGAAACGCAGTTTCTGTGCAGGCCTGATCTGGCTGAAGTAAGACTTCTGCTCTGGGTGTGCTACTTTGCCCTAGAGCTGAAAGGCACAACGTGCAGGCTTCTTTCCAAAGGGCGAGTTGGGCCCCACAGCATCTTGCTTCCAGGTCTTTGGGAAGCTAAGAAACAACTCGGTCTGCACAGTGCTCTTACAGCCTACCGGGAACATGTCTTCCAAAGGCCTGTGAAACGCAGTTTCTTTGCAGACCTGATCTGGCTGAAGTAGGACTTCTGCTCTGGGTGTGCTACTTTGCCCTAGAGCTGAAAGGCACAACGTGCAGGCTTCTTTCCAAAGGGCGAGTTGGGCCCCACAGCATCTTGCTTCCAGCTCTTTGGGAAGCTAAGAAACAACTCGCTCTGCACAGTGCTCTTGCAGCCTAGTGGGAACATGTCTTCCAAAGGCCTGCGAAACGCACTTTCTTTGCAGGCCTGATCTGGCTGAAGTAGGACTTCTGCTCTGGGTGTGCTACTTTGCCCTAGAGCTGAAAGGCACAACGTGCAGGCTTCTTTCCAAAGGGCGAGTTGGGCCCCACAGCATCTTGCTTCCAGCTCTTTGGGAAGCTAAGAAACAACTCGCTCTGCACAGTGCTCTTACAGCCTACCGGGAACATGTCTTCCAAAGGCCTGTGAAACGCAGTTTCTTTGCAGGCCTGATCTGGCTGAAGTAGGACTTCTGCTCTGGGTGTGCTACTTTGCCCTAGAGCTGAAAGGCACAACGTGCAGGCTTCTTTCCAAAGGGCGAGTTGGGCCCCACAGCATCTTGCTTCCAGCTCTTTGGGAAGCTAAGAAACAACTCGCTCTGCACAGTGCTCTTACAGCCTACCGGGAACATCTCTTCCAAAGGCCTGTGAAATGCAGTTTCTTTGCAGGCCTGATCTGGCTGAAGTAGGACTTCTGCTCTGGGTGTGCTACTTTGCCCTAGAGCTGAAAGGCACAACGTGCAGGCTTCTTTCCAAAGGGCGAGTTGGGCCCCACAGCATCTTGCTTCCAGCTCTTTGGGAAGCTAAGAAACAACTCGCTCTGCACAGTGCTCTTACAGCCTACGGGGACCATCTCTTCCAAAGGCCTGTGAAACGCAGTTTCTTTGCAGGCCTGATCTGGCTGAAGTAGGACTTCTGCTCTGGGTGTGCTACTTTGCCCTAGAGCTGAAAGGCACAACGTGCAGGCTTCTTTCCAAAGGGCGAGTTGGGCCCCACAGCATCTTGCTTCCAGCTCTTTCGGAAGCTAAGAAACAACTCGCTCTGCACAGTGCTCTTACAGCCTACGGGGAACATCTCTTCCAAAGGCCTGTGAAACGCAGTTTCTTTGCAGGCCTGATCTGGCTGAAGTAGGACTTCTGCTCTGGGTGTGCTACTTTGCCCTAGAGCTGAAAGGCACAACGTGCAGGCTTCTTTCCAAAGGGCGAGTTGGGCCCCACAGCATCTTGCTTCCAGCTCTTTGGGAAGCTAAGAAACAACTCGCTCTGCACAGTGCTCTTACAGCCTAGTGGGAACATCTCTTCCAAAGGCCTGTGAAACGCAGTTTCTTTGCAGGCCTGATCTGGCTGAAGTAGGACTTCTGCTCTGGGTGTGCTACTTTGCCCTAGAGCTGAAAGGCACAACGTGCAGGCTTCTTTCCAAAGGGCGAGTTGGGCCCCACAGCATCTTGCTTCCAGCTCTTTGGGAAGCTAAGAAACAACTCGCTCTGCACAGTGCTCTTACAGCCTACCGGGAACATCTCTTCCAAAGGCCTGTGAAACGCAGTTTCTTTGCAGGCCTGATCTGGCTGAAGTAGGACTTCTGCTCTGGGTGTGCTACTTTGCCCTAGAGCTGAAAGGCACAACGTGCAGGCTTCTTTCCAAAGGGCGAGTTGGGCCCCACAGCATCTTGCTTCCAGCTCTTTGGGAAGCTAAGAAACAACTCGCTCTGCACAGTGCTCTTACAGCCTACCGGGAACATGTCTTCCAAAGGCCTGTGAAACGCAGTTTCTTTGCAGGCCTGATCTGGCTGAAGTAGGACTTCTGCTCTGGGTGTGCTACTTTGCCCTAGAGCTGAAAGGCACAACGTGCAGGCTTCTTTCCAAAGGGCGAGTTGGGCCCCACAGCATCTTGCTTCCAGCTCTTTGGGAAGCTAAGAAACAACTCGCTCTGCACAGTGCTCTTACAGCCTACCGGGAACATCTCTTCCAAAGGCCTGTGAAACGCAGTTTCTTTGCAGGCCTGATCTGGCTGAAGTAGGACTTCTGCTCTGGGTGTGCTACTTTGCCCTAGAGCTGAAAGGCACAACGTGCAGGCTTCTTTCCAAAGGGCGAGTTGGGCCCCACAGCATCTTGCTTCCAGCTCTTTGGGAAGCTAAGAAACAACTCGCTCTGCACAGTGCTCTTACAGCCTACCGGGAACATGTCTTGCAACGGCCTGTGAAACGCAGTTTCTTTGCAGGCCTGATCTGGCCGAAGTAGGACTTCTGCTCTGGGTGTGCTAATTTGCCCTAGAGCTGAAAGGCACAACGTGCAGGCTTCTTTCCAAAGGGCGAGTTGGGCCCCACAGCATCTTGCTTCCAGCTCTTTGGGAAGCTAAGAAACAACTCGCTCTGCACAGTGCTCTTACAGCCTACCGGGAACATGACTTCCAAAGGCCTGTGAAACGCAGTTTCCGTGCAGGCCTGATCTGGCTGAAGTAGGACTTCTGCTCTGGGTGTGCTACTTTGCCCTAGAGCTGAAAGGCACAACGTACAGGCTTCTTTCCAAAGGGCGAGTTGGGCCCCACAGCATCTTGCTTCCAGCTCTTTCGGAAGCTAAGAAACAACTCGCTCTGCACAGTGCTCTTACAGCCTACCGGGAACATCTCTTCCAAAGGCCTGTGAAACGCAGTTTCTTTGCAGGCCTGATCTGGCTGAAGTAGGACTTCTGCTCTGGGTGTGCTACTTTGCCCTAGAGCTGAAAGGCACAACGTGCAGGCTTCTTTCCAAAGGGCGAGTTGGGCCCCACAGCATCTTGCTTCCAGCTCTTTGGGAAGCTAAGAAACAACTCGCTCTGCACAGTGCTCTTACAGCCTAGTGGGAACATCTCTTCCAAAGGCCTGTGAAACGCAGTTTCTTTGCAGGCCTGATCTGGCTGAAGTAGGACTTCTGCTCTGGGTGTGCTACTTTGCCCTAGAGCTGAAAGGCACAACGTGCAGGCTTCTTTCCAAAGGGCGAGTTGGGCCCCACAGCATCTTGCTTCCAGCTCTTTGGGAAGCTAAGAAACAACTCGCTCTGCACAGTGCTCTTACAGCCTACCGGGTACATCTCTTCCAAAGGCCTGTGAAACGCAGTTTCTTTGCAGGCCTGATCTGGCTGAAGTAGGACTTCTGCTCTGGGTGTGCTACTTTGCCCTAGAGCTGAAAGGCACAACGTGCAGGCTTCTTTCCAAAGGGCGAGTTGGGCCCCACAGCATCTTGCTTCCAGCTCTTTGGGAAGCTAAGAAACAACTCGCTCTGCACAGTGCTCTTACAGCCTACGGGGAACATCTCTTCCAAAGGCCTGTGAAACGCAGTTTCTTTGCAGGCCTGATCTGGCTGAAGTAGGACTTCTGCTCTGGGTGTGCTACTTTGCCCTAGAGCTGAAAGGCACAACGTGCAGGCTTCTTTCCAAAGGGCGAGTTGGGCCCCACAGCATCTTGCTTCCAGCTCTTTGGGAAGCTAAGAAACAACTCGCTCTGCACAGTGCTCTTACAGCCTACGGGGAACATCTCTTCCAAAGGCCTGTGAAACGCAGTTTCTTTGCAGGCCTGATCTGGCTGAAGTAGGACTTCTGCTCTGGGTGTGCTACTTTGCCCTAGAGCTGAAAGGCACAACGTGCAGGCTTCTTTCCAAAGGGCGAGTTGGGCCCCACAGCATCTTGCTTCCAGCTCTTTGGGAAGCTAAGAAACAACTCGCTCTGCACAGTGCTCTTACAGCCTACCGGGAACATGTCTTGCAACGGCCTGTGAAACGCAGTTTCTTTGCAGGCCTGATCTGGCCGAAGTAGGACTTCTGCTCTGGGTGTGCTACTTTGCCCTAGAGCTGAAAGGCACAACGTGCAGGCTTCTTTCCAAAGGGCGAGTTGGGCCCCACAGCATCTTGCTTCCAGCTCTTTGGCAAGCTAAGAAACAACTCGCTCTGCACAGTGCTCTTACAGCTTACCGGGAACATGTCTTCCAAAGGCCTGTGAAACGCAGTTTCTGTGCAGGCCTGATCTGGCAGAAGTAGGACTTCTGCTCTGGGTGTGCTACTTTGCCCTAGAGCTGAAAGGCACAACGTACAGGCTTCTTTCCAAAGGGCGAGTTGGGCCCCACAGCATCTTGCTTCCAGCTCTTTCGGAAGCTAAGAAACAACTCGCTCTGCACAGTGCTCTTACAGCCTACCGGGAACATGTCTTCCAAAGGCCTGTGAAACGCAGTTTCTTTGCAGGCCTGATCTGGCTGAAGTAGGACTTCTGCTCTGGGTGTGCTACTTTGCCCTAGAGCTGAAAGGCACAACGTGCAGGCTTCTTTCCAAAGGGCGAGTTGGGCCCCACAGCATCTTGCTTCCAGCTCTTTGGGAAGCTAAGAAACAACTCGCTCTGCACAGTGCTCTTACAGCCTAGTGGGAACATCTCTTCCAAAGGCCTGTGAAACGCAGTTTCTTTGCAGGCCTGATCTGGCTGAAGTAGGACTTCTGCTCTGGGTGTGCTACTTTGCCCTAGAGCTGAAAGGCACAACGTGCAGGCTTCTTTCCAAAGGGCGAGTTGGGCCCCACAGCATCTTGCTTCCAGCTCTTTGGGAAGCTAAGAAACAACTCGCTCTGCACAGTGCTCTTACAGCCTACCGGGAACATGTCTTCCAAAGGCCTGTGAAACGCAGTTTCTTTGCAGGCCTGATCTGGCTGAAGTAGGACTTCTGCTCTGGGTGTGCTACTTTGCCCTAGAGCTGAAAGGCACAACGTGCAGGCTTCTTTCCAAAGGGCGAGTTGGGCCCCACAGCATCTTGCTTCCAGCTCTTTGGGAAGCTAAGAAACAACTCGCTCTGCACAGTGCTCTTACAGCCTACGGGGAACATCTCTTCCAAAGGCCTGTGAAACGCAGTTTCTTTGCAGGCCTGATCTGGCTGAAGTAGGACTTCTGCTCTGGGTGTGCTACTTTGCCCTAGAGCTGAAAGGCACAACGTGCAGGCTTCTTTCCAAAGGGCGAGTTGGGCCCCACAGCATCTTGCTTCCAGCTCTTTGGGAAGCTAAGAAACAACTCGCTCTGCACAGTGCTCTTGCAGCCTAGTGGGAACATGTCTTCCAAAGGCCTGCGAAACGCACTTTCTTTGCAGGCCTGATCTGGCTGAAGTAGGACTTCTGCTCTGGGTGTGCTACTTTGCCCTAGAGCTGAAAGGCACAACGTGCAGGCTTCTTTCCAAAGGGCGAGTTGGGCCCCACAGCATCTTGCTTCCAGCTCTTTGGGAAGCTAAGAAACAACTCGCTCTGCACAGTGCTCTTACAGCCTACCGGGAACATGTCTTGCAACGGCCTGTGAAACGCAGTTTCTTTGCAGGCCTGATCTGGCCGAAGTAGGACTTCTGCTCTGGGTGTGCTACTTTGCCCTAGAGCTGAAAGGCACAACGTGCAGGCTTCTTTCCAAAGGGCGAGTTGGGCCCCACAGCATCTTGCTTCCAGCTCTTTGGGAAGCTAAGAAACAACTCGCTCTGCACAGTGCTCTTACAGCCCACCGGGAACATCTCTTCCAAAGGCCTGTGAAACGCAGTTTCTTTGCAGGCCTGATCTGGCTGAAGTAGGACTTCTGCTCTGGGTGTGCTACTTTGCCCTAGAGCTGAAAGGCACAACGTGCAGGCTTCTTTCCAAAGGGCGAGTTGGGCCCCACAGCATCTTGCTTCCAGCTCTTTGGGAAGCTAAGAAACAACTCGCTCTGCACAGTGCTCTTACAGCCTACTGGGAACATGTCTTCCAAAGGCCTGTGAAACGCAGTTTCTTTGCAGGCCTGATCTGGCTGAAGTAGGACTTCTGCTCTGGGTGTGCTACTTTGCCCTAGAGCTGAAAGGCACAACGTGCAGGCTTCTTTCCAAAGGGCGAGTTGGGCCCCACAGCATCTTGCTTCCAGCTCTTTCGGAAGCTAAGAAACAACTCGCTCTGCACAGTGCTCTTACAGCCTAGTGGGACCATCTCTTCCAAAGGCCTGTGAAACGCAGTTTCTTTGCAGGCCTGATCTGGCTGAAGTAGGACTTCTGCTCTGGGTGTGCTACTTTGCCCTAGAGCTGAAAGGCACAACGTGCAGGCTTCTTTCCAAAGGGCGAGTTGGGCCCCACAGCATCTTGCTTCCAGCTCTTTGGGAAGCTAAGAAACAACTCGCTCTGCACAGTGCTCTTACAGCCTACGGGGAACATCTCTTCCAAAGGCCTGTGAAACGCAGTTTCTTTGCAGGCCTGATCTGGCTGAAGTAGGACTTCTGCTCTGGGTGTGCTACTTTGCCCTAGAGCTGAAAGGCACAACGTGCAGGCTTCTTTCCAAAGGGCGAGTTGGGCCCCACAGCATCTTGCTTCCAGCTCTTTGGGAAGCTAAGAAACAACTCGCTCTGCACAGTGCTCTTACAGCCTACCGGGAACATGTCTTCCAAAGGCCTGTGAAACGCAGTTTCTTTGCAGGCCTGATCTGGCTGAAGTAGGACTTCTGCTCTGGGTGTGCTACTTTGCCCTAGAGCTGAAAGGCACAACGTGCAGGCTTCTTTCCAAAGGGCGAGTTGGGCCCCACAGCATCTTGCTTCCAGCTCTTTGGGAAGCTAAGAAACAACTCGCTCTGCACAGTGCTCTTACAGCCTACGGGGAACATCTCTTCCAAAGGCCTGTGAAACGCAGTTTCTTTGCAGGCCTGATCTGGCTGAAGTAGGACTTCTGCTCTGGGTGTGCTACTTTGCCCTAGAGCTGAAAGGCACAACGTGCAGGCTTCTTTCCAAAGGGCGAGTTGGGCCCCACAGCATCTTGCTTCCAGCTCTTTGGGAAGCTAAGAAACAACTCGCTCTGCACAGTGCTCTTACAGCCTACCGGGAACATGTCTTGCAACGGCGTGTGAAACGCAGTTTCTTTGCAGGCCTGATCTGGCTGAAGTAGGACTTCTGCTCTGGGTGTGCTACTTTGCCCTAGAGCTGAAAGGCACAACGTGCAGGCTTCTTTCCAAAGGGCGAGTTGGGCCCCACAGCATCTTGCTTCCAGCTCTTTGGGAAGCTAAGAAACAACTCGCTCTGCACAGTGCTCTTACAGCCTACCGGGAACATGTCTTCCAAAGGCCTGTGAAACGCAGTTTCTTTGCAGGCCTGATCTGGCTGAAGTAGGACTTCTGCTCTGGGTGTGCTACTTTGCCCTAGAGCTGAAAGGAACAACGTGCAGGCTTCTTTCCAAAGGGCGAGTTGGGCCCCACAGCATCTTGCTTCCAGCTCTTTGGGAAGCTAAGAAACAACTCGCTCTGCACAGTGCTCTTACAGCCTACGGGGAACATCTCTTCGAAAGGCCTGTGAAACGCAGTTTCTTTGCAGGCCTGATCTGGCTGAAGTAGGACTTCTGCTCTGGGTGTGCTACTTTGCCCTAGAGCTGAAAGGCACAACGTGCAGGCTTCTTTCCAAAGGGCGAGTTGGGCCCCACAGCATCTTGCTTCCAGCTCTTTGGGAAGCTAAGAAACAACTCGCTCTGCACAGTGCTCTTACAGCCTACCGGGAACATGTCTTCCAAAGGCCTGTGAAACGCACTTTCTTTGCAGGCCTGATCTGGCTGAAGTAGGACTTCTGCTCTGGGTGTGCTACTTTGCCCTAGAGCTGAAAGGCACAACGTGCAGGCTTCTTTCCAAAGGGCGAGTTGGGCCCCACAGCATCTTGCTTCCAGCTCTTTGGGAAGCTAAGAAACAACTCGCTCTGCACAGTGCTCTTACAGCCTACCGGGAACATGTCTTGCAACGGCCTGTGAAACGCAGTTTCTTTGCAGGCCTGATCTGGCCGAAGTAGGACTTCTGCTCTGGGTGTGCTACTTTGCCCTAGAGCTGAAAGGCACAACGTGCAGGCTTCTTTCCAAAGGGCGAGTTGGGCCCCACAGCATCTTGCTTCCAGCTCTTTGGGAAGCTAAGAAACAACTCGCTCTGCACAGTGCTCTTACAGCCTACCGGGAACATGTCTTCCAAAGGCCTGTGAAACGCAGTTTCTGTGCAGGCCTGATCTGGCTGAAGTAGGACTTCTGCTCTGGGTGTGCTACTTTGCCCTAGAGCTGAAAGGCACAACGTACAGGCTTCTTTCCAAAGGGCGAGTTGGGCCCCACAGCATCTTGCTTCCAGCTCTTTCGGAAGCTAAGAAACAACTCGCTCTGCACAGTGCTCTTACAGCCTACCGGGAACATCTCTTCCAAAGGCCTGTGAAACGCAGTTTCTTTGCAGGCCTGATCTGGCTGAAGTAGGACTTCTGCTCTGGGTGTGCTACTTTGCCCTAGAGCTGAAAGGCACAACGTGCAGGCTTCTTTCCAAAGGGCGAGTTGGGCCCCACAGCATCTTGCTTCCAGCTCTTTGGGAAGCTAAGAAACAACTCGCTCTGCACAGTGCTCTTACAGCCTAGTGGGAACATCTCTTCCAAAGGCCTGTGAAACGCAGTTTCTTTGCAGGCCTGATCTGGCTGAAGTAGGACTTCTGCTCTGGGTGTGCTACTTTGCCCTAGAGCTGAAAGGCACAACGTGCAGGCTTCTTTCCAAAGGGCGAGTTGGGCCCCACAGCATCTTGCTTCCAGCACTTTGGGAAGCTAAGAAACAACTCGCTCTGCACAGTGCTCTTACAGCCTACCGGGAACATGTCTTCCAAAGGCCTGTGAAACGCAGTTTCTTTGCAGGCCTGATCTGGCTGAAGTAGGACTTCTGCTCTGGGTGTGCTACTTTGCCCTAGAGCTGAAAGGCACAACGTGCAGGCTTCTTTCCAAAGGGCGAGTTGGGCCCCACAGCATCTTGCTTCCAGCTCTTTGGGAAGCTAAGAAACAACTCGCTCTGCACAGTGCTCTTACAGCCTACGGGGAACATCTCTTCCAAAGGCCTGTGAAACGCAGTTTCTTTGCAGGCCTGATCTGGCTGAAGTAGGACTTCTGCTCTGGGTGTGCTACTTTGCCCTAGAGCTGAAAGGCACAACGTGCAGGCTTCTTTCCAAAGGGCGAGTTGGGCCCCACAGCATCTTGCTTCCAGCTCTTTGGGAAGCTAAGAAACAACTCGCTCTGCACAGTGCTCTTACAGCCTACCGGGAACATGTCTTCCAAAGGCCTGTGAAACGCAGTTTCTTTGCAGGCCTGATCTGGCTGAAGTAGGACTTCTGCTCTGGGTGTGCTACTTTGCCCTAGAGCTGAAAGGCACAACGTGCAGGCTTCTTTCCAAAGGGCGAGTTGGGCCCCACAGCATCTTGCTTCCAGCTCTTTCGGAAGCTAAGAAACAACTCGCTCTGCACAGTGCTCTTACAGCCTACCGGGAACATCTCTTCCAAAGGCCTGTGAAACGCAGTTTCTTTGCAGGCCTGATCTGGCTGAAGTAGGACTTCTGCTCTGGGTGTGCTACTTTGCCCTAGAGCTGAAAGGCACAACGTGCAGGCTTCTTTCCAAAGGGCGAGTTGGGCCCCACAGCATCTTGCTTCCAGCTCTTTGGGAAGCTAAGAAACAACTCGCTCTGCACAGTGCTCTTACAGCCTACGGGGAACATCTCTTCCAAAGGCCTGTGAAACGCAGTTTCTTTGCAGGCCTGATCTGGCTGAAGTAGGACTTCTGCTCTGGGTGTGCTACTTTGCCCTAGAGCTGAAAGGCACAACGTGCAGGCTTCTTTCCAAAGGGCGAGTTGGGCCCCACAGCATCCTGCTTCCAATTCTTTTGAAGCTAAGAAACAACTCGCTCTGCACAGTGCTCTTACAGCCTATTGGGAACATGTCTTCCAAAGGCCTGTGAAACGCAGTTTCTTTGCAGGCCTGATCTGGCTGAAGTAGGACTTCTGCTCTGGGTGTGCTACTTTGCCCTAGAGCTGAAAGGCACAACGTGCAGGCTTCTTTCCAAAGGGCGAGTTGGGCCCCACAGCATCTTGCTTCCAGCTCTTTGGGAAGCTAAGAAACAACTCGCTCTGCACAGTGCTCTTACAGCCTACGGGGAACATCTCTTCCAAAGGCCTGTGAAACGCAGTTTCTTTGCAGGCCTGATCTGGCTGAAGTAGGACTTCTGCTCTGGGTGTGCTACTTTGCCCTAGAGCTGAAAGGCACAACGTGCAGGCTTCTTTCCAAAGGGCGAGTTGGGCCCCACAGCATCTTGCTTCCAGCTCTTTGGGAAGCTAAGAAACAACTCGCTCTGCACAGTGCTCTTACCGCCTACGGGGAACATCTCTTCCAAAGGCCTGTGAAACGCAGTTTCTTTGCAGGCCTGATCTGGCTGAAGTAGGACTTCTGCTCTGGGTGTGCTACTTTGCCCTAGAGCTGAAAGGCACAACGTGCAGGCTTCTTTCCAAAGGGCGAGTTGGGCCCCACAGCATCTTGCTTCCAGCTCTTTGGGAAGCTAAGAAACAACTCGCTCTGCACAGTGCTCTTACAGCCTACGGGGAACATCTCTTCCAAAGGCCTGTGAAACGCAGTTTCTTTGCAGGCCTGATCTGGCTGAAGTAGGACTTCTGCTCTGGGTGTGCTACTTTGCCCTAGAGCTGAAAGGCACAACGTGCAGGCTTCTTTCCAAAGGGCGAGTTGGGCCCCACAGCATCTTGCTTCCAGCTCTTTGGGAAGCTAAGAAACAACTCGCTCTGCACAGTGCTCTTACAGCCTACGGGGAACATCTCTTCCAAAGGCCTGTGAAACGCAGTTTCTTTGCAGGCCTGATCTGGCTGAAGTAGGACTTCTGCTCTGGGTGTGCTACTTTGCCCTAGAGCTGAAAGGCACAACGTGCAGGCTTCTTTCCAAAGGGCGAGTTGGGCCCCACAGCATCTTGCTTCCAGCTCTTTGGGAAGCTAAGAAACAACTCGCTCTGCACAGTGCTCTTACAGCCTACGGGGAACATCTCTTCCAAAGGCCTGTGAAACGCAGTTTCTTTGCAGGCCTGATCTGGCTGAAGTAGGACTTCTGCTCTGGGTGTGCTACTTTGCCCTAGAGCTGAAAGGCACAACGTGCAGGCTTCTTTCCAAAGGGCGAGTTGGGCCCCACAGCATCTTGCTTCCAGCTCTTTGGGAAGCTAAGAAACAACTCGCTCTGCACAGTGCTCTTACAGCCTACCGGGAACATGTCTTCCAAAGGCCTGTGAAACGCAGTTTCTTTGCAGGCCTGATCTGGCTGAAGTAGGACTTCTGCTCTGGGTGTGCTACTTTGCCCTAGAGCTGAAAGGCACAACGTGCAGGCTTCTTTCCAAAGGGCGAGTTGGGCCCCACAGCATCTTGCTTCCAGCTCTTTGGGAAGCTAAGAAACAACTCGCTCTGCACAGTGCTCTTACAGCCTACGGGGAACATCTCTTCCAAAGGCCTGTGAAACGCAGTTTCTTTGCAGGCCTGATCTGGCTGAAGTAGGACTTCTGCTCTGGGTGTGCTACTTTGCCCTAGAGCTGAAAGGCACAACGTGCAGGCTTCTTTCCAAAGGGCGAGTTGGGCCCCACAGCATCTTGCTTCCAGCTCTTTGGGAAGCTAAGAAACAATTCGCTCTGCACAGTGCTCTTACAGCCTACTGGGAACATGTCTTCCAAAGGCCTGTGAAACGCAGTTTCTTTGCACTCCTGATCTGGCTGAAGTAGGACTTCTGCTCTGGGTGTGCTACTTTGCCCTAGAGCTGAAAGGCACAACGTGCATGCTTCTTTCCAAAGGGCGAGTTGGGCCCCACAG
The DNA here is from genome assembly GCF_041296265.1 of Equus caballus. Lineage (NCBI taxonomy): Eukaryota > Metazoa > Chordata > Mammalia > Perissodactyla > Equidae > Equus > Equus caballus. Next base: position 224,621 of record NW_027221854.1, on the reverse strand, counting down.
CATCTTGCTTCCAGCTCTTTGGGAAGCTAAGAAACAACTCGCTCTGCACAGTGCTCTTACAGCCTACCGGGAACATCTCTTCCAAAGGCCTGTGAAACGCAGTTTCTTTGCAGGCCTGATCTGGCTGAAGTAGGACTTCTGCTCTGGGTGTGCTACTTTGCCCTAGAGCTGAAAGGCACAACGTGCAGGCTTCTTTCCAAAGGGCGAGTTGGGCCCCACAGCATCTTGCTTCCAGCTCTTTGGGAAGCTAAGAAACAACTCGCTCTGCACAGTGCTCTTACAGCCTACGGGGAACATCTCTTCCAAAGGCCTGTGAAACGCAGTTTCTTTGCAGGCCTGATCTGGCTGAAGTAGGACTTCTGCTCTGGGTGTGCTACTTTGCCCTAGAGCTGAAAGGCACAACGTGCAGGCTTCTTTCCAAAGGGCGAGTTGGGCCCCACAGCATCTTGCTTCCAGCTCTTTGGGAAGCTAAGAAACAACTCGCTCTGCACAGTGCTCTTACAGCCTACCGCGAACATGTCTTCCAAAGGCCTGTGAAACGCAGTTTCTTTGAAGGCCTGATCTGGCTGAAGTAGGACTTCTGCTCTGGGTGTGCTACTTTGCCCTAGAGCTGAAAGGCACAACGTGCAGGCTTCTTTCCAAAGGGCGAGTTGGGCCCCACAGCATCTTGCTTCCAGCTCTTTGGGAAGCTAAGAAACAACTCGCTCTGCACAGTGCTCTTACAGCCTACGGGGAACATCTCTTCCAAAGGCCTGTGAAACGCAGTTTCTTTGCAGGCCTGATCTGGCTGAAGTAGGACTTCTGCTCTGGGTGTGCTACTTTGCCCTAGAGCTGAAAGGCACAACGTGCAGGCTTCTTTCCAAAGGGCGAGTTGGGCCCCACAGCATCTTGCTTCCAGCTCTTTGGGAAGCTAAGAAACAACTCGCTCTGCACAGTGCTCTTACAGCCTACCGGGAACATGTCTTCCAAAGGCCTGTGAAACGCAGTTTCTTTGCAGGCCTGATCTGGCTGAAGTAGGACTTCTGCTCTGGGTGTGCTACTTTGCCCTAGAGCTGAAAGGCACAACGTGCAGGCTTCTTTCCAAAGGGCGAGTTGGGCCCCACAGCATCTTGCTTCCAGCTCTTTCGGAAGCTAAGAAACAACTCGCTCTGCACAGTGCTCTTACAGCCTACCGGGAACATCTCTTCCAAAGGCCTGTGAAACGCAGTTTCTTTGCAGGCCTGATCTGGCTGAAGTAGGACTTCTGCTCTGGGTGTGCTACTTTGCCCTAGAGCTGAAAGGCACAACGTGCAGGCTTCTTTCCAAAGGGCGAGTTGGGCCCCACAGCATCTTGCTTCCAGCTCTTTGGGAAGCTAAGAAACAACTCGCTCTGCACAGTGCTCTTACAGCCTACGGGGAACATCTCTTCCAAAGGCCTGTGAAACGCAGTTTCTTTGCAGGCCTGATCTGGCTGAAGTAGGACTTCTGCTCTGGGTGTGCTACTTTGCCCTAGAGCTGAAAGGCACAACGTGCAGGCTTCTTTCCAAAGGGCGAGTTGGGCCCCACAGCATCCTGCTTCCAGTTCTTTTGAAGCTAAGAAACAACTCGCTCTGCACAGTGCTCTTACAGCCTACCGGGAACATGTCTTCCAAAGGCCTGTGAAACGCAGTTTCTTTGCAGGCCTGATCTGGCTGAAGTAGGACTTCTGCTCTGGGTGTGCTACTTTGCCCTAGAGCTGAAAGGCACAACGTGCAGGCTTCTTTCCAAAGGGCGAGTTGGGCCCCACAGCATCTTGCTTCCAGCTCTTTGGGAAGCTAAGAAACAACTCGCTCTGCACAGTGCTCTTACAGCCTACGGGGAACATCTCTTCCAAAGGCCTGTGAAACGCAGTTTCTTTGCAGGCCTGATCTGGCTGAAGTAGGACTTCTGCTCTGGGTGTGCTACTTTGCCCTAGAGCTGAAAGGCACAACGTGCAGGCTTCTTTCCAAAGGGCGAGTTGGGCCCCACAGCATCTTGCTTCCAGCTCTTTGGGAAGCTAAGAAACAACTCGCTCTGCACAGTGCTCTTACCGCCTACGGGGAACATCTCTTCCAAAGGCCTGTGAAACGCAGTTTCTTTGCAGGCCTGATCTGGCTGAAGTAGGACTTCTGCTCTGGGTGTGCTACTTTGCCCTAGAGCTGAAAGGCACAACGTGCAGGCTTCTTTCCAAAGGGCGAGTTGGGCCCCACAGCATCTTGCTTCCAGCTCTTTGGGAAGCTAAGAAACAACTCGCTCTGCACAGTGCTCTTACAGGCTACGGGGAACATCTCTTCCAAAGGCCTGTGAAACGCAGTTTCTTTGCAGGCCTGATCTGGCTGAAGTAGGACTTCTGCTCTGGGTGTGCTACTTTGCCCTAGAGCTGAAAGGCACAACGTGCAGGCTTCTTTCCAAAGGGCGAGTTGGGCCCCACAGCATCTTGCTTCCAGCTCTTTGGGAAGCTAAGAAACAACTCGCTCTGCACAGTGCTCTTACAGCCTACGGGGAACATCTCTTCCAAAGGCCTGTGAAACGCAGTTTCTTTGCAGGCCTGATCTGGCTGAAGTAGGACTTCTGCTCTGGGTGTGCTACTTTGCCCTAGAGCTGAAAGGCACAACGTGCAGGCTTCTTTCCAAAGGGCGAGTTGTGCCCCACAGCATCTTGCTTCCAGCTCTTTGGGAAGCTAAGAAACAATTCGCTCTGCACAGTGCTCTTACAGCCTACTGGGAACATGTCTTCCAAAGGCCTGTGAAACGCAGTTTCTTTGCACTCCTGATCTGGCTGAAGTAGGACTTCTGCTCTGGGTGTGCTACTTTGCCCTAGAGCTGAAAGGCACAACGTGCATGCTTCTTTCCAAAGGGCGAGTTGGGCCCCACAGCATCTTGCTTCCAGCTCTTTGGGAAGCTAAGAAACAACTCGCTCTGCACAGTGCTCTTACAGCCTACGGGGAACATCTCTTCCAAAGGCCTGTGAAACGCAGTTTCTTTGCAGGCCTGATCTGGCTGAAGTAGGACTTCTGCTCTGGGTGTGCTACTTTGCCCTAGAGCTGAAAGGCTCAACGTGCAGGCTTCTTTCCAAAGGGCGAGTTGGGCCCCACAGCATCTTGCTTCCAGCTCTTTGGGAAGCTAAGAAACAACTCGCTCTGCACAGTGCTCTTACAGCCTACCGGGAACATGTCTTCCAAAGGCCTGTGAAACGCAGTTTCTTTGCAGGCCTGATCTGGCTGAAGTAGGACTTCTGCTCTGGGTGTGCTACTTTGCCCTAGAGCTGAAAGGCACAACGTGCAGGCTTCTTTCCAAAGGGCGAGTTGGGCCCCACAGCATCTTGCTTCCAGCTCTTTGGGAAGCTAAGAAACAACTCGCTCTGCACAGTGCTCTTACAGCCTACCGGGAACATCTCTTCCAAAGGCCTGTGAAACGCAGTTTCTTTGCAGGCCTGATCTGGCTGAAGTAGGACTTCTGCTCTGGGTGTGCTACTTTGCCCTAGAGCTGAAAGGCACAACGTGCAGGCTTCTTTCCAAAGGGCGAGTTGGGCCCCACAGCATCTTGCTTCCAGCTCTTTGGGAAGCTAAGAAACAACTCGCTCTGCACAGTGCTCTTACAGCCTACCGGGAACATCTCTTCCAAAGGCCTGTGAAACACAGTTTCTTTGCAGGCCTGATCTGGCTGAAGTAGGACTTCTGCTCTGGGTGTGCTACTTTGCCCTAGAGCTGAAAGGCACAACGTGCAGGCTTCTTTCCAAAGGGCGAGTTGGGCCCCACGGCATCTTGCTTCCAGCTCTTTGGGAAGCTAAGAAACAACTCGCTCTGCACAGTGCTCTTACAGCCTACGGGGAACATCTCTTCCAAAGGCCTGTGAAACGCAGTTTCTTTGCAGGCCTGATCTGGCTGAAGTAGGACTTCTGCTCTGGGTGTGCTACTTTGCCCTAGAGCTGAAAGGCACAACGTGCAGGCTTCTTTCCAAAGGGCGAGTTGGGCCCCACAGCATCTTGCTTCCAGCTCTTTGGGAAGCTAAGAAACAACTCGCTCTGCACAGTGCTCTTACAGCCTACCGGGAACATGTCTTCCAAAGGCCTGTGAAACGCAGTTTCTTTGCAGGCCTGATCTGGCTGAAGTAGGACTTCTGCTCTGGGTGTGCTACTTTGCCCTAGAGCTGAAAGGCACAACGTGCAGGCTTCTTTCCAAAGGGCGAGTTGGGCCCCACAGCATCTTGCTTCCAGCTCTTTGGGAAGCTAAGAAACAACTCGCTCTGCACAGTGCTCTTACAGCCTACGGGGAACATCTCTTGCTAAGGCCTGTGAAACGCAGATTCTTTGCAGGCCTGATCTGGCTGAAGTAGGACTTCTGCTCTGGGTGTGCTACTTTGCCCTAGAGCTGAAAGGCACAACGTGCAGGCTTCTTTCCAAAGGGCGAGTTGGGCCCCACAGCATCTTGCTTCCAGCTCTTTGGGAAGCTAAGAAACAACTCGCTCTGCACAGTGCTCTTACAGCCTACTGGGAACATGTCTTCCAAAGGCCTGTGAAACGCAGTTTATCTGCAGGCCTGATCTGGCTGAAGTAGGACTTCTGCTCTGGGTGTGCTACTTTGCCCTAGAGCTGAAAGGCACAACGTGCAGGCTTCTTTCCAAAGGGCGAGTTGGGCCCCACAGCATCTTGCTTCCAGCTCTTTGGGAAGCTAAGAAACAACTCGCTCTGCACAGTGCTCTTACAGCCTACCGGGAACATCTCTTCCAAAGGCCTGTGAAACGCAGTTTCTTTGCAGGCCTGATCTGGCTGAAGTAGGACTTCTGCTCTGGGTGTGCTACTTTGCCCTAGAGCTGAAAGGCACAACGTGCAGGCTTCTTTCCAAAGGGCGAGTTGGGCCCCACAGCATCTTGCTTCCAGCTCTTTGGGAAGCTAAGAAACAACTCGCTCTGCACAGTGCTCTTACAGCCTACGGGGAACATCTCTTCCAAAGGCCTGTGAAACGCAGTTTCTTTGCAGGCCTGATCTGGCTGAAGTAGGACTTCTGCTCTGGGTGTGCTACTTTGCCCTAGAGCTGAAAGGCACAACGTGCAGGCTTCTTTCCAAAGGGCGAGTTGGGCCCCACAGCATCTTGCTTCCAGCTCTTTGGGAAGCTAAGAAACAACTCGCTCTGCACAGTGCTCTTACAGCCTACCGGGAACATGTCTTCCAAAGGCCTGTGAAACGCAGTTTCTTTGCAGGCCTGATCTGGCTGAAGTAGGACTTCTGCTCTGGGTGTGCTACTTTGCCCTAGAGCTGAAAGGCACAACCTGCAGGCTTCTTTCCAAAGGGCGAGTTGGGCCCCACAGCATCTTGCTTCCAGCTCTTTGGGAAGCTAAGAAACAACTCGCTCTGCACAGTGCTCTTACAGCCTACCGGGAACATGTCTTCCGAAGGCCTCTGAAACGCAGTTTCTTTGCAGGCCTGATCTGGCTGAAGTAGGACTTCTGCTCTGGGTGTGCTACTTTGCCCTAGAGCTGAAAGGCACAACGTGCAGGCTTCTTTCCAAAGGGCGAGTTGGGCCCCTCAGCATCTTGCTTCCAGCTCTTTGGGAAGCTAAGAAACAACTCGCTCTGCACAGTGCTCTTACAGCCTACCGGGAACATCTCTTCCAAAGGCCTGTGAAACGCAGTTTCTTTGCAGGCCTGATCTGGCTGAAGTAGGACTTCTGCTCTGGGTGTGCTACTTTGCCCTAGAGCTGAAAGGCACAACGTGCAGGCTTCTTTCCAAAGGGCGAGTTGTGCCCCACAGCATCTTGCTTCCAGCTCTTTGGGAAGCTAAGAAACAACTCGCTCTGCACAGTGCTCTTACAGCCTACGGGGAACATCTCTTCCAAAGGCCTGTGAAACGCAGTTTCTTTGCAGGCCTGATCTGGCTGAAGTAGGACTTCTGCTCTGGGTGTGCTACTTTGCCCTAGAGCTGAAAGGCACAACGTGCAGGCTTCTTTCCAAAGGGCGAGTTGGGCCCCACAGCATCTTGCTTCCAGCTCTTTGGGAAGCTAAGAAACAACTCGCTCTGCACAGTGCTCTTACAGCCTACGGGGAACATGTCTTCCAAAGGCCTGTGAAACGCAGTTTCTTTGCAGGCCTGATCTGGCTGAAGTAGGACTTCTGCTCTGGGTGTGCTACTTTGCCCTAGAGCTGAAAGGCACAACGTGCAGGCTTCTTTCCAAAGGGCGAGTTGGGCCCCACAGCATCTTGTTTCCAGCTCTTTGGGAAGCTAAGAAACAACTCGCTCTGCACAGTGCTCTTACAGCCTACCGGGAACATGTCTTCCAAAGGCCTGTGAAACGCAGTTTCTTTGCAGGCCTGATCTGGCTGAAGTAGGACTTCTGCTCTGGGTGTGCTACTTTGCCCTAGAGCTGAAAGGCACAACGTGCAGGCTTCTTTCCAAAGGGCGAGTTGGGCCCCACAGCATCTTGCTTCCAGCTCTTTGGGAAGCTAAGAAACAACTCGCTCTGCACAGTGCTCTTACAGCCTACCGGGAACATGTCTTCCAAAGGCCTGTGAAACGCAGTTTCTTTGCAGGCCTGATCTGGCTGAAGTAGGACTTCTGCTCTGGGTGTGCTACTTTGCCCTAGAGCTGAAAGGCACAACGTGCAGGCTTCTTTCCAAAGGGCGAGTTGGGCCCCACAGCATCTTGCTTCCAGCTCTTTGGGAAGCTAAGAAACAACTCGCTCTGCACAGTGCTCTTACAGCCTACCGGGAACATCTCTTCCAAAGGCCTGTGAAACGCAGTTTCTTTGCAGGCCTGATCTGGCTGAAGTAGGACTTCTGCTCTGGGTGTGCTACTTTGCCCTAGAGCTGAAAGGCACAACGTGCAGGCTTCTTTCCAAAGGGCGAGTTGGGCCCCACAGCATCTTGCTTCCAGCTCTTTGGGAAGCTAAGAAACAACTCGCTCTGCACAGTGCTCTTACAGCCTACGGGGAACATCTCTTCCAAAGGCCTGTGAAACGCAGTTTCTTTGCAGGCCTGATCTGGCTGAAGTAGGACTTCTGCTCTGGGTGTGCTACTTTGCCCTAGAGCTGAAAGGCACAACGTGCAGGCTTCTTTCCAAAGGGCGAGTTGGGCCCCACAGCATCTTGCTTCCAGCTCTTTGGGAAGCTAAGAAACAACTCGCTCTGCACAGTGCTCTTACCGCCTACGGGGAACATCTCTTCCAAAGGCCTGTGAAACGCAGTTTCTTTGCAGGCCTGATCTGGCTGAAGTAGGACTTCTGCTCTGGGTGTGCTACTTTGCCCTAGAGCTGAAAGGCACAACGTGCAGGCTTCTTTCCAAAGGGCGAGTTGGGCCCCACAGCATCTTGCTTCCAGCTCTTTGGGAAGCTAAGAAACAACTCGCTCTGCACAGTGCTCTTACAGCCTACCGGGAACATGTCTTCCAAAGGCCTGTGAAACGCAGTTTCTTTGAAGGCCTGATCTGGCTGAAGTAGGACTTCTGCTCTGGGTGTGCTACTTTGCCCTAGAGCTGAAAGGCACAACGTGCAGGCTTCTTTCCAAAGGGCGAGTTGGGCCCCACAGCATCTTGCTTCCAGCTCTTTGGGAAGCTAAGAAACAACTCGCTCTGCACAGTGCTCTTACAGCCTACGGGGAACATCTCTTCCAAAGGCCTGTGAAACGCAGTTTCTTTGCAGGCCTGATCTGGCTGAAGTAGGACTTCTGCTCTGGGTGTGCTACTTTGCCCTAGAGCTGAAAGGCACAACGTGCAGGCTTCTTTCCAAAGGGCGAGTTGGGCCCCACAGCATCTTGCTTCCAGCTCTTTGGGAAGCTAAGAAACAACTCGCTCTGCACAGTGCTCTTACAGCCTACCGGGAACATGTCTTCCAAAGGCCTGTGAAACGCAGTTTCTTTGCAGGCCTGATCTGGCTGAAGTAGGACTTCTGCTCTGGGTGTGCTACTTTGCCCTAGAGCTGAAAGGCACAACGTGCAGGCTTCTTTCCAAAGGGCGAGTTGGGCCCCACAGCATCTTGCTTCCAGCTCTTTGGGAAGCTAAGAAACAACTCGCTCTGCACAGTGCTCTTACAGCCTACCGGGAACATCTCTTCCAAAGGCCTGTGAAACGCAGTTTCTTTGCAGGCCTGATCTGGCTGAAGTAGGACTTCTGCTCTGGGTGTGCTACTTTGCCCTAGAGCTGAAAGGCACAACGTTCAGGCTTCTTTCCAAAGGGCGAGGTGGGCCCCACAGCATCTTGCTTCCAGCTCTTTGGGAAGCTAAGAAACAACTCGCTCTGCACAGTGCTCTTACAGCCTACGGGGAACATCTCTTCCAAAGGCCTGTGAAACGCAGTTTCTTTGCAGGCCTGATCTGGCTGAAGTAGGACTTCTGCTCTGGGTGTGCTACTTTGCCCTAGAGCTGAAAGGCACAACGTGCAGGCTTCTTTCCAAAGGGCGAGTTGGGCCCCACAGCATCTTGCTTCCAGCTCTTTGGGAAGCTAAGAAACAACTCGCTCTGCACAGTGCTCTTACAGCCTACCGGGAACATGTCTTGCAACGGCCTGTGAAACGCAGTTTCTTTGAAGGCCTGATCTGGCCGAAGTAGGACTTCTGCTCTGGGTGTGCTACTCTGCCCTAGAGCTGAAAGGCACAACGTGCAGGCTTCTTTCCAAAGGGCGAGTTGGGCCCCACAGCATCTTGCTTCCAGCTCTTTGGGAAGCTAAGAAACAACTCGCTCTGCACAGTGCTCTTACAGCCTACCGGGAACATGTCTTCCAAAGGCCTGTGAAACGCAGTTTCCTTGCAGGCCTGATCTGGCTGAAGTAGGACTTCTGCTCTGGGTGTGCTACTTTGCCCTAGAGCTGAAAGGCACAACGTACAGGCTTCTTTCCAAAGGGCGAGTTGGGCCCCACAGCATCTTGCGTCCAGCTCTTTCGGAAGCTAAGAAACAGCTCGCTCTGCACAGTGCTCTTACAGCTTACGGGGAACATCTCTTCCAAAGGCCTGTGAAACGCAGTTTCTTTGCAGGCCTTATCTGGCTGAAGTAGGACTTCTGCTCTGGGTGTGCTACTTTGCCCTAGAGCTGAAAGGCACAACGTGCAGGCTTCTTTCCAAAGGGCGAGTTGGGCCCCACAGCATCTTGCTTCCAGCTCTTTGGGAAGCTAAGAAACAACTCGCTCTGCACAGTGCTCTTACAGCCTACGGGGAACATCTCTTCCAAAGGCCTGTGAAACGCAGTTTCTTTGCAGGCCTGATCTGGCTGAAGTAGGACTTCTGCTCTGGGTGTGCTACTTTGCCCTAGAGCTGAAAGGCACAACGTGCAGGCTTCTTTCCAAAGGGCGAGTTGGGCCCCACAGCATCTTGCTTCCAGCTCTTTGGGAAGCTAAGAAACAACTCGCTCTGCACAGTGCTCTTACAGCCTACCGGGAACATGTCTTCCAAAGGCCTGTGAAACGCAGTTTCTTTGCAGGCCTGATCTGGCTGAAGTAGGACTTCTGCTCTGGGTGTGCTACTTTGCCCTAGAGCTGAAAGGCACAACGTGCAGGCTTCTTTCCAAAGGGCGAGTTGGGCCCCACAGCATCTTGCTTCCAGCTCTTTGGGAAGCTAAGAAACAACTCGCTCTGCACAGTGCTCTTACAGCCTACCGGGAACATGTCTTCCAAAGGCCTGTGAAACGCAGTTTCTTTGCAGGCCTGATCTGGCTGAAGTAGGACTTCTGCTCTGGGTGTGCTACTTTGCCCTAGAGCTGAAAGGCACAACGTGCAGGCTTCTTTCCAAAGGGCGAGTTGGGCCCCACAGCATCTTGCTTCCAGCTCTTTGGGAAGCTAAGAAACAACTCGCTCTGCACAGTGCTCTTACAGCCTACGGGGAACATCTCTTCCAAAGGCCTGTGAAACGCAGTTTCTTTGCAGGCCTGATCTGGCTGAAGTAGGACTTCTGCTCTGGGTGTGCTACTTTGCCCTAGAGCTGAAAGGCACAACGTGCAGGCTTCTTTCCAAAGGGCGAGTTGGGCCCCACAGCATCTTGCTTCCAGCTCTTTGGGAAGCTAAGAAACAACTCGCTCTGCACAGTGCTCTTACCGCCTACGGGGAACATCTCTTCCAAAGGCCTGTGAAACGCAGTTTCTTTGCAGGCCTGATCTGGCTGAAGTAGGACTTCTGCTCTGGGTGTGCTACTTTGCCCTAGAGCTGAAAGGCACAACGTGCAGGCTTCTTTCCAAAGGGCGAGTTGGGCCCCACAGCATCTTGCTTCCAGCTCTTTGGGAAGCTAAGAAACAACTCGCTCTGCACAGTGCTCTTACAGCCTACCGGGAACATGTCTTCCAAAGGCCTGTGAAACGCAGTTTCTTTGCAGGCCTGATCTGGCTGAAGTAGGACTTCTGCTCTGGGTGTGCTACTTTGCCCTAGAGCTGAAAGGCACAACGTGCAGGCTTCTTTCCAAAGGGCGAGTTGGGCCCCACAGCATCTTGCTTCCAGCTCTTTGGGAAGCTAAGAAACAACTCGCTCTGCACAGTGCTCTTACAGCCTACGGGGAACATCTCTTCCAAAGGCCTGTGAAACGCAGTTTCTTTGCAGGCCTGATCTGGCTGAAGTAGGACTTCTGCTCTGGGTGTGCTACTTTGCCCTAGAGCTGAAAGGCACAACGTGCAGGCTTCTTTCCAAAGGGCGAGTTGGGCCCCACAGCATCTTGCTTCCAGCTCTTTGGGAAGCTAAGAAACAACTCGCTCTGCACAGTGCTCTTACAGCCTACCGGGAACATGTCTTCCAAAGGCCTGTGAAACGCAGTTTCTTTGCAGGCCTGATCTGGCTGAAGTAGGACTTCTGCTCTGGGTGTGCTACTTTGCCCTAGAGCTGAAAGGCACAACGTGCAGGCTTCTTTCCAAAGGGCGAGTTGGGCCCCACAGCATCTTGCTTCCAGCTCTTTGGGAAGCTAAGAAACAACTCGCTCTGCACAGTGCTCTTACAGCCTACCGGGAACATGTCTTCCAAAGGCCTGTGAAACGCAGTTTCTTTGCAGGCCTGATCTGGCTGAAGTAGGACTTCTGCTCTGGGTGTGCTACTTTGCCCTAGAGCTGAAAGGCACAACGTGCAGGCTTCTTTCCAAAGGGCGAGTTGGGCCCCACAGCATCTTGCTTCCAGCTCTTTGGGAAGCTAAGAAACAACTCGCTCTGCACAGTGCTCTTACAGCCTACGGGGAACATCTCTTCCAAAGGCCTGTGAAACGCAGTTTCTTTGCAGGCCTGATCTGGCTGAAGTAGGACTTCTGCTCTGGGTGTGCTACTTTGCCCTAGAGCTGAAAGGCACAACGTGCAGGCTTCTTTCCAAAGGGCGAGTTGGGCCCCACAGCATCTTGCTTCCAGCTCTTTGGGAAGCTAAGAAACAACTCGCTCTGCACAGTGCTCTTACCGCCTACGGGGAACATCTCTTCCAAAGGCCTGTGAAACGCAGTTTCTTTGCAGGCCTGATCTGGCTGAAGTAGGACTTCTGCTCTGGGTGTGCTACTTTGCCCTAGAGCTGAAAGGCACAACGTGCAGGCTTCTTTCCAAAGGGCGAGTTGGGCCCCACAGCATCTTGCTTCCAGCTCTTTGGGAAGCTAAGAAACAACTCGCTCTGCACAGTGCTCTTACAGCCTACCGGGAACATGTCTTCCAAAGGCCTGTGAAACGCAGTTTCTTTGCAGGCCTGATCTGGCTGAAGTAGGACTTCTGCTCTGGGTGTGCTACTTTGCCCTAGAGCTGAAAGGCACAACGTGCAGGCTTCTTTCCAAAGGGCGAGTTGGGCCCCACAGCATCTTGCTTCCAGCTCTTTGGGAAGCTAAGAAACAACTCGCTCTGCACAGTGCTCTTACAGCCTACCGGGAACATCTCTTCCAAAGGCCTGTGAAACGCAGTTTCTTTGCAGGCCTGATCTGGCTGAAGTAGGACTTCTGCTCTGGGTGTGCTACTTTGCCCTAGAGCTGAAAGGCACAACGTGCAGGCTTCTTTCCAAAGGGCGAGTTGGGCCCCACAGCATCTTGCTTCCAGCTCTTTGGGAAGCTAAGAAACAACTCGCTCTGCACAGTGCTCTTACAGCCTACCGGGAACATGTCTTCCAAAGGCCTGTGAAACGCAGTTTCTTTGCAGGCCTGATCTGGCTGAAGTAGGACTTCTGCTCTGGGTGTGCTACTTTGCCCTAGAGCTGAAAGGCACAACGTGCAGGCTTCTTTCCAAAGGGCGAGTTGGGCCCCACAGCATCTTGCTTCCAGCTCTTTGGGAAGCTAAGAAACAACTCGCTCTGCACAGTGCTCTTACAGCCTACCGGGAACATCTCTTCCAAAGGCCTGTGAAACGCAGTTTCTTTGCAGGCCTGATCTGGCTGAAGTAGGACTTCTGCTCTGGGTGTGCTACTTTGCCCTAGAGCTGAAAGGCACAACGTGCAGGCTTCTTTCCAAAGGGCGAGGTGGGCCCCACAGCATCTTGCTTCCAGCTCTTTGGGAAGCTAAGAAACAACTCGCTCTGCACAGTGCTCTTACAGCCTACGGGGAACATCTCTTCCAAAGGCCTGTGAAACGCAGTTTCTTTGCAGGCCTGATCTGGCTGAAGTAGGGCTTCTGCTCTGGGTGTGCTACTTTGCCCTAGAGCTGAAAGGCACAACGTGCAGGCTTCTTTCCAAAGGGCGAGTTGGGCCCCACAGCATCTTGCTTCCAGCTCTTTGGGAAGCTAAGAAACAACTCGCTCTGCACAGTGCTCTTACAGCCTACCGGGAACATGTCTTGCAACGCCCTGTGAAACGCAGTTTCTTTGAAGGCCTGATCTGGCCGAAGTAGGACTTCTGCTCTGGGTGTGCTACTCTGCCCTAGAGCTGAAAGGCACAACGTGCAGGCTTCTTTCCAAAGGGCGAGTTGGGCCCCACAGCATCTTGCTTCCAGCTCTTTGGGAAGCTAAGAAACAACTCGCTCTGCACAGTGCTCTTACAGCCTACCGGGAACATGTCTTCCAAAGGCCTGTGAAACGCAGTTTCCTTGCAGGCCTGATCTGGCTGAAGTAGGACTTCTGCTCTGGGTGTGCTACTTTGCCCTAGAGCTGAAAGGCACAACGTACAGGCTTCTTTCCAAAGGGCGAGTTGGGCCCCACAGCATCTTGCGTCCAGCTCTTTCGGAAGCTAAGAAACAACTCGCTCTGCACAGTGCTCTTACAGCCTACGGGGAACATCTCTTCCAAAGGCCTGTGAAACGCAGTTTCTTTGCAGGCCTGATCTGGCTGAAGTAGGGCTTCTGCTCTGGGTGTGCTACTTTGCCCTAGAGCTGAAAGGCACAACGTGCAGGCTTCTTTCCAAAGGGCGAGTTGGGCCCCACAGCATCTTGCTTCCAGCTCTTTGGGAAGCTAAGAAACAACTCGCTCTGCACAGTGCTCTTACAGCCTACGGGGAACATCTCTTCCAAAGGCCTGTGAAACGCAGTTTCTTTGCAGGCCTGATCTGGCTGAAGTAGGACTTCTGCTCTGGGTGTGCTACTTTGCCCTAGAGCTGAAAGGCACAACGTGCAGGCTTCTTTCCAAAGGGCGAGTTGGGCCCCACAGCATCTTGCTTCCAGCTCTTTGGGAAGCTAAGAAACAACTCGCTCTGCACAGTGCTCTTACAGCCTACCGGGAACATGTCTTCCAAAGGCCTGTGAAACGCAGTTTCTTTGCAGGCCTGATCTGGCTGAAGTAGGACTTCTGCTCTGGGTGTGCTACTTTGCCCTAGAGCTGAAAGGCACAACGTGCAGGCTTCTTTAAAAAAGGGCGAGTTGGGCCCCACAGCATCTTGCTTCCAGCTCTTTGGGAAGCTAAGAAACAACTCGCTCTGCACAGTGCTCTTACAGCCTACCGGGAACATGTCTTCCAAAGGCCTGTGAAACGCAGTTTCTTTGCAGGCCTGATCTGGCTGAAGTAGGACTTCTGCTCTGGGTGTGCTACTTTGCCCTAGAGCTGAAAGGCACAACGTGCAGGCTTCTTTCCAAAGGGCGAGTTGGGCCCCACAGCATCTTGCTTCCAGCTCTTTGGGAAGCTAAGAAACAACTCGCTCTGCACAGTGCTCTTACAGCCTACGGGGAACATGTCTTCCAAAGGCCTGTGAAACGCAGTTTCTTTGCAGGCCTGATCTGGCTGAAGTAGGACTTCTGCTCTGGGTGTGCTACTTTGCCCTAGAGCTGAAAGGCACAACGTGCAGGCTTCTTTCCAAAGGGCGAGTTGGGCCCCACAGCATCTTGCTTCCAGCTCTTTGGGAAGCTAAGAAACAACTCGCTCTGCACAGTGCTCTTACAGCCTACCGGGAACATGTCTTCCAAAGGCCTGTGAAACGCAGTTTCTTTGCAGGCCTGATCTGGCTGAAGTAGGACTTCTGCTCTGGGTGTGCTACTTTGCCCTAGAGCTGAAAGGCACAACGTACAGGCTTCTTTCCAAAGGGCGAGTTGGGCCCCACAGCATCTTGCGTCCAGCTCTTTCGGAAGCTAAGAAACAACTCGCTCTGCACAGTGCTCTTACAGCCTACCGGGAACATCTCTTCCAAAGGCCTGTGAAACGCAGTTTCTTTGCAGGCCTGATCTGGCTGAAGTAGGACTTCTGCTCTGGGTGTGCTACTTTGCCCTAGAGCTGAAAGGCACAACGTGCAGGCTTCTTTCCAAAGGGCGAGTTGGGCCCCACAGCATCTTGCTTCCAGCTCTTTGGGAAGCTAAGAAACAACTCGCTCTGCACAGTGCTCTTACCGCCTACGGGGAACATCTCTTCCAAAGGCCTGTGAAACGCAGTTTCTTTGCAGGCCTGATCTGGCTGAAGTAGGACTTCTGCTCTGGGTGTGCTACTTTGCCCTAGAGCTGAAAGGCACAACGTGCAGGCTTCTTTCCAAAGGGCGAGTTGGGCCCCACAGCATCTTGCTTCCAGCTCTTTGGGAAGCTAAGAAACAACTCGCTCTGCACAGTGCTCTTACAGCCTACGGGGAACATCTCTTCCAAAGTCCTGTGAAACGCAGTTTCTTTGCAGGCCTGATCTGGCTGAAGTAGGACTTCTGCTCTGGGTGTGCTACTTTGCCCTAGAGCTGAAAGGCACAACGTGCAGGCTTCTTTCCAAAGGGCGAGTTGGGCCCCACAGCATCTTGCTTCCAGCTCTTTGGGAAGCTAAGAAACAACTCGCTCTGCACAGTGCTCTTACAGCCTACGGGGAACATCTCTTCCAAAGGCCTGTGAAACGCAGTTTCTTTGCAGGCCTGATCTGGCTGAAGTAGGACTTCTGCTCTGGGTGTGCTACTTTGCCCTAGAGCTGAAAGGCACAACGTGCAGGCTTCTTTCCAAAGGGCGAGTTGGGCCCCACAGCATCTTGCTTCCAGCTCTTTGGGAAGCTAAGAAACAACTCGCTCTGCACAGTGCTCTTACAGCCTACCGGGAACATGTCTTCCAAAGGCCTGTGAAACGCAGTTTCTTTGCAGGCCTGATCTGGCTGAAGTAGGACTTCTGCTCTGGGTGTGCTACTTTGCCCTAGAGCTGAAAGGCACAACGTGCAGCCTTCTTTCCAAAGGGCGAGTTGGGCCCCACAGCATCTTGCTTCCAGCTCTTTGGGAAGCTAAGAAACAACTCGCTCTGCACAGTGCTCTTACAGCCTACGGGGAACATCTCTTCCAAAGGCCTGTGAAACGCAGTTTCTTTGCAGGCCTGATCTGGCTGAAGTAGGACTTCTGCTCTGGGTGTGCTACTTTGCCCTAGAGCTGAAAGGCACAACGTGCAGGCTTCTTTCCAAAGGGCGAGTTGGGCCCCACAGCATCTTGCTTCCAGCTCTTTGGGAAGCTAAGAAACAATTCGCTCTGCACAGTGCTCTTACAGCCTACTGGGAACATGTCTTCCAAAGGCCTGTGAAACGCAGTTTCTTTGCACTCCTGATCTGGCTGAAGTAGGACTTCTGCTCTGGGTGTGCTACTTTGCCCTAGAGCTGAAAGGCACAACGTGCATGCTTCTTTCCAAAGGGCGAGTTGGGCCCCACAGCATCTTGCTTCCAGCTCTTTGGGAAGCTAAGAAACAACTCGCTCTGCACAGTGCTCTTACAGCCTACCGGGAACATCTCTTCCAAAGGCCTGTGAAACGCAGTTTCTTTGCAGGCCTGATCTGGCTGAAGTAGGACTTCTGCTCTGGGTGTGCTACTTTGCCCTAGAGCTGAAAGGCACAACGTGCAGGCTTCTTTCCAAAGGGCGAGTTGGGCCCCACAGCATCTTGCTTCCAGCTCTTTGGGAAGCTAAGAAACAACTCGCTCTGCACAGTGCTCTTACAGCCTACGGGGAACATCTCTTCCAAAGGCCTGTGAAACGCAGTTTCTTTGCAGGCCTGATCTGGCTGAAGTAGGACTTCTGCTCTGGGTGTGCTACTTTGCCCTAGAGCTGAAAGGCACAACGTGCAGGCTTCTTTCCAAAGGGCGAGTTGGGCCCCACAGCATCTTGCTTCCAGCTCTTTGGGAAGCTAAGAAACAACTCGCTCTGCACAGTGCTCTTACAGCCTACCGCGAACATGTCTTCCAAAGGCCTGTGAAACGCAGTTTCTTTGCAGGCCTGATCTGGCTGAAGTAGGACTTCTGCTCTGGGTGTGCTACTTTGCCCTAGAGCTGAAAGGCACAACGTGCAGGCTTCTTTCCAAAGGGCGAGTTGGGCCCCACAGCATCTTGCTTCCAGCTCTTTGGGAAGCTAAGAAACAACTCGCTCTGCACAGTGCTCTTACAGCCTACGGGGAACATCTCTTCCAAAGGCCTGTGAAACGCAGTTTCTTTGCAGGCCTGATCTGGCTGAAGTAGGACTTCTGCTCTGGGTGTGCTACTTTGCCCTAGAGCTGAAAGGCTCAACGTGCAGGCTTCTTTCCAAAGGGCGAGTTGGGCCCCACAGCATCTTGCTTCCAGCTCTTTGGGAAGCTAAGAAACAACTCGCTCTGCACAGTGCTCTTACAGCCTACCGGGAACATGTCTTCCAAAGGCCTGTGAAACGCAGTTTCTTTGCAGGCCTGATCTGGCTGAAGTAGGACTTCTGCTCTGGGTGTGCTACTTTGCCCTAGAGCTGAAAGGCACAACGTGCAGGCTTCTTTCCAAAGGGCGAGTTGGGCCCCACAGCATCTTGCTTCCAGCTCTTTGGGAAGCTAAGAAACAACTCGCTCTGCACAGTGCTCTTACAGCCTACCGGGAACATCTCTTCCAAAGGCCTGTGAAACGCAGTTTCTTTGCAGGCCTGATCTGGCTGAAGTAGGACTTCTGCTCTGGGTGTGCTACTTTGCCCTAGAGCTGAAAGGCACAACGTGCAGGCTTCTTTCCAAAGGGCGAGTTGGGCCCCACAGCATCTTGCTTCCAGCTTTTTGGGAAGCTAAGAAACAACTCGCTCTGCGCAGTGATCTTACAGCCTACCGGGAACATCTCTTCCAAAGGCCTGTGAAACACAGTTTCTTTGCAGGCCTGATCTGGCTGAAGTAGGACTTCTGCTCTGGGTGTGCTACTTTGCCCTAGAGCTGAAAGGCACAACGTGCAGGCTTCTTTCCAAAGGGCGAGTTGGGCCCCACGGCATCTTGCTTCCAGCTCTTTGGGAAGCTAAGAAACAACTCGCTCTGCACAGTGCTCTTACAGCCTACGGGGAACATCTCTTCCAAAGGCCTGTGAAACGCAGTTTCTTTGCAGGCCTGATCTGGCTGAAGTAGGACTTCTGCTCTGGGTGTGCTACTTTGCCCTAGAGCTGAAAGGCACAACGTGCAGGCTTCTTTCCAAAGGGCGAGTTGGGCCCCACAGCATCTTGCTTCCAGCTCTTTGGGAAGCTAAGAAACAACTCGCTCTGCACAGTGCTGTTACAGCCTACTGGGAACATGTCTTCCAAAGGCCTGTGAAACGCAGTTTCTTTGCAGGCCTGATCTGGCTGAAGTAGGACTTCTGCTCTGGGTGTGCTACTTTGCCCTAGAGCTGAAAGGCACAACGTGCAGGCTTCTTTCCAAAGGGCGAGTTGGGCCCCACAGCATCTTGCTTCCAGCTCTTTGGGAAGCTAAGAAACAACTCGCTCTGCACAGTGCTCTTACAGCCTACGGGGAACATCTCTTCCAAAGGCCTGTGAAACGCAGATTCTTTGCAGGCCTGATCTGGCTGAAGTAGGACTTCTGCTCTGGGTGTGCTACTTTGCCCTAGAGCTGAAAGGCACAACGTGCAGGCTTCTTTCCAAAGGGCGAGTTGGGCCCCACAGCATCTTGCTTCCAGCTCTTTGGGAAGCTAAGAAACAACTCGCTCTGCACAGTGCTCTTACAGCCTACTGGGAACATGTCTTCCAAAGGCCTGTGAAACGCAGTTTATCTGCAGGCCTGATCTGGCTGAAGTAGGACTTCTGCTCTGGGTGTGCTACTTTGCCCTAGAGCTGAAAGGCACAACGTGCAGGCTTCTTTCCAAAGGGCGAGTTGGGCCCCACAGCATCTTGCTTCCAGCTCTTTGGGAAGCTAAGAAACAACTCGCTCTGCACAGTGCTCTTACAGCCTACCGGGAACATCTCTTCCAAAGGCCTGTGAAACGCAGTTTCTTTGCAGGCCTGATCTGGCTGAAGTAGGACTTCTGCTCTGGGTGTGCTACTTTGCCCTAGAGCTGAAAGGCACAACGTGCAGGCTTCTTTCCAAAGGGCGAGTTGGGCCCCACAGCATCTTGCTTCCAGCTCTTTGGGAAGCTAAGAAACAACTCGCTCTGCACAGTGCTCTTACAGCCTACCGGGAACATGTCTTCCAAAGGCCTGTGAAACGCAGTTTCTTTGCAGGCCTGATCTGGCTGAAGTAGGACTTCTGCTCTGGGTGTGCTACTTTGCCCTAGAGCTGAAAGGCACAACGTGCAGGCTTCTTTCCAAAGGGCGAGTTAGGCCCCACAGCATCTTGCTTCCAGCTCTTTGGGAAGCTAAGAAACAACTCGCTCTGCACAGTGCTCTTACAGCCTACGGGGAACATCTCTTCCAAAGGCCTGTGAAACGCAGTTTCTTTGCAGGCCTGATCTGGCTGAAGTAGGACTTCTGCTCTGGGTGTGCTACTTTGCCCTAGAGCTGAAAGGCACAACGTGCAGGCTTCTTTCCAAAGGGCGAGTTGGGCCCCACAGCATCTTGCTTCCAGCTCTTTGGGAAGCTAAGAAACAACTCGCTCTGCACAGTGCTCTTACAGCCTACCGGGAACATGTCTTCCGAAGGCCTCTGAAACGCAGTTTCTTTGCAGGCCTGATCTGGCTGAAGTAGGACTTCTGCTCTGGGTGTGCTACTTTGCCCTAGAGCTGAAAGGCACAACGTGCAGGCTTCTTTCCAAAGGGCGAGTTGGGCCCCACAGCATCTTGCTTCCAGCTCTTTGGGAAGCTAAGAAACAACTCGCTCTGCACAGTGCTCTTACAGCCTACCGGGAACATCTCTTCCAAAGGCCTGTGAAACGCAGTTTCTTTGCAGGCCTGATCTGGCTGAAGTAGGACTTCTGCTCTGGGTGTGCTACTTTGCCCTAGAGCTGAAAGGCACAACGTGCAGGCTTCTTTCCAAAGGGCGAGTTGTGCCCCACAGCATCTTGCTTCCAGCTCTTTGGGAAGCTAAGAAACAACTCGCTCTGCACAGTGCTCTTACAGCCTACGGGGAACATCTCTTCCAAAGGCCTGTGAAACGCAGTTTCTTTGCAGGCCTGATCTGGCTGAAGTAGGACTTCTGCTCTGGGTGTGCTACTTTGCCCTAGAGCTGAAAGGCACAACGTGCAGGCTTCTTTCCAAAGGGCGAGTTGGGCCCCACAGCATCTTGCTTCCAGCTCTTTGGGAAGCTAAGAAACAACTCGCTCTGCACAGTGCTCTTACAGCCTACGGGGAACATCTCTTCCAAAGGCCTGTGAAACGCAGTTTCTTTGCAGGCCTGATCTGGCTGAAGTAGGACTTCTGCTCTGGGTGTGCTACTTTGCCCTAGAGCTGAAAGGCACAACGTGCAGGCTTCTTTCCAAAGGGCGAGTTGGGCCCCACAGCATCTTGCTTCCAGCTCTTTGGGAAGCTAAGAAACAACTCGCTCTGCACAGTGCTCTTACAGCCTACCGGGAACATGTCTTCCAAAGGCCTGTGAAACGCAGTTTCTTTGCAGGCCTGATCTGGCTGAAGTAGGACTTCTGCTCTGGGTGTGCTACTTTGCCCTAGAGCTGAAAGGCACAACGTGCAGGCTTCTTTCCAAAGGGCGAGTTGGGCCCCACAGCATCTTGCTTCCAGCTCTTTGGGAAGCTAAGAAACAACTCGCTCTGCACAGTGCTCTTACAGCCTACGGGGAACATCTCTTCCAAAGGCCTGTGAAACGCAGTTTCTTTGCAGGCCTGATCTGGCTGAAGTAGGACTTCTGCTCTGGGTGTGCTACTTTGCCCTGGAGCTGAAAGGCACAACGTGCAGGCTTCTTTCCAAAGGGCGAGTTGGGCCCCACAGCATCTTGCTTCCAGCTCTTTGGGAAGCTAAGAAACAACTCGCTCTGCACAGTGCTCTTACCGCCTACGGGGAACATCTCTTCCAAAGGCCTGTGAAACGCAGTTTCTTTGCAGGCCTGATCTGGCTGAAGTAGGACTTCTGCTCTGGGTGTGCTACTTTGCCCTAGAGCTGAAAGGCACAACGTGCAGGCTTCTTTCCAAAGGGCGAGTTGGGCCCCACAGCATCTTGCTTCCAGCTCTTTGGGAAGCTAAGAAACAACTCGCTCTGCACAGTGCTCTTACAGCCTAGTGGGAACATCTCTTCCAAAGGCCTGTGAAACGCAGTTTCTTTGCAGGCCTGATCTGGCTGAAGTAGGACTTCTGCTCTGGGTGTGCTACTTTGCCCTAGAGCTGAAAGGCACAACGTGCAGGCTTCTTTCCAAAGGGCGAGTTGGGCCCCACAGCATCTTGCTTCCAGCTCTTTGGGAAGCTAAGAAACAACTCGCTCTGCACAGTGCTCTTACAGCCTACCGGGAACATGTCTTCCAAAGGCCTGTGAAACGCAGTTTCTTTGCAGGCCTGATCTGGCTGAAGTAGGACTTCTGCTCTGGGTGTGCTACTTTGCCCTAGAGCTGAAAGGCACAACGTGCAGGCTTCTTTCCAAAGGGCGAGTTGGGCCCCACAGCATCTTGCTTCCAGCTCTTTGGGAAGCTAAGAAACAACTCGCTCTGCACAGTGCTCTTACAGCCTACCGGGAACATCTCTTCCAAAGGCCTGTGAAACGCAGTTTCTTTGCAGGCCTGATCTGGCTGAAGTAGGACTTCTGCTCTGGGTGTGCTACTTTGCCCTAGAGCTGAAAGGCACAACGTGCAGGCTTCTTTCCAAAGGGCGAGGTGGGCCCCACAGCATCTTGCTTCCAGCTCTTTGGGAAGCTAAGAAACAACTCGCTCTGCACAGTGCTCTTACAGCCTACGGGGAACATCTCTTCCAAAGGCCTGTGAAACGCAGTTTCTTTGCAGGCCTGATCTGGCTGAAGTAGGACTTCTGCTCTGGGTGTGCTACTTTGCCCTAGAGCTGAAAGGCACAACGTGCAGGCTTCTTTCCAAAGGGCGAGTTGGGCCCCACAGCATCTTGCTTCCAGCTCTTTGGGAAGCTAAGAAACAACTCGCTCTGCACAGTGCTCTTACAGCCTACCGGGAACATGTCTTGCAACGGCCTGTGAAACGCAGTTTCTTTGAAGGCCTGATCTGGCTGAAGTAGGACTTCTGCTCTGGGTGTGCTACTCTGCCCTAGAGCTTAAAGGCACAACGTGCAGGCTTCTTTCCAAAGGGCGAGTTGGGCCCCACAGCATCTTGCTTCCAGCTCTTTGGGAAGCTAAGAAACAGCTCGCTCTGCACAGTGCTCTTACAGCCTACCGGGAACATGTCTTCCAAAGGCCTGTGAAACGCAGTTTCTTTGCAGGCCTGATCTGGCTGAAGTAGGACTTCTGCTCTGGGTGTGCTACTTTGCCCTAGAGCTGAAAGGCACAACGTGCAGGCTTCTTTCCAAAGGGCGAGTTGGGCCCCACAGCATCTTGCTTCCAGCTCTTTGGGAAGCTAAGAAACAACTCGCTCTGCACAGTGCTCTTACAGCCTACGGGGAACATGTCTTCCAAAGGCCTGTGAAACGCAGTTTCTTTGCAGGCCTGATCTGGCTGAAGTAGGACTTCTGCTCTGGGTGTGCTACTTTGCCCTAGAGCTGAAAGGCACAACGTGCAGGCTTCTTTCCAAAGGGCGAGTTGGGCCCCACAGCATCTTGCTTCCAGCTCTTTGGGAAGCTAAGAAACAACTCGCTCTGCACAGTGCTCTTACAGCCTACCGGGAACATGTCTTCCAAAGGCCTGTGAAACGCAGTTTCTTTGCAGGCCTGATCTGGCTGAAGTAGGACTTCTGCTCTGGGTGTGCTACTTTGCCCTAGAGCTGAAAGGCACAACGTACAGGCTTCTTTCCAAAGGGCGAGTTGGGCCCCACAGCATCTTGCGTCCAGCTCTTTCGGAAGCTAAGAAACAACTCGCTCTGCACAGTGCTCTTACAGCCTACCGGGAACATCTCTTCTAAAGGCCTGTGAAACGCAGTTTCTTTGCAGGCCTGATCTGGCTGAAGTAGGACTTCTGCTCTGGGTGTGCTACTTTGCCCTAGAGCTGAAAGGCACAACGTGCAGGCTTCTTTCCAAAGGGCGAGTTGGGCCCCACAGCATCTTGCTTCCAGCTCTTTGGGAAGCTAAGAAACAACTCGCTCTGCACAGTGCTCTTACAGCCTAGTGGGAACATCTCCTCCAAAGGCCTGTGAAACGCAGTTTCTTTGCAGGCCTGATCTGGCTGAAGTAGGACTTCTGCTCTGGGTGTGCTACTTTGCCCTAGAGCTGAAAGGCACAACGTGCAGGCTTCTTTCCAAAGGGCGAGTTGGGCCCCACAGCATCTTGCTTCCAGCTCTTTGGGAAGCTAAGAAACAACTCGCTCTGCACAGTGCTCTTACAGCCTACGGGGAACATCTCTTCCAAAGGCCTGTGAAACGCAGTTTCTTTGCAGGCCTGATCTGGCTGAAGTAGGACTTCTGCTCTGGGTGTGCTACTTTGCCCTAGAGCTGAAAGGCACAACGTGCAGGCTTCTTTCCAAAGGGCGAGTTGGGCCCCACAGCATCTTGCTTCCAGCTCTTTGGGAAGCTAAGAAACAACTCGCTCTGCACAGTGCTCTTACAGCCTACCGGGAACATCTCTTCCAAAGGCCTGTGAAACGCAGTTTCTTTGCAGGCCTGATCTGGCTGAAGTAGGACTTCTGCTCTGGGTGTGCTACTTTGCCCTAGAGCTGAAAGGCACAACGTGCAGGCTTCTTTCCAAAGGGCGAGTTGGGCCCCACAGCATCTTGCTTCCAGCTCTTTGGGAAGCTAAGAAACAACTCGCTCTGCACAGTGCTCTTACAGCCTACGGGGAACATGTCTTCCAAAGGCCTGTGAAACGCAGTTTCTTTGCAGGCCTGATCTGGCTGAAGTAGGACTTATGCTCTGGGTGTGCTACTTTGCCCTAGAGCTGAAAGGCACAACGTGCAGGCTTCTTTCCAAAGGGCGAGTTGGGCCCCACAGCATCTTACTTCCAGCTCTTTGGGAAGCTAAGAAACAACTCGCTCTGCACAGTGCTCTTACAGCCTACCGGGAACATGTCTTCCAAAGGCCTGTGAAACGCAGTTTCTGTGCAGGCCTGATCTGGCTGAAGTAGGACTTCTGCTCTGGGTGTGCTACTTTGCCCTAGAGCTGAAAGGCACAACGTGCAGGCTTCTTTCCAAAGCGCAAGTTGGGCCCCACAGCATCTTGCTTCCAGCTCTTTGGGAAGCTAAGAAACAACTCGCTCTGCACAGTGCTCTTACAGCCTAGGG
Organism: Equus caballus; assembly: GCF_041296265.1. Taxonomy (NCBI): domain Eukaryota; kingdom Metazoa; phylum Chordata; class Mammalia; order Perissodactyla; family Equidae; genus Equus; species Equus caballus. The sequence continues at coordinate 200,905 of NW_027221854.1, read as the reverse complement.
GGAATATCTCTTCCAAAGGCCTGTGAAACGCAGTTTCTTTGCAGGCCTGATCTGGCTGAAGTAGGACTTCTGCTCTGGGTGTGCTACTTTGCCCTAGAGCTGAAAGGCACAACGTGCAGGCTTCTTTCCAAAGGGCGAGTTGGGCCCCACAGCATCTTGCTTCCAGCTCTTTGGGAAGCTAAGAAACAACTCGCTCTGCACAGTGCTCTTACAGCCTACGGGGAACATCTCTTCCAAAGGCCTGTGAAACGCAGTTTCTTTGCAGGCCTGATCTGGCTGAAGTAGGACTTCTGCTCTGGGTGTGCTACTTTGCCCTAGAGCTGAAAGGCACAACGTGCAGGCTTCTTTCCAAAGGGCGAGTTGGGCCCCACAGCATCTTGCTTCCAACTCTTTGGGAAGCTAAGAAACAACTCGCTCTGCACAGTGCTCTTACAGCCTACCGGGAACATGTCTTCCAAAGGCCTGTGAAACGCAGTTTCTTTGCAGGCCTGATCTGGCTGAAGTAGGACTTCTGCTCTGGGTGTGCTACTTTGCCCTAGAGCTGAAAGGCACAACGTGCAGGCTTCTTTCCAAAGGGCGAGTTGGGCCCCACAGCATCTTGCTTCCAGCTCTTTGGGAAGCTAAGAAACAACTCGCTCTGCACAGTGCTCTTACAGCCTACGGGGAACATCTCTTCCAAAGGCCTGTGAAACGCAGTTTCTTTGCAGGCCTGATCTGGCTGAAGTAGGACTTCTGCTCTGGGTGTGCTACTTTGCCCTAGAGCTGAAAGGCACAACGTGCAGGCTTCTTTCCAAAGGGCGAGTTGGGCCCCACAGCATCTTGCTTCCAGCTCTTTGGGAAGCTAAGAAACAACTCGCTCTGCACAGTGCTCTTACAGCCTACCGGGAACATGTCTTCCAAAGGCCTGTGAAACGCAGTGTCTTTGCAGGCGTGATCTGGCTGAAGTAGGACTTCTGCTCTGGGTGTGCTACTTTGCCCTAGAGCTGAAAGGCACAACGTGCAGGCTTCTTTCCAAAGGGCGAGTTGGGCCCCACAGCATCTTGCTTCCAGCTCTTTGGGAAGCTAAGAAACAACTCGCTCTGCACAGTGCTCTTACAGCCTAGTGGGAACATCTCTTCCAAAGGCCTGTGAAACGCAGTTTCTTTGCAGGCCTGATCTGGCTGAAGTAGGACTTCTGCTCTGGGTGTGCTACTTTGCCCTAGAGCTGAAAGGCACAACGTGCAGGCTTCTTTCCAAAGGGCGAGTTGGGCCCCACAGCATCTTGCTTCCAGCTCTTTGGGAAGCTAAGAAACAACTCGCTCTGCACAGTGCTCTTACAGCCTACCGGGAACATCTCTTCCAAAGGCCTGTGAAACGCAGTTTCTTTGCAGGCCTGATCTGGCTGAAGTAGGACTTCTGCTCTGGGTGTGCTACTTTGCCCTAGAGCTGAAAGGCACAACGTGCAGGCTTCTTTCCAAAGGGCGAGTTGGGCCCCACAGCATCTTGCTTCCAGCTCTTTGGGAAGCTAAGAAACAACTCGCTCTGCACAGTGCTCTTACAGCCTACCGGGAACATGTCTTCCAAAGGCCTGTGAAACGCAGTTTCTTTGCAGGCCTGATCTGGCTGAAGTAGGACTTCTGCTCTGGGTGTGCTACTTTGCCCTAGAGCTGAAAGGCACAACGTGCAGGCTTCTTTCCAAAGGGCGAGTTGGGCCCCACAGCATCTTGCTTCCAGCTCTTTGGGAAGCTAAGAAACAACTCGCTCTGCACAGTGCTCTTACAGCCTACGGGGAACATCTCTTCCAAAGGCCTGTGAAACGCAGTTTCTTTGCAGGCCTGATCTGGCTGAAGTAGGACTTCTGCTCTGGGTGTGCTACTTTGCCCTAGAGCTGAAAGGCACAACGTGCAGGCTTCTTTCCAAAGGGCGAGTTGGGCCCCACAGCATCTTGCTTCCAGCTCTTTGGGAAGCTAAGAAACAACTCGCTCTGCACAGTGCTCTTACCGCCTACGGGGAACATCTCTTCCAAAGGCCTGTGAAACGCAGTTTCTTTGCAGGCCTGATCTGGCTGAAGTAGGACTTATGCTCTGGGTGTGCTACTTTGCCCTAGAGCTGAAAGGCACAACGTGCAGGCTTCTTTCCAAAGGGCGAGTTGGGCCCCACAGCATCTTACTTCCAGCTCTTTGGGAAGCTAAGAAACAACTCGCTCTGCACAGTGCTCTTACAGCCTACCGGGAACATGTCTTCCAAAGGCCTGTGAAACGCAGTTTCTGTGCAGGCCTGATATGGCTGAAGTAGGACTTCTGCTCTGGGTGTGCTACTTTGCCCTAGAGCTGAAAGGCACAACGTGCAGGCTTCTTTCCAAAGGGCGAGTTGGGCCCCACAGCATCTTGCTTCCAGCTCTTTGGGAAGCTAAGAAACAACTCGCTCTGCACAGTGCTCTTACAGCCTAGGGGGAACATCTCTTCCAAAGGCCTGTGAAACGCAGTTTCTTTGCAGGCCTGATCTGGCTGAAGTAGGACTTCTGCTCTGGGTGTGCTACTTTGCCCTAGAGCTGAAAGGCACAACGTGCAGGCTTCTTTCCAAAGGGCGAGTTGGGCCCCACAGCATCTTGCTTCCAGCTCTTTGGGAAGCTAAGAAACAACTCGCTCTGCACAGTGCTCTTACAGCCTAGGGGGAACATCTCTTCCAAAGGCCTGTGAAACGCAGTTTCTTTGCAGGCCTGATCTGGCTGAAGTAGGACTTCTGCTCTGGGTGTGCTACTTTGCCCTAGAGCTGAAAGGCACAACGTGCAGGCTTCTTTCCAAAGGGCGAGTTGGGCCCCACAGCATCTTGCTTCCAGCTCTTTGGGAAGCTAAGAAACAACTCGCTCTGCACAGTGCTCTTACAGCCTACCGGGAACATGTCTTCCAAAGGCCTGTGAAACGCAGTTTCTTTGCAGGCCTGATCTGGCTGAAGTAGGACTTCTGCTCTGGGTGTGCTACTTTGCCCTAGAGCTGAAAGGCACAACGTGCACGCTTCTTTCCAAAGGGCGAGTTGGGCCCCACAGCATCTTGCTTCCAGCTCTTTGGGAAGCTAAGAAACAACTCGCTCTGCACAGTGCTCTTACCGCCTACGGGGAACATCTCTTCCAAAGGCCTGTGAAACGCAGTTTCTTTGCAGGCCTGATCTGGCTGAAGTAGGACTTCTGCTCTGGGTGTGCTACTTTGCCCTAGAGCTGAAAGGCACAACGTGCAGGCTTCTTTCCAAAGGGCGAGTTGGGCCCCACAGCATCTTGCTTCCAGCTCTTTGGGAAGCTAAGAAACAACTCGCTCTGCACAGTGCTCTTACAGCCTACCGGGAACATGTCTTCCAAAGGCCTGTGAAACGCAGTTTCTTTGCAGGCCTGATCTGGCTGAAGTAGGACTTCTGCTCTGGGTGTGCTACTTTGCCCTAGAGCTGAAAGGCACAACGTGCAGGCTTCTTTCCAAAGGGCGAGTTGGGCCCCACAGCATCTTGCTTCCAGCTCTTTGGGAAGCTAAGAAACAACTCGCTCTGCACAGTGCTCTTACAGCCTAGTGGGAACATCTCTTCCAAAGGCCTGTGAAACGCAGTTTCTTTGCAGGCCTGATCTGGCTGAAGTAGGACTTCTGCTCTGGGTGTGCTACTTTGCCCTAGAGCTGAAAGGCACAACGTGCAGGCTTCTTTCCAAAGGGCGAGTTGGGCCCCACAGCATCTTGCTTCCAGCTCTTTGGGAAGCTAAGAAACAACTCGCTCTGCACAGTGCTCTTACAGCCTACCGGGAACATCTCTTCCAAAGGCCTGTGAAACGCAGTTTCTTTGCAGGCCTGATCTGGCTGAAGTAGGACTTCTGCTCTGGGTGTGCTACTTTGCCCTAGAGCTGAAAGGCACAACGTGCAGGCTTCTTTCCAAAGGGCGAGTTGGGCCCCACAGCATCTTGCTTCCAGCTCTTTGGGAAGCTAAGAAACAACTCGCTCTGCACAGTGCTCTTACAGCCTACCGGGAACATGTCTTCCAAAGGCCTGTGAAACGCAGTTTCTTTGCAGGCCTGATCTGGCTGAAGTAGGACTTCTGCTCTGGGTGTGCTACTTTGCCCTAGAGCTGAAAGGCACAACGTGCAGGCTTCTTTCCAAAGGGCGAGTTGGGCCCCACAGCATCTTGCTTCCAGCTCTTTGGGAAGCTAAGAAACAACTCGCTCTGCACAGTGCTCTTACAGCCTACGGGGAACATCTCTTCCAAAGGCCTGTGAAACGCAGTTTCTTTGCAGGCCTGATCTGGCTGAAGTAGGACTTCTGCTCTGGGTGTGCTACTTTGCCCTAGAGCTGAAAGGCACAACGTGCAGGCTTCTTTCCAAAGGGCGAGTTGGGCCCCACAGCATCTTGCTTCCAGCTCTTTGGGAAGCTAAGAAACAACTCGCTCTGCACAGTGCTCTTACCGCCTACGGGGAACATCTCTTCCAAAGGCCTGTGAAACGCAGTTTCTTTGCAGGCCTGATCTGGCTGAAGTAGGACTTCTGCTCTGGGTGTGCTACTTTGCCCTAGAGCTGAAAGGCACAACGTGCAGGCTTCTTTCCAAAGGGCGAGTTGGGCCCCAGAGCATCTTGCTTCCAGCTCTTTGGGAAGCTAAGAAACAACTCGCTCTGCACAGTGCTCTTACAGCCTACCGGGAACATCTCTTCCAAAGGCCTGTGAAACGCAGTTTCTTTGCAGGCCTGATCTGGCTGAAGTAGGACTTCTGCTCTGGGTGTGCTACTTTGCCCTAGAGCTGAAAGGCACAACGTGCAGGCTTCTTTCCAAAGGGCGAGTTGGGCCCCACAGCATCTTGCTTCCAGCTCTTTGGGAAGCTAAGAAACAACTCGCTCTGCACAGTGCTCTTACAGCCTACCGGGAACATCTCTTCCAAAGGCCTGTGAAACGCAGTTTCTTTGCAGGCCTGATCTGGCTGAAGTAGGACTTCTGCTCTGGGTGTGCTACTTTGCCCTAGAGCTGAAAGGCACAACGTGCAGGCTTCTTTCCAAAGGGCGAGTTGGGCCCCACAGCATCTTGCTTCCAGCTCTTTGGGAAGCTAAGAAACAACTCGCTCTGCACAGTGCTCTTACAGCCTACGGGGAACATCTCTTCCAAAGTCCTGTGAAACGCAGTTTCTTTGCAGGCCTGATCTGGCTGAAGTAGGACTTCTGCTCTGGGTGTGCTACTTTGCCCTAGAGCTGAAAGGCACAACGTGCAGGCTTCTTTCCAAAGGGCGAGTTGGGCCCCACAGCATCTTGCTTCCAGCTCTTTGGGAAGCTAAGAAACAACTCGCTCTGCACAGTGCTCTTACAGCCTACCGGGAACATCTCTTCCAAAGGCCTGTGAAACGCAGTTTCTTTGAAGGCCTGATCTGGCTGAAGTAGGACTTCTGCTCTGGGTGTGCTACTCTGCCCTAGAGCTGAAAGGCACAACGTGCAGGCTTCTTTCCAAAGGGCGAGTTGGGCCCCACAGCATCTTGCTTCCAGCTCTTTGGGAAGCTAAGAAACAGCTCGCTCTGCACAGTGCTCTTACAGCCTACCGGGAACATGTCTTCCAAAGGCCTGTGAAACGCAGTTTCTTTGCAGGCCTGATCTGGCTGAAGTAGGACTTCTGCTCTGGGTGTGCTACTTTGCCCTAGAGCTGAAAGGCACAACGTACAGGCTTCTTTCCAAAGGGCGAGTTGGGCCCCACAGCATCTTGCGTCCAGCTCTTTCGGAAGCTAAGAAACAACTCGCTCTGCACAGTGCTCTTACAGCCTACGGGGAACATCTCTTCCAAAGGCCTGTGAAACGCAGTTTCTTTGCAGGCCTGATCTGGCTGAAGTAGGACTTCTGCTCTGGGTGTGCTACTTTGCCCTAGAGCTGAAAGGCACAACGTGCAGGCTTCTTTCCAAAGGGCGAGTTGGGCCCCACAGCATCTTGCTTCCAGCTCTTTGGGAAGCTAAGAAACAACTCGCTCTGCACAGTGCTCTTACAGCCTACCGGGAACATGTCTTCCAAAGGCCTGTGAAACGCAGTTTCTTTGCAGGCCTGATCTGGCTGAAGTAGGACTTCTGCTCTGGGTGTGCTACTTTGCCCTAGAGCTGAAAGGCACAACGTGCAGGCTTCTTTAAAAAAGGGCGAGTTGGGCCCCACAGCATCTTGCTTCCAGCTCTTTGGGAAGCTAAGAAACAACTCGCTCTGCACAGTGCTCTTACAGCCTACCGGGAACATGTCTTCCAAAGGCCTGTGAAACGCAGTTTCTTTGCAGGCCTGATCTGGCTGAAGTAGGACTTCTGCTCTGGGTGTGCTACTTTGCCCTAGAGCTGAAAGGCACAACGTGCAGGCTTCTTTCCAAAGGGCGAGTTGGGCCCCACAGCATCTTGCTTCCAGCTCTTTGGGAAGCTAAGAAACAACTCGCTCTGCACAGTGCTCTTACAGCCTACGGGGAACATCTCTTCCAAAGGCCTGTGAAACGCAGTTTCTTTGCAGGCCTGATCTGGCTGAAGTAGGACTTCTGCTCTGGGTGTGCTACTTTGCCCTAGAGCTGAAAGGCACAACGTGCAGGCTTCTTTCCAAAGGGCGAGTTGGGCCCCACAGCATCTTGCTTCCAGCTCTTTGGGAAGCTAAGAAACAACTCGCTCTGCACAGTGCTCTTACAGCCTACCGGGAACATGTCTTCCAAAGGCCTGTGAAACGCAGTTTCTTTGCAGGCCTGATCTGGCTGAAGTAGGACTTCTGCTCTGGGTGTGCTACTTTGCCCTAGAGCTGAAAGGCACAACGTACAGGCTTCTTTCCAAAGGGCGAGTTGGGCCCCACAGCATCTTGCGTCCAGCTCTTTCGGAAGCTAAGAAACAACTCGCTCTGCACAGTGCTCTTACAGCCTACGGGGAACATCTCTTCCAAAGGCCTGTGAAACGCAGTTTCTTTGCAGGCCTGATCTGGCTGAAGTAGGACTTCTGCTCTGGGTGTGCTACTTTGCCCTAGAGCTGAAAGGCACAACGTGCAGGCTTCTTTCCAAAGGGCGAGTTGGGCCCCACAGCATCTTGCTTCCAGCTCTTTGGGAAGCTAAGAAACAACTCGCTCTGCACAGTGCTCTTACAGCCTACCGGGAACATGTCTTCCAAAGGCCTGTGAAACGCAGTTTCTTTGCAGGCCTGATCTGGCTGAAGTAGGACTTCTGCTCTGGGTGTGCTACTTTGCCCTAGAGCTGAAAGGCACAACGTGCAGGCTTCTTTAAAAAAGGGCGAGTTGGGCCCCACAGCATCTTGCTTCCAGCTCTTTGGGAAGCTAAGAAACAACTCGCTCTGCACAGTGCTCTTACAGCCTACCGGGAACATCTCTTCCAAAGGCCTGTGAAACGCAGTTTCTTTGCAGGCCTGATCTGGCTGAAGTAGGACTTCTGCTCTGGGTGTGCTACTTTGCCCTAGAGCTGAAAGGCACAACGTGCAGGCTTCTTTCCAAAGGGCGAGTTGGGCCCCACAGCATCTTGCTTCCAGCTCTTTGGGAAGCTAAGAAACAACTCGCTCTGCACAGTGCTCTTACAGCCTACCGGGAACATGTCTTCCAAAGGCCTGTGAAACGCAGTTTCTGTGCAGGCCTGATCTGGCTGAAGTAGGACTTCTGCTCTGGGTGTGCTACTTTGCCCTAGAGCTGAAAGGCACAACGTGCAGGCTTCTTTCCAAAGCGCGAGTTGGGCCCCACAGCATCTTGCTTCCAGCTCTTTGGGAAGCTAAGAAACAACTCGCTCTGCACAGTGCTCTTACAGCCTAGGGGGAACATCTCTTCCAAAGGCCTGTGAAACGCAGTTTCTTTGCAGGCCTGATCTGGCTGAAGTAGGACTTCTGCTCTGGGTGTGCTACTTTGCCCTAGAGCTGAAAGGCACAACGTGCAGGCTTCTTTCCAAAGGGCGAGTTGGGCCCCACAGCATCTTGCTTCCAGCTCTTTGGGAAGCTAAGAAACAACTCGCTCTGCACAGTTCTCTTACAGCCTACGGGGAACATCTCTTCCAAAGGCCTGTGAAACGCAGTTTCTTTGCAGGCCTGATCTGGCTGAAGTAGGACTTCTGCTCTGGGTGTGCTACTTTGCCCTAGAGCTGAAAGGCACAACGTGCAGGCTTCTTTCCAAAGGGCGAGTTGGGCCCCACAGCATCTTGCTTCCAGCTCTTTGGGAAGCTAAGAAACAACTCGCTCTGCACAGTGCTCTTACAGCCTACCGGGAACATGTCTTCCAAAGGCCTGTGAAACGCAGTTTCTTTGCAGGCCTGATCTGGCTGAAGTAGGACTTCTGCTCTGGGTGTGCTACTTTGCCCTAGAGCTGAAAGGCACAACGTGCAGGCTTCTTTCCAAAGGGCGAGTTGGGCCCCACAGCATCTTGCTTCCAGCTCTTTGGGAAGCTAAGAAACAACTCGCTCTGCACAGTGCTCTTACAGCCTACCGGGAACATGTCTTCCAAAGGCCTGTGAAACGCAGTTTCTTTGCAGGCCTGATCTGGCTGAAGTAGGACTTCTGCTCTGGGTGTGCTACTTTGCCCTAGAGCTGAAAGGCACAACGTGCAGGCTTCTTTCCAAAGGGCGAGTTGGGCCCCACAGCATCTTGCTTCCAGCTCTTTGGGAAGCTAAGAAACAACTCGCTCTGCACAGTGCTCTTACAGCCTACCGGGAACATGTCTTCCAAAGGCCTGTGAAACGCAGTTTCTTTGCAGGCCTGATCTGGCTGAAGTAGGACTTCTGCTCTGGGTGTGCTACTTTGCCCTAGAGCTGAAAGGCACAACGTGCAGGCTTCTTTCCAAAGGGCGAGTTGGGCCCCACAGCATCTTGCTTCCAGCTCTTTGGGAAGCTAAGAAACAACTCGCTCTGCACAGTGCTCTTACAGCCTACCGGGAACATGTCTTCCAAAGGCCTGTGAAACGCAGTTTCTTTGCAGGCCTGATCTGGCTGAAGTAGGACTTCTGCTCTGGGTGTGCTACTTTGCCCTAGAGCTGAAAGGCACAACGTGCAGGCTTCTTTCCAAAGGGCGAGTTGGGCCCCACAGCATCTTGCTTCCAGCTCTTTGGGAAGCTAAGAAACAACTCGCTCTGCACAGTGCTCTTGCAGCCTAGTGGGAACATCTCTTCCAAAGGCCTGTGAAACGCAGTTTCTTTGCAGGCCTGATCTGGCTGAAGTAGGACTTCTGCTCTGGGTGTGCTACTTTGCCCTAGAGCTGAAAGGCACAACGTGCAGGCTTCTTTCCAAAGGGCGAGTTGGGCCCCACAGCATCTTGCTTCCAGCTCTTTCGGAAGCTAAGAAACAACTCGCTCTGCACAGTGCTCTTACAGCCTACCGGGAACGTCTCTTCCAAAGGCCTGTGAAACGCAGTTTCTTTGCAGGCCTGATCTGGCTGAAGTAGGACTTATGCTCTGGGTGTGCTACTTTGCCCTAGAGCTGAAAGGCACAACGTGCAGGCTTCTTTCCAAAGGGCGAGTTGGGCCCCACAGCATCTTACTTCCAGCTCTTTGGGAAGCTAAGAAACAACTCGCTCTGCACAGTGCTCTTACAGCCTACCGGGAACATGTCTTCCAAAGGCCTGTGAAACGCAGTTTCTGTGCAGGCCTGATATGGCTGAAGTAGGACTTCTGCTCTGGGTGTGCTACTTTGCCCTAGAGCTGAAAGGCACAACGTGCAGGCTTCTTTCCAAAGGGCGAGTTGGGCCCCACAGCATCTTGCTTCCAGCTCTTTGGGAAGCTAAGAAACAACTCGCTCTGCACAGTGCTCTTACAGCCTAGGGGGAACATCTCTTCCAAAGGCCTGTGAAACGCAGTTTCTTTGCAGGCCTGATCTGGCTGAAGTAGGACTTCTGCTCTGGGTGTGCTACTTTGCCCTAGAGCTGAAAGGCACAACGTGCAGGCTTCTTTCCAAAGGGCGAGTTGGGCCCCACAGCATCTTGCTTCCAGCTCTTTGGGAAGCTAAGAAACAACTCGCTCTGCACAGTGCTCTTACAGCCTACGGGGAACATCTCTTCCAAAGGCCTGTGAAACGCAGTTTCTTTGCAGGCCTGATCTGGCTGAAGTAGGACTTCTGCTCTGGGTGTGCTACTTTGCCCTAGAGCTGAAAGGCACAACGTGCAGGCTTCTTTCCAAAGGGCGAGTTGGGCCCCACAGCATCTTGCTTCCAGCTCTTTGGGAAGCTAAGAAACAACTCGCTCTGCACAGTGCTCTTACAGCCTACCGGGAACATGTCTTCCAAAGGCCTGTGAAACGCAGTTTCTTTGCAGGCCTGATCTGGCTGAAGTAGGACTTCTGCTCTGGGTGTGCTACTTTGCCCTAGAGCTGAAAGGCACAACGTGCACGCTTCTTTCCAAAGGGCGAGTTGGGCCCCACAGCATCTTGCTTCCAGCTCTTTGGGAAGCTAAGAAACAACTCGCTCTGCACAGTGCTCTTACCGCCTACGGGGAACATCTCTTCCAAAGGCCTGTGAAACGCAGTTTCTTTGCAGGCCTGATCTGGCTGAAGTAGGACTTCTGCTCTGGGTGTGCTACTTTGCCCTAGAGCTGAAAGGCACAACGTGCAGGCTTCTTTCCAAAGGGCGAGTTGGGCCCCACAGCATCTTGCTTCCAGCTCTTTGGGAAGCTAAGAAACAACTCGCTCTGCACAGTGCTCTTACAGCCTACCGGGAACATGTCTTCCAAAGGCCTGTGAAACGCAGTTTCTTTGCAGGCCTGATCTGGCTGAAGTAGGACTTCTGCTCTGGGTGTGCTACTTTGCCCTAGAGCTGAAAGGCACAACGTGCAGGCTTCTTTCCAAAGGGCGAGTTGGGCCCCACAGCATCTTGCTTCCAGCTCTTTGGGAAGCTAAGAAACAACTCGCTCTGCACAGTGCTCTTACAGCCTAGTGGGAACATCTCTTCCAAAGGCCTGTGAAACGCAGTTTCTTTGCAGGCCTGATCTGGCTGAAGTAGGACTTCTGCTCTGGGTGTGCTACTTTGCCCTAGAGCTGAAAGGCACAACGTGCAGGCTTCTTTCCAAAGGGCGAGTTGGGCCCCACAGCATCTTGCTTCCAGCTCTTTGGGAAGCTAAGAAACAACTCGCTCTGCACAGTGCTCTTACAGCCTACCGGGAACATCTCTTCCAAAGGCCTGTGAAACGCAGTTTCTTTGCAGGCCTGATCTGGCTGAAGTAGGACTTCTGCTCTGGGTGTGCTACTTTGCCCTAGAGCTGAAAGGCACAACGTGCAGGCTTCTTTCCAAAGGGCGAGTTGGGCCCCACAGCATCTTGCTTCCAGCTCTTTGGGAAGCTAAGAAACAACTCGCTCTGCACAGTGCTCTTACAGCCTACCGGGAACATGTCTTCCAAAGGCCTGTGAAACGCAGTTTCTTTGCAGGCCTGATCTGGCTGAAGTAGGACTTCTGCTCTGGGTGTGCTACTTTGCCCTAGAGCTGAAAGGCACAACGTGCAGGCTTCTTTCCAAAGGGCGAGTTGGGCCCCACAGCATCTTGCTTCCAGCTCTTTGGGAAGCTAAGAAACAACTCGCTCTGCACAGTGCTCTTACAGCCTACGGGGAACATCTCTTCCAAAGGCCTGTGAAACGCAGTTTCTTTGCAGGCCTGATCTGGCTGAAGTAGGACTTCTGCTCTGGGTGTGCTACTTTGCCCTAGAGCTGAAAGGCACAACGTGCAGGCTTCTTTCCAAAGGGCGAGTTGGGCCCCACAGCATCTTGCTTCCAGCTCTTTGGGAAGCTAAGAAACAACTCGCTCTGCACAGTGCTCTTACCGCCTACAGGGAACATCTCTTCCAAAGGCCTGTGAAACGCAGTTTCTTTGCAGGCCTGATCTGGCTGAAGTAGGACTTCTGCTCTGGGTGTGCTACTTTGCCCTAGAGCTGAAAGGCACAACGTGCAGGCTTCTTTCCAAAGGGCGAGTTGGGCCCCAGAGCATCTTGCTTCCAGCTCTTTGGGAAGCTAAGAAACAACTCGCTCTGCACAGTGCTCTTACAGCCTACCGGGAACATCTCTTCCAAAGGCCTGTGAAACGCAGTTTCTTTGCAGGCCTGATCTGGCTGAAGTAGGACTTCTGCTCTGGGTGTGCTACTTTGCCCTAGAGCTGAAAGGCACAACGTGCAGGCTTCTTTCCAAAGGGCGAGTTGGGCCCCACAGCATCTTGCTTCCAGCTCTTTGGGAAGCTAAGAAACAACTCGCTCTGCACAGTGCTCTTACAGCCTACCGGGAACATCTCTTCCAAAGGCCTGTGAAACGCAGTTTCTTTGCAGGCCTGATCTGGCTGAAGTAGGACTTCTGCTCTGGGTGTGCTACTTTGCCCTAGAGCTGAAAGGCACAACGTGCAGGCTTCTTTCCAAAGGGCGAGTTGGGCCCCACAGCATCTTGCTTCCAGCTCTTTGGGAAGCTAAGAAACAACTCGCTCTGCACAGTGCTCTTACAGCCTACCGGGAACATCTCTTCCAAAGGCCTGTGAAACGCAGTTTCTTTGCAGGCCTGATCTGGCTGAAGTAGGACTTCTGCTCTGGGTGTGCTACTTTGCCCTAGAGCTGAAAGGCACAACGTGCAGGCTTCTTTCCAAAGGGCGAGGTGGGCCCCACAGCATCTTGCTTCCAGCTCTTTGGGAAGCTAAGAAACAACTCGCTCTGCACAGTGCTCTTACAGCCTACGGGGAACATCTCTTCCAAAGGCCTGTGAAACGCAGTTTCTTTGCAGGCCTGATCTGGCTGAAGTAGGACTTCTGCTCTGGGTGTGCTACTTTGCCCTAGAGCTGAAAGGCACAACGTGCAGGCTTCTTTCCAAAGGGCGAGTTGGGCCCCACAGCATCTTGCTTCCAGCTCTTTGGGAAGCTAAGAAACAACTCGCTCTGCACAGTGCTCTTACAGCCTACCGGGAACATCTCTTCCAAAGGCCTGTGAAACGCAGTTTCTTTGCAGGCCTGATCTGGCTGAAGTAGGACTTCTGCTCTGGGTGTGCTACTTTGCCCTAGAGCTGAAAGGCACAACGTGCAGGCTTCTTTCCAAAGGGCGAGTTGGGCCCCACAGCATCTTGCTTCCAGCTCTTTGGGAAGCTAAGAAACAACTCGCTCTGCACAGTGCTCTTACAGCCTACCGGGAACATCTCTTCCAAAGGCCTGTGAAACGCAGTTTCTTTGCAGGCCTGATCTGGCTGAAGTAGGACTTCTGCTCTGGGTGTGCTACTTTGCCCTAGAGCTGAAAGGCACAACGTGCAGGCTTCTTTCCAAAGGGCGAGTTGGGCCCCACAGCATCTTGCTTCCAGCTCTTTGGGAAGCTAAGAAACAACTCGCTCTGCACAGTGCTCTTACAGCCTACCGGGAACATCTCTTCCAAAGGCCTGTGAAACGCAGTTTCTTTGCAGGCCTGATCTGGCTGAAGTAGGACTTCTGCTCTGGGTGTGCTACTTTGCCCTAGAGCTGAAAGGCACAACGTGCAGGCTTCTTTCCAAAGGGCGAGGTGGGCCCCACAGCATCTTGCTTCCAGCTCTTTGGGAAGCTAAGAAACAACTCGCTCTGCACAGTGCTCTTACAGCCTACGGGGAACATCTCTTCCAAAGGCCTGTGAAACGCAGTTTCTTTGCAGGCCTGATCTGGCTGAAGTAGGACTTCTGCTCTGGGTGTGCTACTTTGCCCTAGAGCTGAAAGGCACAACGTGCAGGCTTCTTTCCAAAGGGCGAGTTGGGCCCCACAGCATCTTGCTTCCAGCTCTTTGGGAAGCTAAGAAACAACTCGCTCTGCACAGTGCTCTTACAGCCTACCGGGAACATGTCTTGCAACGGCCTGTGAAACGCAGTTTCTTTGAAGGCCTGATCTGGCCGAAGTAGGACTTCTGCTCTGGGTGTGCTACTCTGCCCTAGAGCTGAAAGGCACAACGTGCAGGCTTCTTTCCAAAGGGCGAGTTGGGCCCCACAGCATCTTGCTTCCAGCTCTTTGGGAAGCTAAGAAACAGCTCGCTCTGCACAGTGCTCTTACAGCCTACCGGGAACATGTCTTCCAAAGGCCTGTGAAACGCAGTTTCTTTGCAGGCCTGATCTGGCTGAAGTAGGACTTCTGCTCTGGGTGTGCTACTTTGCCCTAGAGCTGAAAGGCACAACGTACAGGCTTCTTTCCAAAGGGCGAGTTGGGCCCCACAGCATCTTGCGTCCAGCTCTTTCGGAAGCTAAGAAACAACTCGCTCTGCACAGTGCTCTTACAGCCTACGGGGAACATCTCTTCCAAAGGCCTGTGAAACGCAGTTTCTTTGCAGGCCTGATCTGGCTGAAGTAGGACTTCTGCTCTGGGTGTGCTACTTTGCCCTAGAGCTGAAAGGCACAACGTGCAGGCTTCTTTCCAAAGGGCGAGTTGGGCCCCACAGCATCTTGCTTCCAGCTCTTTGGGAAGCTAAGAAACAACTCGCTCTGCACAGTGCTCTTACAGCCTACCGGGAACATGTCTTCCAAAGGCCTGTGAAACGCAGTTTCTTTGCAGGCCTGATCTGGCTGAAGTAGGACTTCTGCTCTGGGTGTGCTACTTTGCCCTAGAGCTGAAAGGCACAACGTGCAGGCTTCTTTAAAAAAGGGCGAGTTGGGCCCCACAGCATCTTGCTTCCAGCTCTTTGGGAAGCTAAGAAACAACTCGCTCTGCACAGTGCTCTTACAGCCTACCGGGAACATGTCTTCCAAAGGCCTGTGAAACGCAGTTTCTGTGCAGGCCTGATCTGGCTGAAGTAGGACTTCTGCTCTGGGTGTGCTACTTTGCCCTAGAGCTGAAAGGCACAACGTGCAGGCTTCTTTCCAAAGGGCGAGTTGGGCCCCACAGCATCTTGCTTCCAGCTCTTTGGGAAGCTAAGAAACAACTCGCTCTGCACAGTGCTCTTACAGCCTACGGGGAACATGTCTTCCAAAGGCCTGTGAAACGCAGTTTCTTTGCAGGCCTGATCTGGCTGAAGTAGGACTTCTGCTCTGGGTGTGCTACTTTGCCCTAGAGCTGAAAGGCACAACGTGCAGGCTTCTTTCCAAAGGGCGAGTTGGGCCCCACAGCATCTTGCTTCCAGCTCTTTGGGAAGCTAAGAAACAACTCGCTCTGCACAGTGCTCTTACAGCCTACCGGGAACATGTCTTCCAAAGGCCTGTGAAACGCAGTTTCTTTGCAGGCCTGATCTGGCTGAAGTAGGACTTCTGCTCTGGGTGTGCTACTTTGCCCTAGAGCTGAAAGGCACAACGTACAGGCTTCTTTCCAAAGGGCGAGTTGGGCCCCACAGCATCTTGCTTCCAGCTCTTTGGGAAGCTAAGAAACAACTCGCTCTGCACAGTGCTCTTACAGCCTACCGGGAACATCTCTTCCAAAGGCCTGTGAAACGCAGTTTCTTTGCAGGCCTGATCTGGCTGAAGTAGGACTTCCGCTCTGGGTGTGCTACTTTGCCCTAGAGCTGAAAGGCACAACGTGCAGGCTTCTTTCCAAAGGGCGAGTTGGGCCCCACAGCATCTTGCTTCCAGCTCTTTGGGAAGCTAAGAAACAACTCGCTCTGCACAGTGCTCTTACAGCCTACGGGTAACATCTCTTCCAAAGGCCTGTGAAACGCAGTTTCTTTGCAGGCCTGATCTGGCTGAAGTAGGACTTCTGCTCTGGGTGTGCTACTTTGCCCTAGAGCTGAAAGGCACAACGTGCAGGCTTCTTTCCAAAGGGCGAGTTGGGCCCCACAGCATCTTGCTTCCAGCTCTTTGGGAAGCTAAGAAACAACTCGCTCTGCACAGTGCTCTTACAGCCTACCGGGAACATGTCTTCCTAAGGCCTGTGAAACGCAGTTTCTTTGCAGGCCTGATCTGGCTGAAGTAGGACTTCTGCTCTGGGTGTGCTACTTTGCCCTAGAGCTGAAAGGCACAACGTGCAGGCTTCTTTAAAAAAGGGCGAGTTGGGCCCCACAGCATCTTGCTTCCAGCTCTTTGGGAAGCTAAGAAACAACTCGCTCTGCACAGTGCTCTTACAGCCTACCGGGAACATCTCTTCCAAAGGCCTGTGAAACGCAGTTTCTTTGCAGGCCTGATCTGGCTGAAGTAGGACTTCTGCTCTGGGTGTGCTACTTTGCCCTAGAGCTGAAAGGCACAACGTGCAGGCTTCTTTCCAAAGGGCGAGTTGGGCCCCACAGCATCTTGCTTCCAGCTCTTTGGGAAGCTAAGAAACAACTCGCTCTGCACAGTGCTCTTACAGCCTACCGGGAACATGTCTTCCAAAGGCCTGTGAAACGCAGTTTCTGTGCAGGCCTGATCTGGCTGAAGTAGGACTTCTGCTCTGGGTGTGCTACATTGCCCTAGAGCTGAAAGGCACAACGTGCAGGCTTCTTTCCAAAGCGCGAGTTGGGCCCCACAGCATCTTGCTTCCAGCTCTTTGGGAAGCTAAGAAACAACTCGCTCTGCACAGTGCTCTTACAGCCTAGGGGGAACATCTCTTCCAAAGGCCTGTGAAACGCAGTTTCTTTGCAGGCCTGATCTGGCTGAAGTAGGACTTCTGCTCTGGGTGTGCTACTTTGCCCTAGAGCTGAAAGGCACAACGTGCAGGCTTCTTTCCAAAGGGCGAGTTGGGCCCCACAGCATCTTGCTTCCAGCTCTTTGGGAAGCTAAGAAACAACTCGCTCTGCACAGTTCTCTTACAGCCTACGGGGAACATCTCTTCCAAAGGCCTGTGAAACGCAGTTTCTTTGCAGGCCTGATCTGGCTGAAGTAGGACTTCTGCTCTGGGTGTGCTACTTTGCCCTAGAGCTGAAAGGCACAACGTGCAGGCTTCTTTCCAAAGGGCGAGTTGGGCCCCACAGCATCTTGCTTCCAGCTCTTTGGGAAGCTAAGAAACAACTCGCTCTGCACAGTGCTCTTACAGCCTACCGGGAACATGTCTTCCAAAGGCCTGTGAAACGCAGTTTCTTTGCAGGCCTGATCTGGCTGAAGTAGGACTTCTGCTCTGGGTGTGCTACTTTGCCCTAGAGCTGAAAGGCACAACGTGCAGGCTTCTTTCCAAAGGGCGAGTTGGGCCCCACAGCATCTTGCTTCCAGCTCTTTGGGAAGCTAAGAAACAACTCGCTCTGCACAGTGCTCTTACAGCCTACCGGGAACATGTCTTGCAAAGGCCTGTGAAACGCAGTTTCTTTGCAGGCCTGATCTGGCTGAAGTAGGACTTCTGCTCTGGGTGTGCTACTTTGCCCTAGAGCTGAAAGGCACAACGTGCAGGCTTCTTTCCAAAGGGCGAGTTGGGCCCCACAGCATCTTGCTTCCAGCTCTTTCGGAAGCTAAGAAACAACTCGCTCTGCACAGTGCTCTTACAGCCTACCGGGAACATGTCTTCCAAAGGCCTGTGAAACGCAGTTTCTTTGCAGGCCTGATCTGGCTGAAGTAGGACTTCTGCTCTGGGTGTGCTACTTTGCCCTAGAGCTGAAAGGCACAACGTGCAGGCTTCTTTCCAAAGGGCGAGTTGGGCCCCACAGCATCTTGCTTCCAGCTCTTTGGGAAGCTAAGAAACAACTCGCTCTGCACAGTGCTCTTACAGCCTACCGGGAACATGTCTTCCAAAGGCCTGTGAAACGCAGTTTCTTTGCAGGCCTGATCTGGCTGAAGTAGGACTTCTGCTCTGGGTGTGCTACTTTGCCCTAGAGCTGAAAGGCACAACGTGCAGGCTTCTTTCCAAAGGGCGAGTTGGGCCCCACAGCATCTTGCTTCCAGCTCTTTGGGAAGCTAAGAAACAACTCGCTCTGCACAGTGCTCTTGCAGCCTAGTGGGAACATCTCTTCCAAAGGCCTGTGAAACGCAGTTTCTTTGCAGGCCTGATCTGGCTGAAGTAGGACTTCTGCTCTGGGTGTGCTACTTTGCCCTAGAGCTGAAAGGCACAACGTGCAGGCTTCTTTCCAAAGGGCGAGTTGGGCCCCACAGCATCTTGCTTCCAGCTCTTTCGGAAGCTAAGAAACAACTCGCTCTGCACAGTGCTCTTACAGCCTACCGGGAACGTCTCTTCCAAAGGCCTGTGAAATGCAGTTTCTTTGCAGGCCTGATCTGGCTGAAGTAGGACTTCTGCTCTGGGTGTGCTACTTTGCCCTAGAGCTGAAAGGCACAACGTGCAGGCTTCTTTCCAAAGGGCGAGTTGGGCCCCACAGCATCTTGCTTCCAGCTCTTTGGGAAGCTAAGAAACAACTCGCTCTGCACAGTGCTCTTACAGCCTACCGGGAACATGTCTTCCAAAGGCCTGTGAAACGCAGTTTCTTTGCAGGCCTGATCTGGCTGAAGTAGGACTTCTGCTCTGGGTGTGCTACTTTGCCCTAGAGCTGAAAGGCACAACCTGCAGGCTTCTTTCCAAAGGGCGAGTTGGGCCCCACAGCATCTTGCTTCCAGCTCTTTGGGAAGCTAAGAAACAACTCGCTCTGCACAGTGCTCTTACAGCCTAGTGGGAACATCTCTTCCAAAGGCCTGTGAAACGCAGTTTCTTTGCAGGCCTGATCTGGCTGAAGTAGGACTTCTGCTCTGGGTGTGCTACTTTGCCCTAGAGCTGAAAGGCACAACGTGCAGGCTTCTTTCCAAAGGGCGAGTTGGGCCCCACAGCATCTTGCTTCCAGCTCTTTGGGAAGCTAAGAAACAACTCGCTCTGCACAGTGCTCTTACAGCCTACCGGGTACATCTCTTCCAAAGGCCTGTGAAACGCAGTTTCTTTGCAGGCCTGATCTGGCTGAAGTAGGACTTCTGCTCTGGGTGTGCTACTTTGCCCTAGAGCTGAAAGGCACAACGTGCAGGCTTCTTTCCAAAGGGCGAGTTGGGCCCCAGAGCATCTTGCTTCCAGCTCTTTGGGAAGCTAAGAAACAACTCGCTCTGCACAGTGCTCTTACAGCCTACCGGGAACATGTCTTGCAACGGCCTGTGAAACGCAGTTTCTTTGCAGGCCTGATCTGGCCGAAGTAGGACTTCTGCTCTGGGTGTGCTACTTTGCCCTAGAGCTGAAAGGCACAACGTGCAGGCTTCTTTCCAAAGGGCGAGTTGGGCCCCACAGCATCTTGCTTCCAGCTCTTTGGGAAGCTAAGAAACAACTCGCTCTTCACAGTGCTCTTACAGCCTACCGGGAACATGTCTTCCAAAGGCCTGTGAAACGCAGTTTCTGTGCAGGCCTGATCTGGCTGAAGTAGGACTTCTGCTCTGGGTGTGCTACTTTGCCCTAGAGCTGAAAGGCACAACGTACAGGCTTCTTTCCAAAGGGCGAGTTGGGCCCCACAGCATCTTGCTTCCAGCTCTTTGGGAAGCTAAGAAACAACTCGCTCTGCACAGTGCTCTTACAGCCTACCGGGAACATCTCTTCCAAAGGCCTGTGAAACGCAGTTTCTTTGCAGGCCTGATCTGGCTGAAGTAGGACTTCTGCTCTGGGTGTGCTACTTTGCCCTAGAGCTGAAAGGCACAACGTGCAGGCTTCTTTCCAAAGGGCGAGTTGGGCCCCACAGCATCTTGCTTCCAGCTCTTTGGGAAGCTAAGAAACAACTCGCTCTGCACAGTGCTCTTACAGCCTACCGGGAACATGTCTTCCAAAGGCCTGTGAAACGCAGTTTCTTTGCAGGCCTGATCTGGCTGAAGTAGGACTTCTGCTCTGGGTGTGCTACTTTGCCCTAGAGCTGAAAGGCACAACGTGCAGGCTTCTTTCCAAAGGGCGAGTTGGGCCCCACAGCATCTTGCTTCCAGCTCTTTGGGAAGCTAAGAAACAACTCGCTCTGCACAGTGCTCTTACAGCCTACCGGGAACATGTCTTCCAAAGGCCTGTGAAACGCAGTTTCTTTGCAGGCCTGATCTGGCTGAAGTAGGACTTCTGCTCTGGGTGTGCTACTTTGCCCTAGAGCTGAAAGGCACAACGTGCAGGCTTCTTTCCAAAGGGCGAGTTGGGCCCCACAGCATCTTGCTTCCAGCTCTTTGGGAAGCTAAGAAACAACTCGCTCTGCACAGTGCTCTTACAGCCTACGGGGAACATGTCTTCCAAAGGCCTGTGAAACGCAGTTTCTTTGCAGGCCTGATCTGGCTGAAGTAGGACTTCTGCTCTGGGTGTGCTACTTTGCCCTAGAGCTGAAAGGCACAACGTGCAGGCTTCTTTCCAAAGGGCGAGTTGGGCCCCACAGCATCTTGCTTCCAGCTGTTTGGGAAGCTAAGAAACAACTCGCTCTGCACAGTGCTCTTACAGCCTACCGGGAACATGTCTTCCAAAGGCCTGTGAAACGCAGTTCCTTTGCAGGCCTGATCTGGCTGAAGTAGGACTTCTGCTCTGGGTGTGCTACTTTGCCCTAGAGCTGAAAGGCACAACGTGCAGTCTTCTTTCCAAAGCGCGAGTTGGGCCCCACAGCATCTTGCTTCCAGCTCTTTGGGAAGCTAAGAAACAACTCGCTCTGCACAGTGCTCTTACAGCCTAGGGGGAACATGTCTTCCAAAGGCCTGTGAAACGCAGTTTCTTTGCAGGCCTGATCTGGCTGAAGTAGGACTTCTGCTCTGGGTGTGCTACTTTGCCCTAGAGCTGAAAGGCACAACGTGCTGGCTTCTTTCCAAAGGGCGAGTTGGGCCACACAGCATCTTGCTTCCAGCTCTTTGGGAAGCTAAGAAACAACTCGCTCTGCACATTGCTCTTAAAGCCTAGTGGGACCATCTCTTCCAAAGGCCTGTGAAACGCAGTTTCTTTGCAGGCCTGATCTGGCTGAAGTAGGACTTCTGCTCTGGGTGTGCTACTTTGCCCTAGAGCTGAAAGGCACAACGTGCAGGCTTCTTTCCAAAGGGCGAGTTGGGCCCCACAGCATCTTGCTTCCAGCTGTTTGGGAAGCTAAGAAACAACTCGCTCTGCACAGTGCTCTTACAGCCTACCGGGAACATGTCTTCCAAAGGCCTGTGAAACGCAGTTTTTGTGCAGGCCTGATCTGGCTGAAGTAGGACTTCTGCTCTGGGTGTGCTACTTTGCCCTAGAGCTGAAAGGCACAACGTGCAGTCTTCTTTCCAAAGCGCGAGTTGGGCCCCACAGCATCTTGCTTCCAGCTCTTTGGGAAGCTAAGAAACAACTCGCTCTGCACAGTGCTCTTACAGCCTAGGGGGAACATCTCTTCCAAAGGCCTGTGAAACGCAGTTTCTTTGCAGGCCTGATCTGGCTGAAGTAGGACTTCTGCTCTGGGTGTGCTACTTTGCCCTAGAGCTGAAAGGCACAACGTGCTGGCTTCTTTCCAAAGGGCGAGTTGGGCCACACAGCATCTTGCTTCCAGCTCTTTGGGAAGCTAAGAAACAACTCGCTCTGCACAGTGCTCTTAAAGCCTAGTGGGACCATCTCTTCCAAAGGCCTGTGAAACGCAGTTTCTTTGCAGGCCTGATCTGGCTGAAGTAGGACTTCTGCTCTGGGTGTGCTACTTTGCCCTAGAGCTGAAAGGCACAACGTGCAGGCTTCTTTCCAAAGGGCGAGTTGGGCCCCACAGCATCTTGCTTCCAGCTCTTTGGGAAGCTAAGAAACAACTCGCTCTGCACAGTGCTCTTACAGCCTACGGGGAACATGTCTTCCAAAGGCCTGTGAAACGCAGTTTCTTTGCAGGCCTGATCTGGCTGAAGTAGGACTTCTGCTCTGGGTGTGCTACTTTGCCCTAGAGCTGAAAGGCACAACGTGCAGGCTTCTTTCCAAAGGGCGAGTTGGGCCCCACAGCATCTTGCTTCCAGCTCTTTGGGAAGCTAAGAAACAACTCGCTCTGCACAGTGCTCTTACAGCCTACCGGGAACATGTCTTCCAAAGGCCTGTGAAACGCAGTTTCTGTGCAGGCCTGATCTGGCTGAAGTAGGACTTCTGCTCTGGGTGTGCTACTTTGCCCTAGAGGTGAAAGTCACAACGTGCAGGCTTCTTTCCAAAGGGCGAGTTGGGCCCCACAGCATCTTGCTTCCAGCTCTTTGGGAAGCTAAGAAACAACTCGCTCTGCACAGTGCTCTTACAGCCTACCGGGAACATGTCTTCCAAAGGCCTGTGAAACGCAGTTTCTTTGCAGGCCTGATCTGGCTGAAGTAGGACTTCTGCTCTGGGTGTGCTACTTTGCCCTAGAGCTGAAAGGCACAACGTGCAAGCTTCTTTCCAAAGGGCGAGTTGGGCCCCACAGCATCTTGCTTCCAGCTCTTTGGGAAGTTAAGAAACAACTCGCTCTGCACAGTGCTCTTACAGCCTACCGGGAACATCTCTTCCAAAGGCCTGTGAACGCAGTTTCTTTGCAGGCCTGATCTGGCTGAAGTAGGACTTCTGCTCTGGGTGTGCTACTTTGCCCTAGAGCTGAAAAGCACAACATGCAGGATTCTTTCCAAAGGGCGAGTTGGGCCCCACAGCATCTTGCTTCCAGCTCTTTGGGAAGCTAAGAAACAACTCGCTCTGCACAGTGCTCTTACAGCCTACCGGGAACATGTCTTCCAAAGGCCTGTGAAACGCAGTTTCTTTGCAGGCCTGATCTGGCTGAAGTAGGACTTCTGCTCTGGGTGTGCTACTTTGCCCTAGAGCTGAAAGGCACAACGTGCAGGCTTCTTTCCAAAGGGCGAGTTGGGCCCCACAGCATCTTGCTTCCAGCTCTTTGGGAAGCTAAGAAACAACTCGCTCTGCACAGTGCTCTTACAGCCTACCGGGAACATGTCTTCCAAAGGCCTGTGAAACGCAGTTTCTTTGCAGGCCTGATCTGGCTGAAGTAGGACTTCTGCTCTGGGTGTGCTACTTTGCCCTAGAGCTGAAAGGCACAACGTGCAGTCTTCTTTCCAAAGGGCGAGTTGGGCCCCACAGCATCTTGCTTCCAGCTCTTTGGGAAGCTAAGAAACAACTCGCTCTGCACAGTGCTCTTACAGCCTACCGGGAACATGTCTTCCAAAGGCCTGTGAAACGCAGTTTCTGTGCAGGCCTGATCTGGCTGAAGTAGGACTTCTGCTCTGGGTGTGCTACTTTGCCCTAGAGCTGAAAGTCACAACGTGCAGGCTTCTTTCCAAAGGGCGAGTTGGGCCCCACAGCATCTTGCTTCCAGCTCTTTGGGAAGCTAAGAAACAACTCGCTCTGCACAGTGCTCTTACAGCCTACCGGGAACATGTCTTCCAAAGGCCTGTGAAACGCAGTTTCTTTGCAGGCCTGATCTGGCTGAAGTAGGACTTCTGCTCTGGGTGTGCTACTTTGCCCTAGAGCTGAAAGGCACAACGTGCAAGCTTCTTTCCAAAGGGCGAGTTGGGCCCCACAGCATCTTGCTTCCAGCTCTTTGGGAAGTTAAGAAACAACTCGCTCTGCACAGTGCTCTTACAGCCTACCGGGAACATCTCTTCCAAAGGCCTGTGAACGCAGTTTCTTTGCAGGCCTGATCTGGCTGAAGTAGGACTTCTGCTCTGGGTGTGCTACTTTGCCCTAGAGCTGAAAAGCACAACATGCAGGATTCTTTCCAAAGGGCGAGTTGGGCCCCACAGCATCTTGCTTCCAGCTCTTTGGGAAGCTAAGAAACAACTCGCTCTGCACAGTGCTCTTACAGCCTACCGGGAACATGTCTTCCAAAGGCCTGTGAAACGCATTTTCTTTGCAGGCCTGATCTGGCTGAAGTAGGACTTCTGCTCTGGGTGTGCTACTTTGCCCTAGAGCTGAAAGGCACAACGTGCAGGCTTCTTTCCAAAGGGCGAGTTGGGCCCCACAGCATCTTGCTTCCAGCTCTTTGGGAAGCTAAGAAACAACTCGCTCTGCACAGTGCTCTTACAGCCTAGTGGGAAAATCTCTTCTAAAGGCCTGTGAAACGCAGTTTCTTTGCAGGCCTGATCTGGCTGAAGTAGGACTTCTGCTCTGGGTGTGCTACTTAGCCCTAGAGCTGAAAGGCACAACGTGCAGGCTTCTTTCCAAAGGGCGAGTTGTGCCCCACAGCATCTTGCTTCCAGCTCTTTCGGAAGCTAAGAAACAACTCGCTCTGCACAGTGCTCTTACAGCCTACGGGGAACATCTCTTCCAAAGGCCTGTGAAACGCAGTTTCTTTGCAGGCCTGATCTGGCTGAAGTAGGACTTCTGCTCTGGGTGTGCTACTTTGCCCTAGAGCTGAAAGGCACAACGTGCAGGCTTCTTTCCAAAGGGCGAGTTGGGCCCCACAGCATCTTGCTTCCAGCTCCTTGGGAAGCTAAGAAACAACTCGCTCTGCACAGTGCTCTTACAGCCTACCGGGAACATGTCTTCCAAAGGCCTGTGAAACGCAGTTTCTTTGCAGGCCTGATCTGGCTGAAGTAGGACTTCTGCTCTGGGTGTGCTACTTTGCCCTAGAGCTGAAAGGCACAACGTGCAGTCTTCTTTCCAAAGGGCGAGTTGGGCCCCACAGCATCTTGCTTCCAGCTCTTTGGGAAGCTAAGAAACAACTCGCTCTGCACAGTGCTCTTACAGCTTACCGGGAACATGTCTTCCAAAGGCCTGTGAAACGCAGTTTCTTTGCAGGCCTGATCTGGCTGAAGTAGGACTTCTGCTCTGGGTGTGCTACTTTGCCCTAGAGCTGAAAGGCACAACGTGCAGGCTTCTTTCCAAAGGGCGAGTTGGGCCCCACAGCATCTTGCTTCCAGCTCTTTGGGAAGCTAAGAAACAACTCGCTCTGCACAGTGCTCTTACAGCCTACCGGGAACATGTCTTCCAAAGGCCTGTGAAACGCAGTTTCTGTGCAGGCCTGATCTGGCTGAAGTAGGACTTCTGCTCTGGGTGTGCTACTTTGCCCTAGAGCTGAAAGGCACAACGTGCAGGCTTCTTTCCAAAGCGCGAGTTGGGCCCCACAGCATCTTGCTTCCAGCTCTTTGGGAAGCTAAGAAACAACTCGCTCTGCACAGTGCTCTTACAGCCTAGGGGGAACATCTCTTCCAAAGGCCTGTGAAACGCAGTTTCTTTGCAGGCCTGATCTGGCTGAAGTAGGACTTCTGCTCTGGGTGTGCTACTTTGCCCTAGAGCTGAAAGGCACAACGTGCAGGCTTCTTTCCAAAGGGCGAGTTGGGCCCCACAGCATCTTGCTTCCAGCTCTTTGGGAAGCTAAGAAACAACTCGCTCTGCACAGTGCTCTTACAGCCTACGGGGAACATCTCTTCCAAAGGCCTGTGAAACGCAGTTTCTGTGCAGGCCTGATCTGGCTGAAGTAGGACTTCTGCTCTGGGTGTGCTACTTTGCCCTAGAGCTGAAAGGCACAACGTGCAGGCTTCTTTCCAAAGGGCGAGTTGGGCCCCACAGCATCTTGCTTCCAGCTCTTTGGGAAGCTAAGAAACAACTCGCTCTGCACAGTGCTCTTACAGCCTACCGGGAACATGTCTTCCAAAGGCCTGTGAAACGCAGTTTCTTTGCAGGCCTGATCTGGCTGAAGTAGGACTTCTGCTCTGGGTGTGCTACTTTGCCCTAGAGCTGAAAGGCACAACGTGCAGGCTTCTTTCCAAAGGGCGAGTTGGGCCCCACAGCATCTTGCTTCCAGCTCTTTGGGAAGCTAAGAAACAACTCGCTCTGCACAGTGCTCTTACAGCCTACCGGGAACATGTCTTCCAAAGGCCTGTGAAACGCAGTTTCTTTGCAGGCCTGATCTGGCTGAAGTAGGACTTCTGCTCTGGGTGTGCTACTTTGCCCTAGAGCTGAAAGGCACAACGTGCAGGCTTCTTTCCAAAGGGCGAGTTGGGCCCCACAGCATCTTGCTTCCAGCTCTTTGGGAAGCTAAGAAACAACTCGCTCTGCACAGTGCTCTTACAGCCTACCGGGAACATGTCTTCCAAAGGCCTGTGAAACGCAGTTTCTTTGCAGGCCTGATCTGGCTGAAGTAGGACTTCTGCTCTGGGTGTGCTACTTTGCCCTAGAGCTGAAAGGCACAACGTGCAGGCTTCTTTCCAAAGGGCGAGTTGGGCCCCACAGCATCTTGCTTCCAGCTCTTTGGGAAGCTAAGAAACAACTCGCTCTGCACAGTGCTCTTACAGCCTACCGGGAACATGTCTTCCAAAGGCCTGTGAAACGCAGTTTCTTTGCAGGCCTGATCTGGCTGAAGTAGGACTTCTGCTCTGGGTGTGCTACTTTGCCCTAGAGCTGAAAGGCACAACGTGCAGGCTTCTTTCCAAAGGGCGAGTTGGGCCCCACAGCATCTTGCTTCCAGCTCTTTGGGAAGCTAAGAAACAACTCGCTCTGCACAGTGCTCTTACAGCCTACGGGGAACATCTCTTCCAAAGGCCTGTGAAACGCAGTTTCTTTGCAGGCCTGATCTGGCTGAAGTAGGACTTCTGCTCTGGGTGTGCTACTTTGCCCTAGAGCTGAAAGGCACAACGTGCAGGCTTCTTTCCAAAGGGCGAGTTGGGCCCCACAGCATCTTGCTTCCAGCTCTTTGGGAAGCTAAGAAACAACTCGCTCTGCACAGTGCTCTTACAGCCTACCGGGAACATGTCTTCCAAAGGCCTGTGAAACGCAGTTTCTTTGCAGGCCTGATCTGGCTGAAGTAGGACTTCTGCTCTGGGTGTGCTACTTTGCCCTAGAGCTGAAAGGCACAACGTGCAGGCTTCTTTCCAAAGGGCGAGTTGGGCCCCACAGCATCTTGCTTCCAGCTCTTTGGGAAGCTAAGAAACAACTCGCTCTGCACAGTGCTCTTACAGCCTAGTGGGAACATCTCTTCCAAAGGCCTGTGAAACGCAGTTTCTTTGCAGGCCTGATCTGGCTGAAGTAGGACTTCTGCTCTGGGTGTGCTACTTTGCCCTAGAGCTGAAAGGCACAACGTGCAGGCTTCTTTCCAAAGGGCGAGTTGGGCCCCACAGCATCTTGCTTCCAGCTCTTTGGGAAGCTAAGAAACAACTCGCTCTGCACAGTGCTCTTACAGCCTACCGGGAACATCTCTTCCAAAGGCCTGTGAAACGCATTTTCTTTGCAGGCCTGATCTGGCTGAAGTAGGACTTCTGCTCTGGGTGTGCTACTTTGCCCTAGAGCTGAAAGGCACAACGTGCAGGCTTCTTTCCAAAGGGCGAGTTGGGCCCCACAGCATCTTGCTTCCAGCTGTTTGGGAAGCTAAGAAACAACTCGCTCTGCACAGTGCTCTTACAGCCTACCGGGAACATGTCTTCCAAAGGCCTGTGAAACGCAGTTTTTGTGCAGGCCTGATCTGGCTGAAGTAGGACTTCTGCTCTGGGTGTGCTACTTTGCCCTAGAGCTGAAAGGCACAACGTGCAGTCTTCTTTCCAAAGCGCGAGTTGGGCCCCACAGCATCTTGCTTCCAGCTCTTTGGGAAGCTAAGAAACAACTCGCTCTGCACAGTGCTCTTACAGCCTAGGGGGAACATCTCTTCCAAAGGCCTGTGAAACGCAGTTTCTTTGCAGGCCTGATCTGGCTGAAGTAGGACTTCTGCTCTGGGTGTGCTACTTTGCCCTAGAGCTGAAAGGCACAACGTGCTGGCTTCTTTCCAAAGGGCGAGTTGGGCCACACAGCATCTTGCTTCCAGCTCTTTGGGAAGCTAAGAAACAACTCGCTCTGCACAGTGCTCTTAAAGCCTAGTGGGACCATCTCTTCCAAAGGCCTGTGAAACGCAGTTTCTTTGCAGGCCTGATCTGGCTGAAGTAGGACTTCTGCTCTGGGTGTGCTACTTTGCCCTAGAGCTGAAAGGCACAACGTGCAGGCTTCTTTCCAAAGGGCGAGTTGGGCCCCACAGCATCTTGCTTCCAGCTCTTTGGGAAGCTAAGAAACAACTCGCTCTGCACAGTGCTCTTACAGCCTACGGGGAACATGTCTTCCAAAGGCCTGTGAAACGCAGTTTCTTTGCAGGCCTGATCTGGCTGAAGTAGGACTTCTGCTCTGGGTGTGCTACTTTGCCCTAGAGCTGAAAGGCACAACGTGCAGGCTTCTTTCCAAAGGGCGAGTTGGGCCCCACAGCATCTTGCTTCCAGCTCTTTGGGAAGCTAAGAAACAACTCGCTCTGCACAGTGCTCTTACAGCCTACCGGGAACATGTCTTCCAAAGGCCTGTGAAACGCAGTTTCTGTGCAGGCCTGATCTGGCTGAAGTAGGACTTCTGCTCTGGGTGTGCTACTTTGCCCTAGAGGTGAAAGTCACAACGTGCAGGCTTCTTTCCAAAGGGCGAGTTGGGCCCCACAGCATCTTGCTTCCAGCTCTTTGGGAAGCTAAGAAACAACTCGCTCTGCACAGTGCTCTTACAGCCTACCGGGAACATGTCTTCCAAAGGCCTGTGAAACGCAGTTTCTTTGCAGGCCTGATCTGGCTGAAGTAGGACTTCTGCTCTGGGTGTGCTACTTTGCCCTAGAGCTGAAAGGCACAACGTGCAAGCTTCTTTCCAAAGGGCGAGTTGGGCCCCACAGCATCTTGCTTCCAGCTCTTTGGGAAGTTAAGAAACAACTCGCTCTGCACAGTGCTCTTACAGCCTACCGGGAACATCTCTTCCAAAGGCCTGTGAACGCAGTTTCTTTGCAGGCCTGATCTGGCTGAAGTAGGACTTCTGCTCTGGGTGTGCTACTTTGCCCTAGAGCTGAAAAGCACAACATGCAGGATTCTTTCCAAAGGGCGAGTTGGGCCCCACAGCATCTTGCTTCCAGCTCTTTGGGAAGCTAAGAAACAACTCGCTCTGCACAGTGCTCTTACAGCCTACCGGGAACATGTCTTCCAAAGGCCTGTGAAACGCAGTTTCTTTGCAGGCCTGATCTGGCTGAAGTAGGACTTCTGCTCTGGGTGTGCTACTTTGCCCTAGAGCTGAAAGGCACAACGTGCAGGCTTCTTTCCAAAGGGCGAGTTGGGCCCCACAGCATCTTGCTTCCAGCTCTTTGGGAAGCTAAGAAACAACTCGCTCTGCACAGTGCTCTTACAGCCTACCGGGAACATGTCTTCCAAAGGCCTGTGAAACGCAGTTTCTTTGCAGGCCTGATCTGGCTGAAGTAGGACTTCTGCTCTGGGTGTGCTACTTTGCCCTAGAGCTGAAAGGCACAACGTGCAGGCTTCTTTCCAAAGGGCGAGTTGGGCCCCACAGCATCTTGCTTCCAGCTCTTTGGGAAGCTAAGAAACAACTCGCTCTGCACAGTGCTCTTACAGCCTACCGGGAACATGTCTTCCAAAGGCCTGTGAAACGCAGTTTCTTTGCAGGCCTGATCTGGCTGAAGTAGGACTTCTGCTCTGGGCGTGCTACTTTGCCCTAGAGCTGAAAGGCACAACGTGCAGGCTTCTTTCCAAAGGGCGAGTTGGGCCCCACAGCATCTTGCTTCCAGCTCTTTGGGAAGCTAAGAAACAACTCGCTCTGCACAGTGCTCTTACAGCCTACGGGGAACATCTCTTCCAAAGGCCTGTGAAACGCAGTTTCTGTGCAGGCCTGATCTGGCTGAAGTAGGACTTCTGCTCTGGGTGTGCTACTTTGCCCTAGAGCTGAAAGGCACAACGTGCAGGCTTCTTTCCAAAGGGCGAGTTGGGCCCCACAGCATCTTGCTTCCAGCTCTTTGGGAAGCTAAGAAACAACTCGCTCTGCACAGTGCTCTTACAGCCTACCGGGAACATGTCTTCCAAAGGCCTGTGAAACGCAGTTTCTTTGCAGGCCTGATCTGGCTGAAGTAGGACTTCTGCTCTGGGTGTGCTACTTTGCCCTAGAGCTGAAAGGCACAACGTGCAGGCTTCTTTCCAAAGGGCGAGTTGGGCCCCACAGCATCTTGCTTCCAGCTCTTTGGGAAGCTAAGAAACAACTCGCTCTGCACAGTGCTCTTACAGCCTAGTGGGAACATCTCTTCCAAAGGCCTGTGAAACGCAGTTTCTTTGCAGGCCTGATCTGGCTGAAGTAGGACTTCTGCTCTGGGTGTGCTACTTTGCCCTAGAGCTGAAAGGCACAACGTGCAGGCTTCTTTCCAAAGGGCGAGTTGGGCCCCACAGCATCTTGCTTCCAGCTCTTTGGGAAGCTAAGAAACAACTCGCTCTGCACAGTGCTCTTACAGCCTACCGGGAACATCTCTTCCAAAGGCCTGTGAAACGCATTTTCTTTGCAGGCCTGATCTGGCTGAAGTAGGACTTCTGCTCTGGGTGTGCTACTTTGCCCTAGAGCTGAAAGGCACAACGTGCAGGCTTCTTTCCAAAGGGCGAGTTGGGCCCCACAGCATCTTGCTTCCAGCTCTTTGGGAAGCTAAGAAACAACTCGCTCTGCACAGTGCTCTTACAGCCTACCGGGAACATGTCTTGCAACGGCCTGTGAAACGCAGTTTCTTTGCAGGCCTGATCTGGCCGAAGTAGGACTTCTGCTCTGGGTGTGCTACTTTGCCCTAGAGCTGAAAGGCACAACGTGCAGGCTTCTTTCCAAAGGGCGAGTTGGGCCCCACAGCATCTTGCTTCCAGCTCTTTGGGAAGCTAAGAAACAACTCGCTCTTCACAGTGCTCTTACAGCCTACCGGGAACATGTCTTCCAAAGGCCTGTGAAACGCAGTTTCTGTGCAGGCCTGATCTGGCTGAAGTAGGACTTCTGCTCTGGGTGTGCTACTTTGCCCTAGAGCTGAAAGGCACAACGTACAGGCTTCTTTCCAAAGGGCGAGTTGGGCCCCACACCATCTTGCTTCCAGCTCTTTGGGAAGCTAAGAAACAACTCGCTCTGCACAGTGCTCTTACAGCCTAGTGGGAACATCTCTTCCAAAGGCCTGTGAAACGCAGTTTCTTTGCAGGCCTGATCTGGCTGAAGTAGGACTTCTGCTCTGGGTGTGCTACTTTGCCCTAGAGCTGAAAGGCACAACGTGCAGGCTTCTTTCCAAAGGGCGAGTTGGGCCCCACAGCATCTTGCTTCCAGCTCTTTGGGAAGCTAAGAAACAACTCGCTCTGCACAGTGCTCTTACAGCCTACCGGGAACATGTCTTCCAAAGGCCTGTGAAACGCAGTTTCTTTGCAGGCCTGATCTGGCTGAAGTAGGACTTCTGCTCTGGGTGTGCTACTTTGCCCTAGAGCTGAAAGGCACAACGTGCAGGCTTCTTTCCAAAGGGCGAGTTGGGCCCCACAGCATCTTGCTTCCAGCTCTTTGGGAAGCTAAGAAACAACTCGCTCTGCACAGTGCTCTTACAGCCTACCGGGAACATGTCTTCCAAAGGCCTGTGAAACGCAGTTTCTTTGCAGGCCTGATCTGGCTGAAGTAGGACTTCTGCTCTGGGTGTGCTACTTTGCCCTAGAGCTGAAAGGCACAACG
This sequence comes from Equus caballus, assembly GCF_041296265.1. Taxonomy (NCBI): domain Eukaryota; kingdom Metazoa; phylum Chordata; class Mammalia; order Perissodactyla; family Equidae; genus Equus; species Equus caballus. The sequence continues at coordinate 169,850 of NW_027221854.1, read as the reverse complement.
TGCAGGCTTCTTTCCAAAGGGCGAGTTGGGCCCCACAGCATCTTGCTTCCAGCTCTTTGGGAAGCTAAGAAACAACTCGCTCTGCACAGTGCTCTTACAGCCTACGGGGAACATGTCTTCCAAAGGCCTGTGAAACGCAGTTTCTTTGCAGGCCTGATCTGGCTGAAGTAGGACTTCTGCTCTGGGTGTGCTACTTTGCCCTAGAGCTGAAAGGCACAACGTGCAGGCTTCTTTCCAAAGGGCGAGTTGGGCCCCACAGCATCTTGCTTCCAGCTGTTTGGGAAGCTAAGAAACAACTCGCTCTGCACAGTGCTCTTACAGCCTACCGGGAACATGTCTTCCAAAGGCCTGTGAAACGCAGTTTCTGTGCAGGCCTGATCTGGCTGAAGTAGGACTTCTGCTCTGGGTGTGCTACTTTGCCCTAGAGCTGAAAGGCACAACGTGCAGTCTTCTTTCCAAAGCGCGAGTTGGGCCCCACAGCATCTTGCTTCCAGCTCTTTGGGAAGCTAAGAAACAACTCGCTCTGCACAGTGCTCTTACAGCCTAGGGGGAACATCTCTTCCAAAGGCCTGTGAAACGCAGTTTCTTTGCAGGCCTGATCTGGCTGAAGTAGGACTTCTGCTCTGGGTGTGCTACTTTGCCCTAGAGCTGAAAAGCACAACATGCAGGATTCTTTCCAAAGGGCGAGTTGGGCCCCACAGCATCTTGCTTCCAGCTCTTTGGGAAGCTAAGAAACAACTCGCTCTGCACAGTGCTCTTACAGCCTACCGGGAACATGTCTTCCAAAGGCCTGTGAAACGCAGTTTCTTTGCAGGCCTGATCTGGCTGAAGTAGGACTTCTGCTCTGGGTGTGCTACTTTGCCCTAGAGCTGAAAGGCACAACGTGCAGGCTTCTTTCCAAAGGGCGAGTTGGGCCCCACAGCATCTTGCTTCCAGCTCTTTGGGAAGCTAAGAAACAACTCGCTCTGCACAGTGCTCTTACAGCCTAGTGGGAAAATCTCTTCTAAAGGCCTGTGAAACGCAGTTTCTTTGCAGGCCTGATCTGGCTGAAGTAGGACTTCTGCTCTGGGTGTGCTACTTAGCCCTAGAGCTGAAAGGCACAACGTGCAGGCTTCTTTCCAAAGGGCGAGTTGGGCCCCACAGCATCTTGCTTCCAGCTCTTTGGGAAGCTAAGAAACAACTCGCTCTGCACAGTGCTCTTACAGCCTACGGGGAACATCTCTTCCAAAGGCCTGTGAAACGCAGTTTCTTTGCAGGCCTGATCTGGCTGAAGTAGGACTTCTGCTCTGGGTGTGCTACTTTGCCCTAGAGCTGAAAGGCACAACGTGCAGGCTTCTTTCCAAAGGGCGAGTTGGGCCCCACAGCATCTTGCTTCCAGCTCCTTGGGAAGCTAAGAAACAACTCGCTCTGCACAGTGCTCTTACAGCCTACCGGGAACATGTCTTCCAAAGGCCTGTGAAACGCAGTTTCTTTGCAGGCCTGATCTGGCTGAAGTAGGACTTCTGCTCTGGGTGTGCTACTTTGCCCTAGAGCTGAAAGGCACAACGTGCAGTCTTCTTTCCAAAGGGCGAGTTGGGACCCACAGCATCTTGCTTCCAGCTCTTTGGGAAGCTAAGAAACAACTCGCTCTGCACAGTGCTCTTACAGCTTACCGGGAACATGTCTTCCAAAGGCCTGTGAAACGCAGTTTCTTTGCAGGCCTGATCTGGCTGAAGTAGGACTTCTGCTCTGGGTGTGCTACTTTGCCCTAGAGCTGAAAGGCACAACGTGCAGGCTTCTTTCCAAAGGGCGAGTTGGGCCCCACAGCATCTTGCTTCCAACTCTTTGGGAAGCTAAGAAACAACTCGCTCTGCACAGTGCTCTTACAGCCTACCGGGAACATCTCTTCCAAAGGCCTGTGAAACGCAGTTTCTTTGCAGGCCTGATCTGGCTGAAGTAGGACTTCTGCTCTGGGTGTGCTACTTTGCCCTAGAGCTGAAAGGCACAACGTGCAGGCTTCTTTCCAAAGGGCGAGTTGGGCCCCACAGCATCTTGCTTCCAGCTCTTTGGGAAGCTAAGAAACAACTCGCTCTGCACAGTGCTCTTACAGCCTACCGGGAACATGTCTTCCAAAGGCCTGTGAAACGCAGTTTCTTTGCAGGCCTGATCTGGCTGAAGTAGGACTTCTGCTCTGGGTGTGCTACTTTGCCCTAGAGCTGAAAGGCACAACGTGCAGCCTTCTTTCCAAAGGGCGAGTTGGGCCCCACAGCATCTTGCTTCCAGCTCTTTGGGAAGCTAAGAAACAACTCGCTCTGCACAGTGCTCTTACATCTTACCGGGAACATGTCTTCCAAAGGCCTGTGAAACGCAGTTTCTTTGCAGGCCTGATCTGGCTGAAGTAGGACTTCTGCTCTGGGTGTGCTACTTTGCCCTAGAGCTGAAAGGCACAACGTGCAGGCTTCTTTCCAAAGGGCGAGTTGGGCCCCACAGCATCTTGCTTCCAGCTCTTTGGGAAGCTAAGAAACAACTCGCTCTGCACAGTGCTCTTACAGCCTAGTGGGAACATCTCTTCCAAAGGCCTGTGAAACGCAGTTTCTTTGCAGGCCTGATCTGGCTGAAGTAGGACTTCTGCTCTGGGTGTGCTACTTTGCCCTGGAGCTGAAAGGCACAACGTGCAGGCTTCTTTCCAAAGGGCGAGTTCGGCCCCACAGCATCTTGCTTCCAGCTCTTTGGGAAGCTAAGAAACAACTCGCTCTGCACAGTGCTCTTACAGCCTACCGGGAACATGTCTTCCAAAGGCCTGTGAAACGCAGTTTCTTTGCAGGCCTGATCTGGCTGAAGTAGGACTTCTGCTCTGGGTGTGCTACTTTGCCCTAGAGCTGAAAGGCACAACGTGCAGGCTTCTTTCCAAAGGGCGAGTTGGGCCCCACAGCATCTTGCTTCCAGCTCTTTGGGAAGCTAAGAAACAACTCGCTCTGCACAGTGCTCTTACAGCCTACCGGGAACATCTCTTCCAAAGGCCTGTGAAACGCATTTTCTTTGCAGGCCTGATCTGGCTGAAGTAGGACTTCTGCTCTGGGTGTGCTACTTTGCCCTAGAGCTGAAAGGCACAACGTGCAGGCTTCTTTCCAAAGGGCGAGTTGGGCCCCACAGCATCTTGCTTCCAGCTCTTTGGGAAGCTAAGAAACAACTCGCTCTGCACAGTGCTCTTACAGCCTACCGGGAACATGTCTTGCAACGGCCTGTGAAACGCAGTTTCTTTGCAGGCCTGATCTGGCCGAAGTAGGACTTCTGCTCTGGGTGTGCTACTTTGCCCTAGAGCTGAAAGGCACAACGTGCAGGCTTCTTTCCAAAGGGCGAGTTGGGCCCCACAGCATCTTGCTTCCAGCTCTTTGGGAAGCTAAGAAACAACTCGCTCTTCACAGTGCTCTTACAGCCTACCGGGAACATGTCTTCCAAAGGCCTGTGAAACGCAGTTTCTGTGCAGGCCTGATCTGGCTGAAGTAGGACTTCTGCTCTGGGTGTGCTACTTTGCCCTAGAGCTGAAAGGCACAACGTACAGGCTTCTTTCCAAAGGGCGAGTTGGGCCCCACAGCATCTTGCTTCCAGCTCTTTGGGAAGCTAAGAAACAACTCGCTCTGCACAGTGCTCTTACAGCCTAGTGGGAACATCTCTTCCAAAGGCCTGTGAAACGCAGTTTCTTTGCAGGCCTGATCTGGCTGAAGTAGGACTTCTGCTCTGGGTGTGCTACTTTGCCCTAGAGCTGAAAGGCACAACGTGCAGGCTTCTTTCCAAAGGGCGAGTTGGGCCCCACAGCATCTTGCTTCCAGCTCTTTGGGAAGCTAAGAAACAACTCGCTCTGCACAGTGCTCTTACAGCCTACCGGGAACATGTCTTCCAAAGGCCTGTGAAACGCAGTTTCTTTGCAGGCCTGATCTGGCTGAAGTAGGACTTCTGCTCTGGGTGTGCTACTTTGCCCTAGAGCTGAAAGGCACAACGTGCAGGCTTCTTTCCAAAGGGCGAGTTGGGCCCCACAGCATCTTGCTTCCAGCTCTTTGGGAAGCTAAGAAACAACTCGCTCTGCACAGTGCTCTTACAGCCTACCGGGAACATGTCTTCCAAAGGCCTGTGAAACGCAGTTTCTTTGCAGGCCTGATCTGGCTGAAGTAGGACTTCTGCTCTGGGTGTGCTACTTTGCCCTAGAGCTGAAAGGCACAACGTGCAGGCTTCTTTCCAAAGGGCGAGTTGGGCCCCACAGCATCTTGCTTCCAGCTCTTTGGGAAGCTAAGAAACAACTCGCTCTGCACAGTGCTCTTACAGCCTACGGGGAACATGTCTTCCAAAGGCCTGTGAAACGCAGTTTCTTTGCAGGCCTGATCTGGCTGAAGTAGGACTTCTGCTCTGGGTGTGCTACTTTGCCCTAGAGCTGAAAGGCACAACGTGCAGGCTTCTTTCCAAAGGGCGAGTTGGGCCCCACAGCATCTTGCTTCCAGCTGTTTGGGAAGCTAAGAAACAACTCGCTCTGCACAGTGCTCTTACAGCCTACCGGGAACATGTCTTCCAAAGGCCTGTGAAACGCAGTTTCTGTGCAGGCCTGATCTGGCTGAAGTAGGACTTCTGCTCTGGGTGTGCTACTTTGCCCTAGAGCTGAAAGGCACAACGTGCAGTCTTCTTTCCAAAGCGCGAGTTGGGCCCCACAGCATCTTGCTTCCAGCTCTTTGGGAAGCTAAGAAACAACTCGCTCTGCACAGTGCTCTTACAGCCTAGGGGGAACATCTCTTCCAAAGGCCTGTGAAACGCAGTTTCTTTGCAGGCCTGATCTGGCTGAAGTAGGACTTCTGCTCTGGGTGTGCTACTTTGCCCTAGAGCTGAAAAGCACAACATGCAGGATTCTTTCCAAAGGGCGAGTTGGGCCCCACAGCATCTTGCTTCCAGCTCTTTGGGAAGCTAAGAAACAACTCGCTCTGCACAGTGCTCTTACAGCCTACCGGGAACATGTCTTCCAAAGGCCTGTGAAACGCAGTTTCTTTGCAGGCCTGATCTGGCTGAAGTAGGACTTCTGCTCTGGGTGTGCTACTTTGCCCTAGAGCTGAAAGGCACAACGTGCAGGCTTCTTTCCAAAGGGCGAGTTGGGCCCCACAGCATCTTGCTTCCAGCTCTTTGGGAAGCTAAGAAACAACTCGCTCTGCACAGTGCTCTTACAGCCTAGTGGGAAAATCTCTTCTAAAGGCCTGTGAAACGCAGTTTCTTTGCAGGCCTGATCTGGCTGAAGTAGGACTTCTGCTCTGGGTGTGCTACTTAGCCCTAGAGCTGAAAGGCACAACGTGCAGGCTTCTTTCCAAAGGGCGAGTTGTGCCCCACAGCATCTTGCTTCCAGCTCTTTCGGAAGCTAAGAAACAACTCGCTCTGCACAGTGCTCTTACAGCCTACGGGGAACATCTCTTCCAAAGGCCTGTGAAACGCAGTTTCTTTGCAGGCCTGATCTGGCTGAAGTAGGACTTCTGCTCTGGGTGTGCTACTTTGCCCTAGAGCTGAAAGGCACAACGTGCAGGCTTCTTTCCAAAGGGCGAGTTGGGCCCCACAGCATCTTGCTTCCAGCTCCTTGGGAAGCTAAGAAACAACTCGCTCTGCACAGTGCTCTTACAGCCTACCGGGAACATGTCTTCCAAAGGCCTGTGAAACGCAGTTTCTTTGCAGGCCTGATCTGGCTGAAGTAGGACTTCTGCTCTGGGTGTGCTACTTTGCCCTAGAGCTGAAAGGCACAACGTGCAGTCTTCTTTCCAAAGGGCGAGTTGGGACCCACAGCATCTTGCTTCCAGCTCTTTGGGAAGCTAAGAAACAACTCGCTCTGCACAGTGCTCTTACAGCTTACCGGGAACATGTCTTCCAAAGGCCTGTGAAACGCAGTTTCTTTGCAGGCCTGATCTGGCTGAAGTAGGACTTCTGCTCTGGGTGTGGTACTTTGCCCTAGAGCTGAAAGGCACAACGTGCAGGCTTCTTTCCAAAGGGCGAGTTGGGCCCCACAGCATCTTGCTTCCAACTCTTTGGGAAGCTAAGAAACAACTCGCTCTGCACAGTGCTCTTACAGCCTACCGGGAACATCTCTTCCAAAGGCCTGTGAAACGCAGTTTCTTTGCAGGCCTGATCTGGCTGAAGTAGGACTTCTGCTCTGGGTGTGCTACTTTGCCCTAGAGCTGAAAGGCACAACGTGCAGGCTTCTTTCCAAAGGGCGAGTTGGGCCCCACAGCATCTTGCTTCCAGCTCTTTGGGAAGCTAAGAAACAACTCGCTCTGCACAGTGCTCTTACAGCCTACCGGGAACATGTCTTCCAAAGGCCTGTGAAACGCAGTTTCTTTGCAGGCCTGATCTGGCTGAAGTAGGACTTCTGCTCTGGGTGTGCTACTTTGCCCTAGAGCTGAAAGGCACAACGTGCAGCCTTCTTTCCAAAGGGCGAGTTGGGCCCCACAGCATCTTGCTTCCAGCTCTTTGGGAAGCTAAGAAACAACTCGCTCTGCACAGTGCTCTTACATCTTACCGGGAACATGTCTTCCAAAGGCCTGTGAAACGCAGTTTCTTTGCAGGCCTGATCTGGCTGAAGTAGGACTTCTGCTCTGGGTGTGCTACTTTGCCCTAGAGCTGAAAGGCACAACGTGCAGGCTTCTTTCCAAAGGGCGAGTTGGGCCCCACAGCATCTTGCTTCCAGCTCTTTGGGAAGCTAAGAAACAACTCGCTCTGCACAGTGCTCTTACAGCCTAGTGGGAACATCTCTTCCAAAGGCCTGTGAAACGCAGTTTCTTTGCAGGCCTGATCTGGCTGAAGTAGGACTTCTGCTCTGGGTGTGCTACTTTGCCCTGGAGCTGAAAGGCACAACGTGCAGGCTTCTTTCCAAAGGGCGAGTTCGGCCCCACAGCATCTTGCTTCCAGCTCTTTGGGAAGCTAAGAAACAACTCGCTCTGCACAGTGCTCTTACAGCCTACCGGGAACATGTCTTCCAAAGGCCTGTGAAACGCAGTTTCTTTGCAGGCCTGATCTGGCTGAAGTAGGACTTCTGCTCTGGGTGTGCTACTTTGCCCTAGAGCTGAAAGGCACAACGTGCAGGCTTCTTTCCAAAGGGCGAGTTGGGCCCCACAGCATCTTGCTTCCAGCTCTTTCGGAAGCTAAGAAACAACTCGCTCTGCACAGTGCTCTTACAGCCTAGTGGGAACATGTCTTCCAAAGGCCTGTGAAACGCAGTTTCTTTGCAGGCCTGATCTGGCTGAAGTAGGACTTCTGCTCTGGGTGTGCTACTTTGCCCTAGAGCTGAAAGGCACAACGTGCAGGCTTCTTTCCAAAGGGCGAGTTGGGCCGCACAGCATCTTGCTTCCAGCTCTTTGGGAAGCTAAGAAACAACTCGCTCTGCACAGTGCTCTTACAGCCTACCGGGAACATGTCTTCCAAAGGCCTGTGAAACGCAGTTTCTTTGCAGGCCTGATCTGGCTGAAGTAGGACTTCTGCTCTGGGTGTGCTACTTTGCCCTAGAGCTGAAAGGCACAACGTGCAGGCTTCTTTCCAAAGGGCGAGTTGGGCCCCACAGCATCTTGCTTCCAGCTCTTTGGGAAGCTAAGAAACAACTCGCTCTGCACAGTGCTCTTACAGCCTACCGGGAACATCTCTTCCAAAGGCCTGTGAAACGCAGTTTCTTTGCAGGCCTGATCTGGCTGAAGTAGGACTTCTGCTCTGGGTGTGCTAAATTGCCCTAGAGCTGAAAGGCACAACGTGCAGGCTTCTTTCCAAAGGGCGAGTTGGGCCCCACAGCATCTTGCTTCCAGCTCTTTGGGAAGCTAAGAAACAACTCGCTCTGCACAGTGCTCTTACAGCCTACCGGGAACATCTCTTCCAAAGGCCTGTGAAGCGCAGTTTCTTTGCAGGCCTGATCTGGCTGAAGTAGGACTTCTGCTCTGGGTGTGCTACTTTGCCCTAGAGCTGAAAGGCACAACGTGCAGGCTTCTTTCCAAAGGGCGAGTTGGGCCCCACAGCATCTTGCTTCCAGCTCTTTGGGAAGCTAAGAAACAACTCGCTCTGCACAGTGCTCTTACAGCCTACCGGGAACATCTCTTCCAAAGGCCTGTGAAACGCAGTTTCTTTGCAGGCCTGATCTGGCTGAAGTAGGACTTCTGCTCTGGGTGTGCTAAATTGCCCTAGAGCTGAAAGGCACAACGTGCAGGCTTCTTTCCAAAGGGCGAGTTGGGCCCCACAGCATCTTGCTTCCAGCTCTTTGGGAAGCTAAGAAACAACTCGCTCTGCACAGTGCTCTTACAGCCTACCGGGAACATCTCTTCCAAAGGCCTGTGAAGCGCAGTTTCTTTGCAGGCCTGATCTGGCTGAAGTAGGACTTCTGCTCTGGGTGTGCTACTTTGCCCTAGAGCTGAAAGGCACAACGTGCAGGCTTCTTTCCAAAGGGCGAGTTGGGCCCCACAGCATCTTACTTCCAGCTCTTTGGGAAGCTAAGAAACAACTCGCTCTGCACAGTGCTCTTGCATCCTAGTGGGAACATCTCTTCCAAAGGCCTGTGAAACGCAGTTTCTTTGCAGGCCTGATCTGGCTGAAGTAGGACTTCTGCTCTGGGTGTGCTACTTTGCCCTAGAGCTGAAAGGCACAACGTGCAGGCTTCTTTCCAAAGGGCGAGTTGGGCCCCACAGCATCTTGCTTCCAGCTCTTTGGGAAGCTAAGAAACAACTCGCTCTGCACAGTGCTCTTACAGCCTAGTGGGAACATCTCTTCCAAAGGCCTGTGAAACGCAGTTTCTTTGCAGGCCTGATCTGGCTGAAGTAGGACTTCTGCTCTGGGTGTGCTACTTTGCCCTAGAGCTTAAAGGCACAACGTGCAGGCTTCTTTCCAAAGGGTGAGTTGGGCCCCACAGCATCTTGCTTCCAGCTCTTTGGGAAGCTAAGAAACAACTCGCTCTGCACATTGCTCTTACAGCCTACCGGGAACATGTCTTCCAAAGGCCTGTGAAACGCAGTTTCTTTGCAGGCCTGATCTGGCTGAAGTAGGACTTCTGCTCTGGGTGTGCTACTTTGCCCTAGAGCTGAAAGGCACAACGTGCAGGCTTCTTTCCAAAGGGCGAGTTGGGCCCCACAGCATCTTGCTTCCAGCTCTTTGGGAAGCTAAGAAACAACTCGCTCTGCACAGTGCTCTTACAGCCTATTGGGAACATCTCTTCCAAAGGCCTGTGAAACGCAGTTTCTGTGCAGGCCTGATCTGGCTGAAGTAAGACTTCTGCTCTGGGTGTGCTACTTTGCCCTAGAGCTGAAAGTCACAACGTGCAGGCTTCTTTCCAAAGGGCGAGTTGGGCCGCACAGCATCTTGCTTCCAGCTCTTTGGGAAGCTAAGAAACAACTCGCTCTGCACAGTGCTCTTACAGCCTACCGGGAACATGTCTTCCAAAGGCCTGTGAAATGCAGTTTCTTTGCAGGCCTGATCTGGCTGAAGTAGGACTTCTGCTCTGGGTGTGCTACTTTGCCCTAGAGCTGAAAGGCACAACGTGCAGGCTTCTTTCCAAAGGGCGAGTTGGGCCCCACAGCATCTTGCTTCCAGCTCTTTGGGAAGCTAAGAAACAACTCGCTCTGCACAGTGCTCTTGCAGCCTAGTGGGAACATCTCTTCCAAAGGCCTGCGAAACGCAGTTTCTTTGCAGGCCTGATCTGGCTGAAGTAGGACTTCTGCTCTGGGTGTGCTACTTTGCCCTAGAGCTGAAAGGCACAACGTGCAGGCTTCTTTCCAAAGGGCGAGTTGGGCCCCACAGCATCTTGCTTCCAGCTCTTTGGGAAGCTAAGAAACAACTCGCTCTGCACAGTGCTCTTACAGCCTAGTGGGAACATCTCTTCCAAAGGCCTGTGAAACGCAGTTTCTTTGCAGGCCTGATCTGGCTGAAGTAGGACTTCTGCTCTGGGTGTGCTACTTTGCCCTAGAGCTGAAAGGCACAACGTGCAGGCTTCTTTCCAAAGGGCGAGTTGGGCCCCACAGCATCTTGCTTCCAGCTCTTTGGGAAGCTAAGAAACAACTCGCTCTGCACAGTGCTCTTACAGCCTACCGGGAGCATGTCTTCCAAAGGCCTGTGAAACGCAGTTTCTTTGCAGGCCTGATCTGGCTGAAGTAGGACTTCTGCTCTGGGTGTGCTACTTTGCCCTAGAGCTGAAAGGCACAACGTGCAGGCTTCTTTCCAAAGGGCGAGTTGGGCCCCACAGCATCTTGCTTCCAGCTCTTTCGGAAGCTAAGAAACAACTCGCTCTGCACAGTGCTCTTACAGCCTATTGGGAACATCTCTTCCAAAGGCCTGTGAAACGCAGTTTCTGTGCAGGCCTGATCTGGCTGAAGTAAGACTTCTGCTCTGGGTGTGCTACTTTGCCCTAGAGCTGAAAGGCACAACGTGCAGGCTTCTTTCCAAAGGGCGAGTTGGGCCCCACAGCATCTTGCTTCCAGCTCTTTGGGAAGCTAAGAAACAACTCGCTCTGCACAGTGCTCTTACAGCCTACCGGGAACATGTCTTCCAAAGGCCTGTGAAATGCAGTTTCTTTGCAGGCCTGATCTGGCTGAAGTAGGACTTCTGCTCTGGGTGTGCTACTTTGCCCTAGAGCTGAAAGGCACAACGTGCAGGCTTCTTTCCAAAGGGCGAGTTGGGCCCCACAGCATCTTGCTTCCAGCTCTTTGGGAAGCTAAGAAACAACTCGCTCTGCACAGTGCTCTTGCAGCCTAGTGGGAACATCTCTTCCAAAGGCCTGTGAAACGCAGTTTCTTTGCAGGCCTGATCTGGCTGAAGTAGGACTTCTGCTCTGGGTGTGCTACTTTGCCCTAGAGCTGAAAGGCACAACGTGCAGGCTTCTTTCCAAAGGGCGAGTTGGGCCCCACAGCATCTTGCTTCCAGCTCTTTGGGAAGCTAAGAAACAACTCGCTCTGCACAGTGCTCTTACAGCCTACCGGGAACATGTCTTCCAAAGGCCTGTGAAACGCAGTTTCTTTGCAGGCCTGATCTGGCTGAAGTAGGACTTCTGCTCTGGGTGTGCTACTTTGCCCTAGAGCTGAAAGGCACAACGTGCAGGCTTCTTTCCAAAGGGCGAGTTGGGCCCCACAGCATCTTGCTTCCAGCTCTTTGGGAAGCTAAGAAACAACTCGCTCTGCACAGTGCTCTTACAGCCTAGGGGGAACATCTCTTCCAAAGGCCTGTGAAACGCAGTTTCTTTGCAGGCCTGATCTGGCTGAAGTAGGACTTCTGCTCTGGGTGTGCTACTTTGCCCTAGAGCTGAAAGGCACAACGTGCAGGCTTCTTTCCAAAGGGCGAGTTGGGCCCCACAGCATCTTGCTTCCAGCTCTTTGGGAAGCTAAGAAACAACTCGCTCTGCACAGTGCTCTTGCAGCCTAGTGGGAACATCTCTTCCAAAGGCCTGTGAAACGCAGTTTCTTTGCAGGCCTGATCTGGCTGAAGTAGGACTTCTGCTCTGGGTGTGCTACTTTGCCCTAGAGCTGAAAGGCACAACGTGCAGGCTTCTTTCCAAAGGGCGAGTTGGGCCGCACAGCATCTTGCTTCCAGCTCTTTGGGAAGCTAAGAAACAACTCGCTCTGCACAGTGCTCTTACAGCCTACCGGGAACATCTCTTCCAAAGGCCTGTGAAACGCAGTTTCTTTGCAGGCCTGATCTAGCTGAAGTAGGACTTCTGCTCTGGGTGTGCTACTTTGCCCTAGAGCTGAAAGGCACAACGTGCAGGCTTCTTTCCAAAGGGCGAGTTGGGCCCCACAGCATCTTGCTTCCAGCTCTTTGGGAAGCTAAGAAACAACTCGCTCTGCACAGTGCTCTTACAGCCTACCGGGAACATGTCTTCCAAAGGCCTGTGAAACGCAGTTTCTTTGCAGGCCTGATCTGGCTGAAGTAGGACTTCTTCTCTGGTGTGCTACTTTGCCCTAGAGCTGAAAGGCACAACGTGCAGGCTTCTTTCCAAAGGGCGAGTTGGGCCCCACAGCATCTTGCTTCCAGCTCTTTGGGAAGCTAAGAAACAACTCGCTCTGCACAGTGCTCTTACAGCCTACCGGGAACATCTCTTCCAAAGGCCTGTGAAACGCAGTTTCTTTGCAGGCCTGATCTGGCTGAAGTAGGACTTCTGCTCTGGGTGTGCTACTTTGCCCTAGAGCTGAAAGGCACAACGTGCAGGCTTCTTTCCAAAGGGCGAGTTGGGCCCCACAGCATCTTGCTTCCAGCTCTTTGGGAAGCTAAGAAACAACTCGCTCTGCACAGTGCTCTTACAGCCTACCGGGAACATCTCTTCCAAAGGCCTGTGAAGCGCAGTTTCTTTGCAGGCCTGATCTGGCTGAAGTAGGACTTCTGCTCTGGGTGTGCTACTTTGCCCTAGAGCTGAAAGGCACAACGTGCAGGCTTCTTTCCAAAGGGCGAGTTGGGCCCCACAGCATCTTGCTTCCAGCTCTTTGGGAAGCTAAGAAACAACTCGCTCTGCACAGTGCTCTTGCATCCTAGTGGGAACAACTCTTCCAAAGGCCTGTGAAACGCAGTTTCTTTGCAGGCCTGATCTGGCTGAAGTAGGACTTCTGCTCTGGGTGTGCTACTTTGCCCTAGAGCTGAAAGGCACAACGTGCAGGCTTCTTTCCAAAGGGCGAGTTGGGCCCCACAGCATCTTGCTTCCAGCTCTTTGGGAAGCTAAGAAACAACTCGCTCTGCACAGTGCTCTTACAGCCTAGTGGGAACATCTCTTCCAAAGGCCTGTGAAACGCAGTTTCTTTGCAGGCCTGATCTGGCTGAAGTAGGACTTCTGCTCTGGGTGTGCTACTTTGCCCTAGAGCTGAAAGGCACAACGTGCAGGCTTCTTTCCAAAGGGCGAGTTGGGCCCCACAGCATCTTGCTTCCAGCTCTTTGGGAAGCTAAGAAACAACTCGCTCTGCACATTGCTCTTACAGCCTACCGGGAACATGTCTTCCAAAGGCCTGTGAAACGCAGTTTCTGTGCAGGCCTGATCTGGCTGAAGTAAGACTTCTGCTCTGGGTGTGCTACTTTGCCCTAGAGCTGAAAGGCACAACGTGCAGGCTTCTTTCCAAAGGGCGAGTTGGGCCCCACAGCATCTTGCTTCCAGCTCTTTGGGAAGCTAAGAAACAACTCGCTCTGCACAGTGCTCTTACAGCCTACCGGGAACATGTCTTCCAAAGGCCTGTGAAATGCAGTTTCTTTGCAGGCCTGATCTGGCTGAAGTAGGACTTCTGCTCTGGGTGTGCTACTTTGCCCTAGAGCTGAAAGGCACAACGTGCAGGCTTCTTTCCAAAGGGCGAGTTGGGCCCCACAGCATCTTGCTTCCAGCTCTTTGGGAAGCTAAGAAACAACTCGCTCTGCACAGTGCTCTTACAGCCTACCGGGAACATCTCTTCCAAAGGCCTGTGAAACGCAGTTTCTTTGCAGGCCTGATCTGGCTGAAGTAGGACTTCTGCTCTGGGTGTGCTACATTGCCCTAGAGCTGAAAGGCACAACGTGCAGGCTTCTTTCCAAAGGGCGAGTTGGGCCCCACAGCATCTTGCTTCCAGCTCTTTGGGAAGCTAAGAAACAACTCGCTCTGCACAGTGCTCTTACAGCCTACCGGGAACATCTCTTCCAAAGGCCTGTGAAGCGCAGTTTCTTTGCAGGCCTGATCTGGCTGAAGTAGGACTTCTGCTCTGGGTGTGCTACTTTGCCCTAGAGCTGAAAGGCACAACGTGCAGGCTTCTTTCCAAAGGGCGAGTTGGGCCCCACAGCATCTTGCTTCCAGCTCTTTGGGAAGCTAAGAAACAACTCGCTCTGCACAGTGCTCTTGCATCCTAGTGGGAACATCTCTTCCAAAGGCCTGTGAAACGCAGTTTCTTTGCAGGCCTGATCTGGCTGAAGTAGGACTTCTGCTCTGGGTGTGCTACTTTGCCCTAGAGCTGAAAGGCACAACGTGCAGGCTTCTTTCCAAAGGGCGAGTTGGGCCCCACAGCATCTTGCTTCCAGCTCTTTGGGAAGCTAAGAAACAACTCGCTCTGCACAGTGCTCTTACAGCCTACCGGGAACATCTCTTCCAAAGGCCTGTGAAGCGCAGTTTCTTTGCAGGCCTGATCTGGCTGAAGTAGGACTTCTGCTCTGGGTGTGCTACTTTGCCCTAGAGCTGAAAGGCACAACGTGCAGGCTTCTTTCCAAAGGGCGAGTTGGGCCCCACAGCATCTTGCTTCCAGCTCTTTGGGAAGCTAAGAAACAACTCGCTCTGCACAGTGCTCTTGCATCCTAGTGGGAACAACTCTTCCAAAGGCCTGTGAAACGCAGTTTCTTTGCAGGCCTGATCTGGCTGAAGTAGGACTTCTGCTCTGGGTGTGCTACTTTGCCCTAGAGCTGAAAGGCACAACGTGCAGGCTTCTTTCCAAAGGGCGAGTTGGGCCCCACAGCATCTTGCTTCCAGCTCTTTGGGAAGCTAAGAAACAACTCGCTCTGCACAGTGCTCTTACAGCCTAGTGGGAACATCTCTTCCAAAGGCCTGTGAAACGCAGTTTCTTTGCAGGCCTGATCTGGCTGAAGTAGGACTTCTGCTCTGGGTGTGCTACTTTGCCCTAGAGCTGAAAGGCACAACGTGCAGGCTTCTTTCCAAAGGGCGAGTTGGGCCCCACAGCATCTTGCTTCCAGCTCTTTGGGAAGCTAAGAAACAACTCGCTCTGCACATTGCTCTTACAGCCTACCGGGAACATGTCTTCCAAAGGCCTGTGAAACGCAGTTTCTGTGCAGGCCTGATCTGGCTGAAGTAAGACTTCTGCTCTGGGTGTGCTACTTTGCCCTAGAGCTGAAAGGCACAACGTGCAGGCTTCTTTCCAAAGGGCGAGTTGGGCCGCACAGCATCTTGCTTCCAGCTCTTTGGGAAGCTAAGAAACAACTCGCTCTGCACAGTGCTCTTACAGCCTACCGGGAACATGTCTTCCAAAGGCCTGTGAAATGCAGTTTCTTTGCAGGCCTGATCTGGCTGAAGTAGGACTTCTGCTCTGGGTGTGCTACTTTGCCCTAGAGCTGAAAGGCACAACGTGCAGGCTTCTTTCCAAAGGGCGAGTTGGGCCCCACAGCATCTTGCTTCCAGCTCTTTGGGAAGCTAAGAAACAACTCGCTCTGCACAGTGCTCTTGCAGCCTAGTGGGAACATCTCTTCCAAAGGCCTGTGAAACGCAGTTTCTTTGCAGGCCTGATCTGGCTGAAGTAGGACTTCTGCTCTGGGTGTGCTACTTTGCCCTAGAGCTGAAAGGCACAACGTGCAGGCTTCTTTCCAAAGGGCGAGTTGGGCCCCACAGCATCTTGCTTCCAGCTCTTTGGGAAGCTAAGAAACAACTCGCTCTGCACAGTGCTCTTACAGCCTACCGGGAACATGTCTTCCAAAGGCCTGTGAAACGCAGTTTCTTTGCAGGCCTGATCTGGCTGAAGTAGGACTTCTGCTCTGGGTGTGCTACTTTGCCCTAGAGCTGAAAGGCACAACGTGCAGGCTTCTTTCCAAAGGGCGAGTTGGGCCCCACAGCATCTTGCTTCCAGCTCTTTGGGAAGCTAAGAAACAACTCGCTCTGCACAGTGCTCTTGCATCCTAGTGGGAACATCTCTTCCAAAGGCCTGTGAAACGCAGTTTCTTTCCAGGCCTGATCTGGCTGAAGTAGGACTTCTGCTCTGGGTGTGCTACTTTGCCCTAGAGCTGAAAGGCACAATGTGCAGGCTTCTTTCCAAAGGGCGAGTTGGGCGCCACAGCATCTTGCTTCCAGCTCTTTGAGAAGCTAAGAAACAACTCGCTCTGCACAGTGCTCTTACAGCCTAGTGGGAACATCTCTTCCAAAGGCCTGTGAAACGCAGTTTCTTTGCAGGCCTGATCTGGCTGAAGTAGGACTTCTGCTCTGGGTGTGCTACTTTGCCCTAGAGCTTAAAGGCACAACGTGCAGGCTTCTTTCCAAAGGGCGAGTTGGGCCCCACAGCATCTTGCTTCCAGCTCTTTGGGAAGCTAAGAAACAACTCGCTCTGCACAGTGCTCTTACAGCCTACCGGGAACATCTCTTCCAAAGGCCTGTGAAACGCAGTTTCTTTGCAGGCCTGATCTGGCTGAAGTAGGACTTCTGCTCTGGGTGTGCTACTTTGCCCTAGAGCTGAAAGGCACAACGTGCAGGCTTCTTTCCAAAGGGCGAGTTGGGCCCCACAGCATCTTGCTTCCAGCTCTTTGGGAAGCTAAGAAACAACTCGCTCTGCACAGTGCTCTTACAGCCTACTGGGAACATCTCTTCCAAAGGCCTGTGAAACGCAGTTTCTGTGCAGGCCTGATCTGGCTGAAGTAAGACTTCTGCTCTGGGTGTGCTACTTTGCCCTAGAGCTGAAAGGCACAACGTGCAGGCTTCTTTCCAAAGGGCGAGTTGGGCCGCACAGCATCTTGCTTCCAGCTCTTTGGGAAGCTAAGAAACAACTCGCTCTGCACAGTGCTCTTACAGCCTACCGGGAACATGTCTTCCAAAGGCCTGTGAAATGCAGTTTCTTTGCAGGCCTGATCTGGCTGAAGTAGGACTTCTGCTCTGGGTGTGCTACTTTGCCCTAGAGCTGAAAGGCACAACGTGCAGGCTTCTTTCCAAAGGGCCAGTTGGGCCCCACAGCATCTTGCTTCCAGCTCTTTGGGAAGCTAAGAAACAACTCGCTCTGCACAGTGCTCTTGCAGCCTAGTGGGAACATCTCTTCCAAAGGCCTGTGAAACGCAGTTTCTTTGCAGGCCTGATCTGGCTGAAGTAGGACTTCTGCTCTGGGTGTGCTACTTTGCCCTAGAGCTGAAAGGCACAACGTGCAGGCTTCTTTCCAAAGGGCGAGTTGGACCCCACAGCATCTTGTTTCCAGCTCTTTGGGAAGCTAAGAAACAACTCGCTCTGCACAGTGCTCTTACAGCCTACCGGGAACATGTCTTCCAAGGCCTGTGAAACGCAGTTTCTTTGCAGGCCTGATCTGGCTGAAGTAGGACTTCTGCTCTGGGTGTGCTACTTTGCCCTAGAGCTGAAAGGCACAACGTGCAGGCTTCTTTCCAAAGGGCGAGTTGGGCCCCACAGCATCTTGCTTCCAGCTCTTTGGGAAGCTAAGAAACAACTCGCTCTGCACAGTGCTCTTACAGCCTAGGGGGAACATCTCTTCCAAAGGCCTGTGAAACGCAGTTTCTTTGCAGGCCTGATCTGGCTGAAGTAGGACTTCTGCTCTGGGTGTGCTACTTTGCCCTAGAGCTGAAAGGCACAACGTGCAGGCTTCTTTCCAAAGGGCGAGTTGTGCCCCACAGCATCTTGCTTTCAGCTCTTTGGGAAGCTAAGAAACAACTCGCTCTGCACAGTGCTCTTGCAGCCTAGTGGGAACATCTCTTCCAAAGGCCTGTGAAACGCAGTTTCTTTGCAGGCCTGATCTGGCTGTAGTAGGACTTCTGCTCTGGGTGTGCTACTTTGCCCTAGAGCTGAAAGGCACAACGTGCAGGCTTCTTTCCAAAGGGCGAGTTGGGCCGCACAGCATCTTGCTTCCAGCTCTTTGGGAAGCTAAGAAACAACTCGCTCTGCACAGTGCTCTTACAGCCTACCGGGAACATCTCTTCCAAAGGCCTGTGAAACGCAGTTTCTTTGCAGGCCTGATCTAGCTGAAGTAGGACTTCTGCTCTGGGTGTGCTACTTTGCCCTAGAGCTGAAAGGCACAACGTGCAGGCTTCTTTCCAAAGGGCGAGTTGGGCCCCACAGCATCTTGCTTCCAGCTCTTTGGGAAGCTAAGAAACAACTCGCTCTGCACAGTGCTCTTACAGCCTACCGGGAACATGTCTTCCAAAGGCCTGTGAAACGCAGTTTCTTTGCAGGCCTGATCTGGCTGAAGTAGGACTTCTGCTCTGGGTGTGCTACTTTGCCCTAGAGCTGAAAGGCACAACGTGCAGGCTTCTTTCCAAAGGGCGAGTTGGGCCCCACAGCATCTTGCTTCCAGCTCTTTGGGAAGCTAAGAAACAACTCGCTCTGCACAGTGCTCTTACAGCCTACCGGGAACATCTCTTCCAAAGGCCTGTGAAACGCAGTTTCTTTGCAGGCCTGATCTGGCTGAAGTAGGACTTCTGCTCTGGGTGTGCTACATTGCCCTAGAGCTGAAAGGCACAACGTGCAGGCTTCTTTCCAAAGGGCGAGTTGGGCCCCACAGCATCTTGCTTCCAGCTCTTTGGGAAGCTAAGAAACAACTCGCTCTGCACAGTGCTCTTACAGCCTACCGGGAACATCTCTTCCAAAGGCCTGTGAAGCGCAGTTTCTTTGCAGGCCTGATCTGGCTGAAGTAGGACTTCTGCTCTGGGTGTGCTACTTTGCCCTAGAGCTGAAAGGCACAACGTGCAGGCTTCTTTCCAAAGGGCGAGTTGGGCCCCACAGCATCTTGCTTCCAGCTCTTTGGGAAGCTAAGAAACAACTCGCTCTGCACAGTGCTCTTGCATCCTAGTGGGAACATCTCTTCCAAAGGCCTGTGAAACGCAGTTTCTGTGCAGGCCTGATCTGGCTGAAGTAGGACTTCTGCTCTGGGTGTGCTACTTTGCCCTAGAGCTGAAAGGCACAACGTGCAGGCTTCTTTCCAAAGGGCGAGTTGGGCCCCACAGCATCTTGCTTCCAGCTCTTTGAGAAGCTAAGAAACAACTCGCTCTGCACAGTGCTCTTACAGCCTAGTGGGAACATCTCTTCCAAAGGCCTGTGAAACGCAGTTTCTTTGCAGGCCTGATCTGGCTGAAGTAGGACTTCTGCTCTGGGTGTGCTACTTTGCCCTAGAGCTGAAAGGCACAACGTGCAGGCTTCTTTCCAAAGGGCGAGTTGGGCCCCACAGCATCTTGCTTCCAGCTCTTTGGGAAGCTAAGAAACAACTCGCTCTGCACAGTGCTCTTGCAGCCTAGTGGGAACATCTCTTCCAAAAGCCTGTGAAACGCAGTTTCTTTGCAGGCCTGATCTGGCTGAAGTAGGACTTCTGCTCTGGGTGTGCTACTTTGCCCTAGAGCTGAAAGGCACAACGTGCAGGCTTCTTTCCAAAGGGCGAGTTGGGCCCCACAGCATCTTGCTTCCAGCTCTTTGGGAAGCTAAGAAACAACTCGCTCTGCACAGTGCTCTTACAGCCTACCGGGAACATGTCTTCCAAAGGCCTGTGAAACGCAGTTTCTTTGCAGGCCTGATCTGGCTGAAGTAGGACTTCTGCTCTGGGTGTGCTACTTTGCCCTAGAGCTGAAAGGCACAACGTGCAGGCTTCTTTCCAAAGGGCGAGTTGGGCCCCACAGCATCTTGCTTCCAGCTCTTTGGGAAGCTAAGAAACAACTCGCTCTGCACAGTGCTCTTACAGCCTACGGGGAACATCTCTTCCAAAGGCCTGTGAAACGCAGTTTCTTTCCAGGCCTGATCTGGCTGAAGTAGGACTTCTGCTCTGGGTGTGCTACTTTGCCCTAGAGCTGAAAGGCACAATGTGCAGGCTTCTTTCCAAAGGGCGAGTTGGGCCCCACAGCATCTTGCTTCCAGCTCTTTGGGAAGCTAAGAAACAACTCGCTCTGCACAGTGCTCTTACAGCCTAGTGGGAACATCTCTTCCAAAGGCCTGTGAAACGCAGTTTCTTTGCAGGCCTGATCTGGCTGAAGTAGGACTTCTGCTCTGGGTGTGCTACTTTGCCCTAGAGCTTAAAGGCACAACGTGCAGGCTTCTTTCCAAAGGGCGAGTTGGGCCCCACAGCATCTTGCTTCCAGCTCTTTGGGAAGCTAAGAAACAACTCGCTCTGCACAGTGCTCTTACAGCCTACCGGGAACATGTCTTCCAAAGGCCTGTGAAACGCAGTTTCTTTGCAGGCCTGATCTGGCTGAAGTAGGACTTCTGCTCTGGGTGTGCTACTTTGCCCTAGAGCTGAAAGGCACAACGTGCAGGCTTCTTTCCAAAGGGCGAGTTGGGCCCCACAGCATCTTGCTTCCAGCTCTTTGGGAAGCTAAGAAACAACTCGCTCTGCACAGTGCTCTTACAGCCTATTGGGAACATCTCTTCCAAAGGCCTGTGAAACGCAGTTTCTGTGCAGGCCTGATCTGGCTGAAGTAAGACTTCTGCTCTGGGTGTGCTACTTTGCCCTAGAGCTGAAAGGCACAACGTGCAGGCTTCTTTCCAAAGGGCGAGTTGGGCCGCACAGCATCTTGCTTCCAGCTCTTTGGGAAGCTAAGAAACAAATCGCTCTGCACAATGGTCTTACAGCCTACCGGGAACATGTCTTCCAAAGGCCTGTGAAATGCAGTTTCTTTGCAGGCCTGATCTGGCTGAAGTAGGACTTCTGCTCTGGGTGTGCTACTTTGCCCTAGAGCTGAAAGGCACAACGTGCAGGCTTCTTTCCAAAGGGCGAGTTGGGCCCCACAGCATCTTGCTTCCAGCTCTTTGGGAAGCTAAGAAACAACTCGCTCTGCACAGTGCTCTTGCAGCCTAGTGGGAACATCTCTTCCAAAGGCCTGTGAAACGCAGTTTCTTTGCAGGCCTGATCTGGCTGAAGTAGGACTTCTGCTCTGGGTGTGCTACTTTGCCCTAGAGCTGAAAGGCACAACGTGCAGGCTTCTTTCCAAAGGGCGAGTTGGGCCGCACAGCATCTTGCTTCCAGCTCTTTGGGAAGCTAAGAAACAACTCGCTCTGCACAGTGCTCTTACAGCCTAGGGGGAACATCTCTTCCAAAGGCCTGTGAAACGCAGTTTCTTTGCAGGCCTGATCTGGCTGAAGTAGGACTTCTGCTCTGGGTGTGCTACTTTGCCCTAGAGCTGAAAGGCACAACGTGCAGGCTTCTTTCCAAAGGGCGAGTTGGGCCCCACAGCATCTTGCTTCCAGCTCTTTGGGAAGCTAAGAAACAACTCGCTCTGCACAGTGCTCTTACAGCCTACCGGGAACATGTCTTCCAAAGGCCTGTGAAACGCAGTTTCTTTGCAGGCCTGATCTGGCTGAAGTAGGACTTCTGCTCTGGGTGTGCTACTTTGCCCTAGAGCTGAAAGGCACAACGTGCAGGCTTCTTTCCAAAGGGCGAGTTGGGCCCCACAGCATCTTGCTTCCAGCTCTTTGGGAAGCTAAGAAACAACTCGCTCTGCACAGTGCTCTTACAGCCTACGGGGAACATCTCTTCCAAAGGCCTGTGAAACGCAGTTTCTTTCCAGGCCTGATCTGGCTGAAGTAGGACTTCTGCTCTGGGTGTGCTACTTTGCCCTAGAGCTGAAAGGCACAATGTGCAGGCTTCTTTCCAAAGGGCGAGTTGGGCCCCACAGCATCTTGCTTCCAGCTCTTTGGGAAGCTAAGAAACAACTCGCTCTGCACAGTGCTCTTACAGCCTAGTGGGAACATCTCTTCCAAAGGCCTGTGAAACGCAGTTTCTTTGCAGGCCTGATCTGGCTGAAGTAGGACTTCTGCTCTGGGTGTGCTACTTTGCCCTAGAGCTTAAAGGCACAACGTGCAGGCTTCTTTCCAAAGGGCGAGTTGGGCCCCACAGCATCTTGCTTCCAGCTCTTTGGGAAGCTAAGAAACAACTCGCTCTGCACAGTGCTCTTACAGCCTACCGGGAACATGTCTTCCAAAGGCCTGTGAAACGCAGTTTCTTTGCAGGCCTGATCTGGCTGAAGTAGGACTTCTGCTCTGGGTGTGCTACTTTGCCCTAGAGCTGAAAGGCACAACGTGCAGGCTTCTTTCCAAAGGGCGAGTTGGGCCCCACAGCATCTTGCTTCCAGCTCTTTGGGAAGCTAAGAAACAACTCGCTCTGCACAGTGCTCTTACAGCCTATTGGGAACATCTCTTCCAAAGGCCTGTGAAAAGCAGTTTCTGTGCAGGCCTGATCTGGCTGAAGTAAGACTTCTGCTCTGGGTGTGCTACTTTGCCCTAGAGCTGAAAGGCACAACGTGCAGGCTTCTTTCCAAAGGGCGAGTTGGGCCCCACAGCATCTTGCTTCCAGCTCTTTGGGAAGCTAAGAAACAAATCGCTCTGCACAATGGTCTTACAGCCTACCGGGAACATGTCTTCCAAAGGCCTGTGAAATGCAGTTTCTTTGCAGGCCTGATCTGGCTGAAGTAGGACTTCTGCTCTGGGTGTGCTACTTTGCCCTAGAGCTGAAAGGCACAACGTGCAGGCTTCTTTCCAAAGGGCGAGTTGGGCCCCACAGCATCTTGCTTCCAGCTCTTTGGGAAGCTAAGAAACAACTCGCTCTGCACAGTGCTCTTGCAGCCTAGTGGGAACATCTCTTCCAAAGGCCTGTGAAACGCAGTTTCTTTGCAGGCCTGATCTGGCTGAAGTAGGACTTCTGCTCTGGGTGTGCTACTTTGCCCTAGAGCTGAAAGGCACAACGTGCAGGCTTCTTTCCAAAGGGCGAGTTGGGCCGCACAGCATCTTGCTTCCAGCTCTTTGGGAAGCTAAGAAACAACTCGCTCTGCACAGTGCTCTTGCAGCCTAGTGGGAACATCTCTTCCAAAAGCCTGTGAAACGCAGTTTCTTTGCAGGCCTGATCTGGCTGAAGTAGGACTTCTGCTCTGGGTGTGCTACTTTGCCCTAGAGCTGAAAGGCACAACGTGCAGGCTTCTTTCCAAAGGGCGAGTTGGGCCCCACAGCATCTTGCTTCCAGCTCTTTGGGAAGCTAAGAAACAACTCGCTCTGCACAGTGCTCTTACAGCCTACCGGGAACATGTCTTCCAAAGGCCTGTGAAACGCAGTTTCTTTGCAGGCCTGATCTGGCTGAAGTAGGACTTCTGCTCTGGGTGTGCTACTTTGCCCTAGAGCTGAAAGGCACAACGTGCAGGCTTCTTTCCAAAGGGCGAGTTGGGCCCCACAGCATCTTGCTTCCAGCTCTTTGGGAAGCTAAGAAACAACTCGCTCTGCACAGTGCTCTTACAGCCTACGGGGAACATCTCTTCCAAAGGCCTGTGAAACGCAGTTTCTTTCCAGGCCTGATCTGGCTGAAGTAGGACTTCTGCTCTGGGTGTGCTACTTTGCCCTAGAGCTGAAAGGCACAATGTGCAGGCTTCTTTCCAAAGGGCGAGTTGGGCCCCACAGCATCTTGCTTCCAGCTCTTTGGGAAGCTAAGAAACAACTCGCTCTGCACAGTGCTCTTACAGCCTAGTGGGAACATCTCTTCCAAAGGCCTGTGAAACGCAGTTTCTTTGCAGGCCTGATCTGGCTGAAGTAGGACTTCTGCTCTGGGTGTGCTACTTTGCCCTAGAGCTTAAAGGCACAACGTGCAGGCTTCTTTCCAAAGGGCGAGTTGGGCCCCACAGCATCTTGCTTCCAGCTCTTTGGGAAGCTAAGAAACAACTCGCTCTGCACAGTGCTCTTACAGCCTACCGGGAACATGTCTTCCAAAGGCCTGTGAAACGCAGTTTCTTTGCAGGCCTGATCTGGCTGAAGTAGGACTTCTGCTCTGGGTGTGCTACTTTGCCCTAGAGCTGAAAGGCACAACGTGCAGGCTTCTTTCCAAAGGGCGAGTTGGGCCCCACAGCATCTTGCTTCCAGCTCTTTGGGAAGCTAAGAAACAACTCGCTCTGCACAGTGCTCTTGCAGCCTAGTGGGAACATCTCTTCCAAAGGCCTGTGAAACGCAGTTTCTTTGCAGGCCTGATCTGGCTGAAGTAGGACTTCTGCTCTGGGTGTGCTACTTTGCCCTAGAGCTGAAAGGCACAACGTGCAGGCTTCTTTCCAAAGGGCGAGTTGGGCCGCACAGCATCTTGCTTCCAGCTCTTTGGGAAGCTAAGAAACAACTCGCTCTGCACAGTGCTCTTACAGCCTACCGGGAACATGTCTTCCAAAGGCCTGTGAAACGCAGTTTCTTTGCAGGCCTGATCTGGCTGAAGTAGGACTTCTGCTCTGGGTGTGGTACTTTGCCCTAGAGCTGAAAGGCACAACGTGCAGGCTTCTTTCCAAAGGGCGAGTTTGGCCCCACAGCATCTTGCTTCCAGCTCTTTGGGAAGCTAAGAAACAACTCGCTCTGCACAGTGCTCTTACAGCCTAGGGGGAACATCTCTTCCAAAGGCCTGTGAAATGCAGTTTCTTTGCAGGCCTGATCTGGCTGAAGTAGGACTTCTGCTCTGGGTGTGCTACTTTGCCCTAGAGCTGAAAGGCACAACGTGCAGGCTTCTTTCCAAAGGGCGAGTTGGGCCCCACAGCATCTTGCTTCCAGCTCTTTGGGAAGCTAAGAAACAACTCGCTCTGCACAGTGCTCTTGCAGCCTAGTGGGAACATCTCTTCCAAAGGCCTGTGAAACGCAGTTTCTTTGCAGGCCTGATCTGGCTGAAGTAGGACTTCTGCTCTGGGTGTGCTACTTTGCCCTAGAGCTGAAAGGCACAACGTGCAGGCTTCTTTCCAAAGGGCGAGTTGGGCCGCACAGCATCTTGCTTCCAGCTCTTTGGGAAGCTAAGAAACAACGCGCTCTGCACAGTGCTCTTACAGCCTAGTGGGAACATCTCTTCCAAAGGCCTGTGAAACGCAGTTTCTTTGCAGGCCTGATCTGGCTGAAGTAGGACTTCTGCTCTGGGAGTGCTACTTTGCCCTAGAGCTGAAAGGCACAACGTGCAGGCCTCTTTCCAAAGGGCGAGTTGGGCCCCACAGCATCTTGCTTCCAGCTCTTTGGGAAGCTAAGAAACAACTCGCTCTGCACAGTGCTCTTACAGCCTACCGGGAACATGTCTTCCAAAGGCCTGTGAAACGCAGTTTCTTTGCAGGCCTGATCTGGCTGAAGTAGGACTTCTGCTCTGGGTGTGCTACTTTGCCCTAGAGCTGAAAGGCACAACGTGCAGGCTTCTTTCCAAAGGGCGAGTTGGGCCCCACAGCATCTTGCTTCCAGCTCTTTGCGAAGCTAAGAAACAACTCGCTCTGCACAGTGCTCTTACAGCCTACCGGGAACATGTCTTCCAAAGGCCTGTGAAACGCAGTTTCTTTGCAGGCCTGATCTGGCTGAAGTAGGACTTCTGCTCTGGGTGTGCTACTTTGCCCTAGAGCTGAAAGGCACAACGTGCAGGCTTCTTTCCAAAGGGCGAGTTGGGCCCCACAGCATCTTGCTTCCAGCTCTTTGGGAAGCTAAGAAACAACTCGCTCTGCACAGTGCTCTTACAGCTTACCGGGAACATGTCTTCCAAAGGCCTGTGAAACGCAGTTTCTTTGCAGGCCTGATCTGGCTGAAGTAGGACTTCTGCTCTGGGTGTGCTACTTTGCCCTAGAGCTGAAAGGCACAACGTGCAGGCTTCTTTCCAAAGGGCGAGTTGGGCCCCACAGCATCTTGCTTCCAGCTCTTTGGGAAGCTAAGAAACAACTCGCTCTGCACAGTGCTCTTACAGCCTACCGGGAACATGTCTTGCAAAGGCCTGTGAAACGCAGTTTCTTTGCAGGCCTGATCTGGCTGAAGTAGGACTTCTGCTCTGGGTGTGCTACTTTGCCCTAGAGCTGAAAGGCACAACGTGCAGGCTTCTTTCCAAAGGGCGAGTTGGGCCCCACAGCATCTTGCTTCCAGCTCTTTGGGAAGCTAAGAAACAACTCGCTCTGCACAGTGCTCTTACAGCCTAGGGGGAACATCTCTTCCAAAGGCCTGTGAAATGCAGTTTCTTTGCAGGCCTGATCAGGCTGAAGTAGGACTTCTGCTCTGGGTGTGCTACTTTGCCCTAGAGCTGAAAGGCACAACGTGCAGGCTTCTTTCCAAAGGGCGAGTTGGGCCCCACAGCATCTTGCTTCCAGCTCTTTGGGAAGCTAAGAAACAACTCGCTCTGCACAGTGCTCTTACAGCCTACCGGGAACATGTCTTCCAAAGGCCTGTGAAACGCAGTTTCTTTGCAGGCCTGATCTGGCTGAAGTAGGACTTCTGCTCTGGGTGTGCTACTTTGCCCTAGAGCTGAAAGGCACAACGTGCAGGCTTCTTTCCAAAGGGCGAGTTGGGCCGCACAGCATCTTGCTTCCAGCTCTTTGGGAAGCTAAGAAACAACTCGCTCTGCACAGTGCTCTTACAGCCTACCGGGAACTTCTCTTCCTAAGGCCTGTGAAACGCAGTTTCTTTGCAGGCCTGATCTAGCTGAAGTAGGACTTCTGCTCTGGGTGTGCTACTTTGCCCTAGAGCTGAAAGGCACAACGTGCAGGCTTCTTTCCAAAGGGCGAGTTGGGCCCCACAGCATCTTGCTTCCAGCTCTTCGCGAAGCTACGAAACAACTCGCTCTGCACAGTGCTCTTACAGCCTACCGGGAACATGTCTTCCAAAGGCCTGTGAAACGCAGTTTCTTTGCAGGCCTGATCTGGCTGAAGTAGGACTTCTGCTCTGGGTGTGCTACTTTGCCCTAGAGCTGAAAGGCACAACGTGCAGGCTTCTTTCCAAAGGGCGAGTTGGGCCCCACAGCATCTTGCTTCCAGCTCTTTCGGAAGCTAAGAAACAACGCGCTCTGCACAGTGCTCTTACAGCCTAGTGGGAACATCTCTTCCAAAGGCCTGTGAAACGCAGTTTCTTTGCAGGCCTGATCTGGCTGAAGTAGGACTTCTGCTCTGGGTGTGCTACTTTGCCCTAGAGCTGAAAGGCACAACGTGCAGGCCTCTTTCCAAAGGGCGAGTTGGGCCCCACAGCATCTTGCTTCCAGCTCTTTGGGAAGCTAAGAAACAACTCGCTCTGCACAGTGCTCTTACAGCCTACCGGGAACATGTCTTCCAAAGGCCTGTGAAACGCAGTTTCTTTGCAGGCCTGATCTGGCTGAAGTAGGACTTCTGCTCTGGGTGTGCTACTTTGCCCTAGAGCTGAAAGGCACAACGTGCAGGCTTCTTTCCAAAGGGCGAGTTGGGCCCCACAGCATCTTGCTTCCAGCTCTTTGCGAAGCTAAGAAACAACTCGCTCTGCACAGTGCTCTTACAGCCTACCAGGAACATGTCTCCCAAAGGCCTGTGAAACGCAGTTTCTTTGCAGGCCTGATCTGGCTGAAGTAGGACTTCTGCTCTGGGTGTGCTACTTTGCCCTAGAGCTGAAAGGCACAACGTGCAGGCTTCTTTCCAAAGGGCGAGTTGGGCCCCACAGCATCTTGCTTCCAGCTCTTTGGGAAGCTAAGAAACAACTCGCTCTGCACAGTGCTCTTACAGCTTACCGGGAACATGTCTTCCAAAGGCCTGTGAAACGCAGTTTCTTTGCAGGCCTGATCTGGCTGAAGTAGGACTTCTGCTCTGGGTGTGCTACTTTGCCCTAGAGCTGAAAGGCACAACGTGCAGGCTTCTTTCCAAAGGGCGAGTTGGGCCCCACAGCATCTTGCTTCCAGCTCTTTGGGAAGCTAAGAAACAACTCGCTCTGCACAGTGCTCTTACAGCCTACCGGGAACATGTCTTGCAAAGGCCTGTGAAACGCAGTTTCTTTGCAGGCCTGATCTGGCTGAAGTAGGACTTCTGCTCTGGGTGTGCTACTTTGCCCTAGAGCTGAAAGGCACAACGTGCAGGCTTCTTTCCAAAGGGCGAGTTGGGCCCCACAGCATCTTGCTTCCAGCTCTTTGGGAAGCTAAGAAACAACTCGCTCTGCACAGTGCTCTTACAGCCTACCCGGAACATCTCTTCCAAAGGCCTGTGAAACGCAGTCTCTTTGCAGGCCTGATCTGGCTGAAGTAGGACTTCTGCTCTGGGTGTGCTACTTTGCCCTAGAGCTGAAAGGCACAACGTGCAGGCTTCTTTCCAAAGGGCGAGTTGGGCCCCACAGCATCTTGCTTCCAGCTCTTTGGGAAGCTAAGAAACAACTAGCTCTGCACAGTGCTCTTACAGCCTACTGGGAACATGTCTTCCAAAGGCCTGTGAAACGCAGTTTCTTTGCAGGCCTGATCTGGCTGAAGTAGGACTTCTGCTCTGGGTGTGCTACTTTGCCCTAGAGCTGAAAGGCACAACGTGCAGGCTTCTTTCCAAAGGGCGAGTTGGGCCCCACAGCATCTTGCTTCCAACTCTTTGGGAAGCTAAGAAACAACTCGCTCTGCACAGTGCTCTTACAGCCTACCGGGAACATCTCTTCCAAAGGCCTGTGAAACGCAGTTTCTTTGCAGGCCTGATCTGGCTGAAGTAGGACTTCTGCTCTGGGTGTGCTACTTTGCCCTAGAGCTGAAAGGCACAACGTGCAGGCTTCTTTCCAAAGGGCGAGTTGGGCCCCACAGCATCTTGCTTCCAGCTCTTTGGGAAGCTAAGAAACAACTCGCTCTGCACAGTGCTCTTACAGCCTACCGGGAACATGTCTTCCAAAGGCCTGTGAAACGCAGTTTCTTTGCAGGCCTGATCTGGCTGAAGTAGGACTTCTGCTCTGGGTGTGCTACTTTGCCCTAGAGCTGAAAGGCACAACGTGCAGGCTTCTTTCCAAAGGGCGAGTTGGGCCCCACAGCATCTTGCTTCCAGCTCTTTGGGAAGCTAAGAAACAACTCGCTCTGCACAGTGCTCTTACAGCCTACCGGGAGCATGTCTTCCAAAGGCCTGTGAAACGCAGTTTCTTTGCAGGCCTGATCTGGCTGAAGTAGGACTTCTGCTCTGGGTGTGCTACTTTGCCCTAGAGCTGAAAGGCACAACGTGCAGGCTTCTTTCCAAAGGGCGAGTTGGGCCCCACAGCATCTTGCTTCCAGCTCTTTGGGAAGCTAAGAAACAACTCGCTCTGCACAGTGCTCTTGCAGCCTAGTGGGAACATCTCTTCCAAAGGCCTGTGAAACGCAGTTTCTTTGCAGGCCTGATCTGGCTGAAGTAGGACTTCTGCTCTGGGTGTGCTACTTTGCCCTAGAGCTGACAGGGACAACGTGCAGGCTTCTTTCCAAAGGGCGAGTTGGGCCCCACAGCATCTTGCTTCCAGCTCTTTCGGAAGCTAAGAAACAACTCGCTCTGCACAGTGCTCTTACAGCCTACCGGGAACATGTCTTCCAAAGGCCTGTGAAACGCAGTTTCTTTGCAGGCCTGATCTGGCTGAAGTAGGACTTCTGCTCTGGGTGTGCTACTTTGCCCTAGAGCTGAAAGGCACAACGTGCAGGCTTCTTTCCAAAGGGCGAGTTGGGCCCCACAGCATCTTGCTTCCAGCTCTTTCGGAAGCTAAGAAACAACTCGCTCTGCACAGTGCTCTTACAGCCTAGGGGGAACATCTCTTCCAAAGGCCTGTGAAACGCAGTTTCTTTGCAGGCCTGATCTGGCTGAAGTAGGACTTCTGCTCTGGGTGTGCTACTTTGCCCTAGAGCTGAAAGGCACAACGTGCAGGCTTCTTTCCAAAGGGCGAGTTGGGCCCCACAGCATCTTGCTTCCAGCTCTTTGGGAAGCTAAGAAACAACTCGCTCTGCACAGTGCTCTTGCAGCCTAGTGGGAACATCTCTTCCAAAGGCCTGTGAAACGCAGTTTCTTTGCAGGCCTGATCTGGCTGAAGTAGGACTTCTGCTCTGGGTGTGCTACTTTGCCCTAGAGCTGAAACGCACAACGTGCAGGCTTCTTTCCAAAGGGCGAGTTGGGCCCCACAGCATCTTGCTTCCAGCTCTTTGCGAAGCTAAGAAACAACTCGCTCTGCACAGTGCTCTTACAGCCTACCGGGAACATCTCTTCCAAAGGCCTGTGAAACGCAGTTTCTTTGCAGGCCTGATCTGGCTGAAGTAGGACTTCTGCTCTGGGTGTGCTACTTTGCCCTAGAGCTGAAAGGCACAACGTGCAGGCTTCTTTCCAAAGGGCGAGTTGGGCCCCACAGCATCTTGCTTCCAGCTCTTTGTGAAGCAAAGAAACAACTCGCTCTGCACAGTGCTCTTACAGCCTAGTGGGAACATCTCTTCCAAAGGCCTGTGAAACGCAGTTTCTTTGCAGGCCTGATCTGGCTGAAGTAGGACTTCTGCTCTGGGTGTGCTACTTTGCCCTAGAGCTGAAAGGCACAACGTGCAGGCCTCTTTCCAAAGGGCGAGTTGGGCCCCACAGCATCTTGCTTCCAGCTCTTTGGGAAGCTAAGAAACAACTCGCTCTGCACAGTGCTCTTACAGCCTACCGGGAACATGTCTTCCAAAGGCCTGTGAAACGCAGTTTCTTTGCAGGCCTGATCTGGCTGAAGTAGGACTTCTGCTCTGGGTGTGCTACTTTGCCCTAGAGCTGAAAGGCACAACGTGCAGGCTTCTTTCCAAAGGGCGAGTTGGGCCCCACAGCATCTTGCTTCCAGCTCTTTGGGAAGCTAAGAAACAACTCGCTCTGCACAGTGCTCTTACAGCCTACCGGGAACATGTCTTCCAAAGGCCTGTGAAACGCAGTTTCTTTGCAGGCCTGATCTGGCTGAAGTAGGACTTCTGCTCTGGGTGTGCTACTTTGCCCTAGAGCTGAAAGGCACAACGTGCAGGCTTCTTTCCAAAGGGCGAGTTGGGCCCCACAGCATCTTGCTTCCAGCTCTTTGGGAAGCTAAGAAACAACTCGCTCTGCACAGTGCTCTTACAGCCTAGTGGGAACATCTCTTCCAAAGGCCTGTGAAACGCAGTTTCTTTGCAGGCCTGATCTGGCTGAAGTAGGACTTCTGCTCTGGGTGTGCTACTTTGCCCTAGAGCTGAAAGGCACAACGTGCAGGCTTCTTTCCAAAGGGCGAGTTGGGCCCCACAGCATCTTGCTTCCAGCTCTTTGGGAAGCTAAGAAACAACTCGCTCTGCACAGTGCTCTTACAGCCTACCGGGAACATGTCTTCCAAAGGCCTGTGAAACGCAGTTTCTTTGCAGGCCTGATCTGGCTGAAGTAGGACTTCTGCTCTGGGTGTGCTACTTTGCCCTAGAGCTGAAAGGCACAACGTGCAGGCTTCTTTCCAAAGGGCGAGTTGGGCCCCACAGCATCTTGCTTCCAGCTCTTTGGGAAGCTAAGAAACAACTCGCTCTGCACAGTGCTCTTACAGCCTACGGGGAACATCTCTTCCAAAGGCCTGTGAAACGCAGTTTCTTTGCAGGCCTGATCTGCCTGAAGTAGGACTTCTGCTCTGGGTGTGCTACTTTGCCCTAGAGCTGAAAGGCACAACGTGCAGGCTTCTTTCCAAAGGGCGAGTTGGGCCGCACAGCATCTTGCTTCCAGCTCTTTGGGAAGCTAAGAAACAACTCGCTCTGCACAGTGCTCTTACAGCCTACCGGGAACATCTCTTCCAAAGGCCTGTGAAACGCAGTTTCTTTGCAGGCCTGATCTAGCTGAAGTAGGACTTCTGCTCTGGGTGTGCTACTTTGCCCTAGAGCTGAAAGGCACAACGTGCAGGCTTCTTTCCAAAGGGCGAGTTGGGCCCCACAGCATCTTGCTTCCAGCTCTTCGCGAAGCTACGAAACAACTCGCTCTGCACAGTGCTCTTACAGCCTACCGGGAACATGTCTTCCAAAGGCCTGTGAAACGCAGTTTCTTTGCAGGCCTGATCTGGCTGAAGTAGGACTTCTGCTCTGGGTGTGCTACTTTGCCCTAGAGCTGAAAGGCACAACGTGCAGGCTTCTTTCCAAAGGGCGAGTTGGGCCCCACAGCATCTTGCTTCCAGCTCTTTGTGAAGCTAAGAAACAACGCGCTCTGCACAGTGCTCTTACAGCCTAGTGGGAACATCTCTTCCAAAGGCCTGTGAAACGCAGTTTCTTTGCAGGCCTGATCTGGCTGAAGTAGGACTTCTGCTCTGGGTGTGCTACTTTGCCCTAGAGCTGAAAGGCACAACGTGCAGGCCTCTTTCCAAAGGGCGAGTTGGGCCCCACAGCATCTTGCTTCCAGCTCTTTGGGAAGCTAAGAAACAACTCGCTCTGCACAGTGCTCTTACAGCCTACCGGGAACATGTCTTCCAAAGGCCTGTGAAACGCAGTTTCTTTGCAGGCCTGATCTGGCTGAAGTAGGACTTCTGCTCTGGGTGTGCTACTTTGCCCTAGAGCTGAAAGGCACAACGTGCAGGCTTCTTTCCAAAGGGCGAGTTGGGCCCCACAGCATCTTGCTTCCAGCTCTTTGCGAAGCTAAGAAACAACTCGCTCTGCACAGTGCTCTTACAGCCTACCGGGAACATGTCTTCCAAAGGCCTGTGAAACGCAGTTTCTTTGCAGGCCTGATCTGGCTGAAGTAGGACTTCTGCTCTGGGTGTGCTACTTTGCCCTAGAGCTGAAAGGCACAACGTGCAGGCTTCTTTCCAAAGGGCGAGTTGGGCCCCACAGCATCTTGCTTCCAGCTCTTTGGGAAGCTAAGAAACAACTCGCTCTGCACAGTGCTCTTACAGCCTACCCGGAACATCTCTTCCAAAGGCCTGTGAAACGCAGTCTCTTTGCAGGCCTGATCTGGCTGAAGTAGGACTTCTGCTCTGGGTGTGCTACTTTGCCCTAGAGCTGAAAGGCACAACGTGCAGGCTTCTTTCCAAAGGGCGAGTTGGGCCCCACAGCATCTTGCTTCCAGCTCTTTGGGAAGCTAAGAAACAACTAGCTCTGCACAGTGCTCTTACAGCCTACTGGGAACATGTCTTCCAAAGGCCTGTGAAACGCAGTTTCTTTGCAGGCCTGATCTGGCTGAAGTAGGACTTCTGCTCTGGGTGTGCTACTTTGCACTAGAGGTGAAAGGCACAACGTGCAAGCTTCTTTCCAAAGGGCGAGTTGGGCCCCACAGCATCTTGCTTCCAGCTCTTTGGGAAGCTAAGAAACAACTCGCTCTGCACAGTGCTCTTACAGCATACCGGGAACATGTCATCCAAAGGCCTGTGAAACGCAGTTTCTTTGCAGGCCTGATCTGGCTGAAGTAGGACTTCTGCTCTGGGTGTGCTACTTTGCCCTAGAGCTGAAAGGCACAACGTGCAGGCTTCTTTCCAAAGGGCGAGTTGGGCCCCACAGCATCTTGCTTCCAGCTCTTTGGGAAGCTAAGAAACAACTCGCTCTGCACAGTGCTCTTACAGCCTACCGGGAACATCTCTTCCAAAGGCCTGTGAAACGCAGTTTCTTTGCAGGCCTGATCTGGCTGAAGTAGGACTTCTGCTCTGGGTGTGCTACTTTGCCCTAGAGCTGAAAGGCACAACGTGCAGCCTTCTTTCCAAAGGGCGAGTTGGGCCCCACAGCATCTTGCTTCCAGCTCTTTGGGAAGCTAAGAAACAACTCGCTCTGCACAGTGCTCTTACAGCCTACCGGGAACATGTCTTCCAAAGGCCTGTGAAACGCAGTTTCTTTGCAGGCCTGATCTGGCTGAAGTAGGACTTCTGCTCTGGGTGTGCTACTTTGCCCTAGAGCTGAAAGGCACAACGTGCAGGCTTCTTTCCAAAGGGCGAGTTGGGCCCCACAGCATCTTGCTTCCAGCTCTTTGGGAAGATAAGAAACAACTCGCTCTGCACAGTGCTCTTACAGCCTACCGGGAGCATGTCTTCCAAAGGCCTGTGAAACGCAGTTTCTTTGCAGGCCTGATCTGGCTGAAGTAGGACTTCTGCTCTGGGTGTGCTACTTTGCCCTAGAGCTGAAAGGCACAACGTGCAGGCTTCTTTCCAAAGGGCGAGTTGGGCCCCACAGCATCTTGCTTCCAGCTCTTTGGGAAGCTAAGAAACAACTCGCTCTGCACAGTGCTCTTGCAGCCTAGTGGGAACATCTCTTCCAAAGGCCTGTGAAACGCAGTTTCTTTGCAGGCCTGATCTGGCTGAAGTAGGACTTCTGCTCTGGGTGTGCTACTTTGCCCTAGAGCTGACAGGGACAACGTGCAGGCTTCTTTCCAAAGGGCGAGTTGGGCCCCACAGCATCTTGCTTCCAGCTCTTTCGGAAGCTAAGAAACAACTCGCTCTGCACAGTGCTCTTACAGCCTACCGGGAACATGTCTTCCAAAGGCCTGTGAAACGCAGTTTCTTTGCAGGCCTGATCTGGCTGAAGTAGGACTTCTGCTCTGGGTGTGCTACTTTGCCCTAGAGCTGAAAGGCACAACGTGCAGGCTTCTTTCCAAAGGGCGAGTTGGGCCCCACAGCATCTTGCTTCCAGCTCTTTGGGAAGCTAAGAAACAACTCGCTCTGCACAGTGCTCTTACAGCCTAGGGGGAACATCTCTTCCAAAGGCCTGTGAAACGCAGTTTCTTTGCAGGCCTGATCTGGCTGAAGTAGGACTTCTGCTCTGGGTGTGCTACTTTGCCCTAGAGCTGAAAGGCACAACGTGCAGGCTTCTTTCCAAAGGGCGAGTTGGGCCCCACAGCATCTTGCTTCCAGCTCTTTGGGAAGCTAAGAAACAACTCGCTCTGCACAGTGCTCTTGCAGCCTAGTGGGAACATCTCTTCCAAAGGCCTGTGAAACGCAGTTTCTTTGCAGGCCTGATCTGGCTGAAGTAGGACTTCTGCTCTGGGTGTGCTACTTTGCCCTAGAGCTTAAAGGCACAACGTGCAGGCTTCTTTCCAAAGGGCGAGTTGGGCCCCACAGCATCTTGCTTCCAGCTCTTTGCGAAGCTAAGAAACAACTCGCTCTGCACAGTGCTCTTACAGCCTACCGGGAACATCTCTTCCAAAGGCCTGTGAAACGCAGTTTCTTTGCAGGCCTGATCTGGCTGAAGTAGGACTTCTGCTCTGGGTGTGCTACTTTGCCCTAGAGCTGAAAGGCACAACGTGCAGGCTTCTTTCCAAAGGGCGAGTTGGGCCCCACAGCATCTTGCTTCCAGCTCTTTGTGAAGCTAAGAAACAACTCGCTCTGCACAGTGCTCTTACAGCCTAGTGGGAACATCTCTTCCAAAGGCCTGTGAAAAGCAGTTTCTTTGCAGGCCTGATCTGGCTGAAGTAGGACTTCTGCTCTGGGTGTGCTACTTTGCCCTAGAGCTGAAAGGCACAACGTGCAGGCCTCTTTCCAAAGGGCGAGTTGGGCCCCACAGCATCTTGCTTCCAGCTCTTTGGGAAGCTAAGAAACAACTCGCTCTGCACAGTGCTCTTACAGCCTACCGGGAACATGTCTTCCAAAGGCCTGTGAAACGCAGTTTCTTTGCAGGCCTGATCTGGCTGAAGTAGGACTTCTGCTCTGGGTGTGCTACTTTGCCCTAGAGCTGAAAGGCACAACGTGCAGGCTTCTTTCCAAAGGGCGAGTTGGGCCCCACAGCATCTTGCTTCCAGCTCTTTGGGAAGCTAAGAAACAACTCGCTCTGCACAGTGCTCTTACAGCCTACCGGGAACATGTCTTCCAAAGGCCTGTGAAACGCAGTTTCTTTGCAGGCCTGATCTGGCTGAAGTAGGACTTCTGCTCTGGGTGTGCTACTTTGCCCTAGAGCTGAAAGGCACAACGTGCAGGCTTCTTTCCAAAGGGCGAGTTGGGCCCCACAGCATCTTGCTTCCAGCTCTTTGGGAAGCTAAGAAACAACTCGCTCTGCACAGTGCTCTTACAGCCTAGTGGGAACATCTCTTCCAAAGGCCTGTGAAACGCAGTTTCTTTGCAGGCCTGATCTGGCTGAAGTAGGACTTCTGCTCTGGGTGTGCTACTTTGCCCTAGAGCTGAAAGGCACAACGTGCAGGCTTCTTTCCAAAGGGCGAGTTGGGCCCCACAGCATCTTGCTTCCAGCTCTTTGGGAAGCTAAGAAACAACTCGCTCTGCACAGTGCTCTTACAGCCTACCGGGAACATGTCTTCCAAAGGCCTGTGAAACGCAGTTTCTTTGCAGGCCTGATCTGGCTGAAGTAGGACTTCTGCTCTGGGTGTGCTACTTTGCCCTAGAGCTGAAAGGCACAACGTGCAGGCTTCTTTCCAAAGGGCGAGTTGGGCCCCACAGCATCTTGCTTCCAGCTCTTTGGGAAGCTAAGAAACAACTCGCTCTGCACAGTGCTCTTACAGCCTACGGGGAACATCTCTTCCAAAGGCCTGTGAAACGCAGTTTCTTTGCAGGCCTGATCTGCCTGAAGTAGGACTTCTGCTCTGGGTGTGCTACTTTGCCCTAGAGCTGAAAGGCACAACGTGCAGGCTTCTTTCCAAAGGGCGAGTTGGGCCCCACAGCATCTTGCTTCCAGCTCTTTGGGAAGCTAAGAAACAACTCGCTCTGCACAGTGCTCTTGCAGCCTAGTGGGAACATCTCTTCCAAAGGCCTGTGAAACGCCGTTTCTTTGCAGGCCTGATCTGGCTGAAGTAGGACTTCTGCTCTGGGTGTGCTACTTTGCCCTAGAGCTGAAAGGCACAACGTGCAGGCTTCTTTCCAAAGGGCGAGTTGGGCCGCACAGCATCTTGCTTCCAGCTCTTTGGGAAGCTAAGAAACAACTCGCTCTGCACAGTGCTCTTACAGCCTACCGGGAACATCTCTTCCAAAGGCCTGTGAAACGCAGTTTCTTTGCAGGCCTGATCTAGCTGAAGTAGGACTTCTGCTCTGGGTGTGCTACTTTGCCCTAGAGCTGAAAGGCACAACGTGCAGGCTTCTTTCCAAAGGGCGAGTTGGGCCCCACAGCATCTTGCTTCCAGCTCTTCGCGAAGCTACGAAACAACTCGCTCTGCACAGTGCTCTTACAGCCTACCGGGAACATGTCTTCCAAAGGCCTGTGAAACGCAGTTTCTTTGCAGGCCTGATCTGGCTGAAGTAGGACTTCTGCTCTGGGTGTGCTACTTTGCCCTAGAGCTGAAAGGCACAACGTGCAGGCTTCTTTCCAAAGGGCGAGTTGGGCCCCACAGCATCTTGCTTCCAGCTCTTTGTGAAGCTAAGAAACAACGCGCTCTGCACAGTGCTCTTACAGCCTAGTGGGAACATCTCTTCCAAAGGCCTGTGAAACGCAGTTTCTTTGCAGGCCTGATCTGGCTGAAGTAGGACTTCTGCTCTGGGTGTGCTACTTTGCCCTAGAGCTGAAAGGCACAACGTGCAGGCCTCTTTCCAAAGGGCGCGTTGGGCCCCACAGCATCTTGCTTCCAGCTCTTTGGGAAGCTAAGAAACAACTCGCTCTGCACAGTGCTCTTACAGCCTACCGGGAACATGTCTTCCAAAGGCCTGTGAAACGCAGTTTCTTTGCAGGCCTGATCTGGCTGAAGTAGGACTTCTGCTCTGGGTGTGCTACTTTGCCCTAGAGCTGAAAGGCACAACGTGCAGGCTTCTTTCCAAAGGGCGAGTTGGGCCCCACAGCATCTTGCTTCCAGCTCTTTGCGAAGCTAAGAAACAACTCGCTCTGCACAGTGCTCTTACAGCCTACCGGGAACATGTCTTCCAAAGGCCTGTGAAACGCAGTTTCTTTGCAGGCCTGATCTGGCTGAAGTAGGACTTCTGCTCTGGGTGTGCTACTTTGCCCTAGAGCTGAAAGGCACAACGTGCAGGCTTCTTTCCAAAGGGCGAGTTGGGCCCCACAGCATCTTGCTTCCAGCTCTTTGGGAAGCTAAGAAACAACTCGCTCTGCACAGTGCTCTTACAGCTTACCGGGAACATGTCTTCCAAAGGCCTGTGAAACGCAGTTTCTTTGCAGGCCTGATCTGGCTGAAGTAGGACTTCTGCTCTGGGTGTGCTACTTTGCCCTAGAGCTGAAAGGCACAACGTGCAGGCTTCTTTCCAAAGGGCGAGTTGGGCCCCACAGCATCTTGCTTCCAGCTCTTTGGGAAGCTAAGAAACAACTCGCTCTGCACAGTGCTCTTACAGCCTACCGGGAACATGTCTTGCAAAGGCCTGTGAAACGCAGTTTCTTTGCAGGCCTGATCTGGCTGAAGTAGGACTTCTGCTCTGGGTGTGCTACTTTGCCCTAGAGCTGAAAGGCACAACGTGCAGGCTTCTTTCCAAAGGGCGAGTTGGGCCCCACAGCATCTTGCTTCCAGCTCTTTGGGAAGCTAAGAAACAACTCGCTCTGCACAGTGCTCTTACAGCCTACCCGGAACATCTCTTCCAAAGGCCTGTGAAACGCAGTCTCTTTGCAGGCCTGATCTGGCTGAAGTAGGACTTCTGCTCTGGGTGTGCTACTTTGCCCTAGAGCTGAAAGGCACAACGTGCAGGCTTCTTTCCAAAGGGCGAGTTGGGCCCCACAGCATCATGCTTCCAGCTCTTTGGGAAGCTAAGAAACAACTAGCTCTGCACAGTGCTCTTACAGCCTACTGGGAACATGTCTTCCAAAGGCCTGTGAAACGCAGTTTCTGTGCAGGCCTGATCTGGCTGAAGTAGGACTTCTGCTCTGGGTGTGCTACTTTGCACTAGAGGTGAAAGGCACAACGTGCAGGCTTCTTTCCAAAGGGCGAGTTGGGCCCCACAGCATCTTGCTTCCAGCTCTTTAGGAAGCTAAGAAACAACTCGCTCTGCACAGTGCTCTTACAGCCTACCGGGAACATGTCTTCCAAAGGCCTGTGAAACGCAGTTTCTTTGCAGGCCTGATCTGGCTGAAGTAGGACTTCTGCTCTGGGTGTGCTACTTTGCCCTAGAGCTGAAAGGCACAACGTGCAGGCTTCTTTCCAAAGGGCGAGATGGGCCCCACAGCATCTTGCTTCCAACTCTTTGGGAAGCTAAGAAACAACTCGCTCTGCACAGTGCTCTTACAGCCTACCGGGAACATCTCTTCCAAAGGCCTGTGAAACGCAGTTTCTTTGCAGGCCTGATCTGGCTGAAGTAGGACTTCTGCTCTGGGTGTGCTACTTTGCCCTAGAACTGAAAGGCACAACGTGCAGGCTTCTTTCCAAAGGGCGAGTTGGGCCCCACAGCATCTTGCTTCCAGCTCTTTGGGAAGCTAAGAAACAACTCGCTCTGCACAGTGCTCTTACAGCCTACCGGGAACATGTCTTCCAAAGGCCTGTGAAACGCAGTTTCTTTGCAGGCCTGATCTGGCTGAAGTAGGACTTCTGCTCTGGGTGTGCTACTTTGCCCTAGAGCTGAAAGGCACAACGTGCAGGCTTCTTTCCAAAGGGCGAGTTGGGCCCCACAGCATCTTGCTTCCAGCTCTTTGGGAAGCTAAGAAACAACTCGCTCTGCACAGTGCTCTTACAGCCTACCGGGAACATGTCTTCCAAAGGCCTGTGAAACGCAGTTTCTTTGCAGGCCTGATCTGGCTGAAGTAGGACTTCTGCTCTGGGTGTGCTACTTTGCCCTAGAGCTGAAAGGCACAACGTGCAGTCTTCTTTCCAAAGGGCGAGTTGGGCCCCACAGCATCTTGCTTCCAGCTCTTTGGGAAGCTAAGAAACAACTCGCTCTGCACAGTGCTCTTACAGCCTACCGGGAGCATGTCTTCCAAAGGCCTGTGCAACGCAGTTTCTTTGCAGGCCTGATCTGGCTGAAGTAGGACTTCTGCTCTGGGTGTGCTACTTTGCCCTAGAGCTGAAAGGCACAACGTGCAGGCTTCTTTCCAAAGGGCGAGTTGGGCCCCACAGCATCTTGCTTCCAGCTCTTTGGGAAGCTAAGAAACAACTCGCTCTGCACAGTGCTCTTGCAGCCTAGTGGGAACATCTCTTCCAAAGGCCTGTGAAACGCAGTTTCTTTGCAGGCCTGATCTGGCTGAAGTAGGACTTCTGCTCTGGGTGTGCTACTTTGCCCTAGAGCTGACAGGCACAACGTGCAGGCTTCTTTCCAAAGGGCGAGTTGGGCCCCACAGCATCTTGCTTCCAGCTCTTTCGGAAGCTAAGAAACAACTCGCTCTGCACAGTGCTCTTACAGCCTACCGGGAACATGTCTTCCAAAGGCCTGTGAAACGCAGTTTCTTTGCAGGCCTGATCTGGCTGAAGTAGGACTTCTGCTCTGGGTGTGCTACTTTGCCCTAGAGCTGAAAGGCACAACGTGCAGGCTTCTTTCCAAAGGGCGAGTTGGGCCCCACAGCATCTTGCTTCCAGCTCTTTGGGAAGCTAAGAAACAACTCGCTCTGCACAGTGCTCTTACAGCCTAGGGGGAACATCTCTTCCAAAGGCCTGTGAAACGCAGTTTCTTTGCAGGACTGATCTGGCTGAAGTAGGACTTCTGCTCTGGGTGTGCTACTTTGCCCTAGAGCTGAAAGGCACAACGTGCAGGCTTCTTTCCAAAGGGCGAGTTGGGCCCCACAGCATCTTGCTTCCAGCTCTTTGGGAAGCTAAGAAACAACTCGCTCTGCACAGTGCTCTTGCAGCCTAGTGGGAACATCTCTTCCAAAGGCCTGTGAAACGCAGTTTCTTTGCAGGCCTGATCTGGCTGAAGTAGGACTTCTGCTCTGGGTGTGCTACTTTGCCCTAGAGCTGAAAGGCACAACGTGCAGGCTTCTTTCCAAAGGGCGAGTTGGGCCCCACAGCATCTTGCTTCCAGCTCTTTGTGAAGCTAAGAAACAACTCGCTCTGCACAGTGCTCTTACAGCCTACCGGGAACATCTCTTCCAAAGGCCTGTGAAACGCAGTTTCTTTGCAGGCCTGATCTGGCTGAAGTAAGACTTCTGCTCTGGGTGTGCTACTTTGCCCTAGAGCTGAAAGGCACAACGTGCAGGCTTCTTTCCAAAGGGCGAGTTGGGCCCCACAGCATCTTGCTTCCAGCTCTTTGTGAAGCTAAGAAACAACTCGCTCTGCACAGTGCTCTTACAGCCTAGTGGGAACATCTCTTCCAAAGGCCTGTGAAACGCAGTTTCTTTGCAGGCCTGATCTGGCTGAAGTAGGACTTCTGCTCTGGGTGTGCTACTTTGCCCTAGAGCTGAAAGGCACAACGTGCAGGCCTCTTTCCAAAGGGCGAGTTGGGCCCCACAGCATCTTGCTTCCAGCTCTTTGGGAAGCTAAGAAACAACTCGCTCTGCACAGTGCTCTTACAGCCTACCGGGAACATGTCTTCCAAAGGCCTGTGAAACGCAGTTTCTTTGCAGGCCTGATCTGGCTGAAGTAGGACTTCTGCTCTGGGTGTGCTACTTTGCCCTAGAGCTGAAAGGCACAACGTGCAGGCTTCTTTCCAAAGGGCGAGTTGGGCCCCACAGCATCTTGCTTCCAGCTCTTTGGGAAGCTAAGAAACAACTCGCTCTGCACAGTGCTCTTACAGCCTACCGGGAACATGTCTTCCAAAGGCCTGTGAAACGCAGTTTCTTTGCAGGCCTGATCTGGCTGAAGTAGGACTTCTGCTCTGGGTGTGCTACTTTGCCCTAGAGCTGAAAGGCACAACGTGCAGGCTTCTTTCCAAAGGGCGAGTTGGGCCCCACAGCATCTTGCTTCCAGCTCTTTGGGAAGCTAAGAAACAACTCGCTCTGCACAGTGCTCTTACAGCCTAGTGGGAACATCTCTTCCAAAGGCCTGTGAAACGCAGTTTCTTTGCAGGCCTGATCTGGCTGAAGTAGGACTTCTGCTCTGGGTGTGCTACTTTGCCCTAGAGCTGAAAGGCACAACGTGCAG
This sequence comes from Equus caballus, assembly GCF_041296265.1. Taxonomy (NCBI): domain Eukaryota; kingdom Metazoa; phylum Chordata; class Mammalia; order Perissodactyla; family Equidae; genus Equus; species Equus caballus. Next base: position 128,741 of record NW_027221854.1, on the reverse strand, counting down.
GCTTCTTTCCAAAGGGCGAGTTGGGCCCCACAGCATCTTGCTTCCAGCTCTTTGGGAAGCTAAGAAACAACTCGCTCTGCACAGTGCTCTTACAGCCTACCGGGAACATGTCTTCCAAAGGCCTGTGAAACGCAGTTTCTTTGCAGGCCTGATCTGGCTGAAGTAGGACTTCTGCTCTGGGTGTGCTACTTTGCCCTAGAGCTGAAAGGCACAACGTGCAGGCTTCTTTCCAAAGGGCGAGTTGGGCCCCACAGCATCTTGCTTCCAGCTCTTTGGGAAGCTAAGAAACAACTCGCTCTGCACAGTGCTCTTACAGCCTACGGGGAACATCTCTTCCAAAGGCCTGTGAAACGCAGTTTCTTTGCAGGCCTGATCTGCCTGAAGTAGGACTTCTGCTCTGGGTGTGCTACTTTGCCCTAGAGCTGAAAGGCACAACGTGCAGGCTTCTTTCCAAAGGGCGAGTTGGGCCCCACAGCATCTTGCTTCCAGCTCTTTGGGAAGCTAAGAAACAACTCGCTCTGCACAGTGCTCTTGCAGCCTAGTGGGAACATCTCTTCCAAAGGCCTGTGAAACGCCGTTTCTTTGCAGGCCTGATCTGGCTGAAGTAGGACTTCTGCTCTGGGTGTGCTACTTTGCCCTAGAGCTGAAAGGCACAACGTGCAGGCTTCTTTCCAAAGGGCGAGTTGGGCCGCACAGCATCTTGCTTCCAGCTCTTTGGGAAGCTAAGAAACAACTCGCTCTGCACAGTGCTCTTACAGCCTACCGGGAACATCTCTTCCAAAGGCCTGTGAAACGCAGTTTCTTTGCAGGCCTGATCTAGCTGAAGTAGGACTTCTGCTCTGGGTGTGCTACTTTGCCCTAGAGCTGAAAGGCACAACGTGCAGGCTTCTTTCCAAAGGGCGAGTTGGGCCCCACAGCATCTTGCTTCCAGCTCTTCGCGAAGCTACGAAACAACTCGCTCTGCACAGTGCTCTTACAGCCTACCGGGAACATGTCTTCCAAAGGCCTGTGAAACGCAGTTTCTTTGCAGGCCTGATCTGGCTGAAGTAGGACTTCTGCTCTGGGTGTGCTACTTTGCCCTAGAGCTGAAAGGCACAACGTGCAGGCTTCTTTCCAAAGGGCGAGTTGGGCCCCACAGCATCTTGCTTCCAGCTCTTTGTGAAGCTAAGAAACAACGCGCTCTGCACAGTGCTCTTACAGCCTAGTGGGAACATCTCTTCCAAAGGCCTGTGAAACGCAGTTTCTTTGCAGGCCTGATCTGGCTGAAGTAGGACTTCTGCTCTGGGTGTGCTACTTTGCCCTAGAGCTGAAAGGCACAACGTGCAGGCCTCTTTCCAAAGGGCGAGTTGGGCCCCACAGCATCTTGCTTCCAGCTCTTTGGGAAGCTAAGAAACAACTCGCTCTGCACAGTGCTCTTACAGCCTACCGGGAACATGTCTTCCAAAGGCCTGTGAAACGCAGTTTCTTTGCAGGCCTGATCTGGCTGAAGTAGGACTTCTGCTCTGGGTGTGCTACTTTGCCCTAGAGCTGAAAGGCACAACGTGCAGGCTTCTTTCCAAAGGGCGAGTTGGGCCCCACAGCATCTTGCTTCCAGCTCTTTGCGAAGCTAAGAAACAACTCGCTCTGCACAGTGCTCTTACAGCCTACCGGGAACATGTCTTCCAAAGGCCTGTGAAACGCAGTTTCTTTGCAGGCCTGATCTGGCTGAAGTAGGACTTCTGCTCTGGGTGTGCTACTTTGCCCTAGAGCTGAAAGGCACAACGTGCAGGCTTCTTTCCAAAGGGCGAGTTGGGCCCCACAGCATCTTGCTTCCAGCTCTTTGGGAAGCTAAGAAACAACTCGCTCTGCACAGTGCTCTTACAGCTTACCGGGAACATGTCTTCCAAAGGCCTGTGAAACGCAGTTTCTTTGCAGGCCTGATCTGGCTGAAGTAGGACTTCTGCTCTGGGTGTGCTACTTTGCCCTAGAGCTGAAAGGCACAACGTGCAGGCTTCTTTCCAAAGGGCGAGTTGGGCCCCACAGCATCTTGCTTCCAGCTCTTTGGGAAGCTAAGAAACAACTCGCTCTGCACAGTGCTCTTACAGCCTACCGGGAACATGTCTTGCAAAGGCCTGTGAAACGCAGTTTCTTTGCAGGCCTGATCTGGCTGAAGTAGGACTTCTGCTCTGGGTGTGCTACTTTGCCCTAGAGCTGAAAGGCACAACGTGCAGGCTTCTTTCCAAAGGGCGAGTTGGGCCCCACAGCATCTTGCTTCCAGCTCTTTGGGAAGCTAAGAAACAACTCGCTCTGCACAGTGCTCTTACAGCCTACCCGGAACATCTCTTCCAAAGGCCTGTGAAACGCAGTCTCTTTGCAGGCCTGATCTGGCTGAAGTAGGACTTCTGCTCTGGGTGTGCTACTTTGCCCTAGAGCTGAAAGGCACAACGTGCAGGCTTCTTTCCAAAGGGCGAGTTGGGCCCCACAGCATCTTGCTTCCAGCTCTTTGGGAAGCTAAGAAACAACTAGCTCTGCACAGTGCTCTTACAGCCTACTGGGAACATGTCTTCCAAAGGCCTGTGAAACGCAGTTTCTGTGCAGGCCTGATCTGGCTGAAGTAGGACTTCTGCTCTGGGTGTGCTACTTTGCACTAGAGGTGAAAGGCACAACGTGCAGGCTTCTTTCCAAAGGGCGAGTTGGGCCCCACAGCATCTTGCTTCCAGCTCTTTAGGAAGCTAAGAAACAACTCGCTCTGCACAGTGCTCTTACAGCCTACCGGGAACATGTCTTCCAAAGGCCTGTGAAACGCAGTTTCTTTGCAGGCCTGATCTGGCTGAAGTAGGACTTCTGCTCTGGGTGTGCTACTTTGCCCTAGAGCTGAAAGGCACAACGTGCAGGCTTCTTTCCAAAGGGCGAGATGGGCCCCACAGCATCTTGCTTCCAACTCTTTGGGAAGCTAAGAAACAACTCGCTCTGCACAGTGCTCTTACAGCCTACCGGGAACATCTCTTCCAAAGGCCTGTGAAACGCAGTTTCTTTGCAGGCCTGATCTGGCTGAAGTAGGACTTCTGCTCTGGGTGTGCTACTTTGCCCTAGAACTGAAAGGCACAACGTGCAGGCTTCTTTCCAAAGGGCGAGTTGGGCCCCACAGCATCTTGCTTCCAGCTCTTTGGGAAGCTAAGAAACAACTCGCTCTGCACAGTGCTCTTACAGCCTACCGGGAACATGTCTTCCAAAGGCCTGTGAAACGCAGTTTCTTTGCAGGCCTGATCTGGCTGAAGTAGGACTTCTGCTCTGGGTGTGCTACTTTGCCCTAGAGCTGAAAGGCACAACGTGCAGGCTTCTTTCCAAAGGGCGAGTTGGGCCCCACAGCATCTTGCTTCCAGCTCTTTGGGAAGCTAAGAAACAACTCGCTCTGCACAGTGCTCTTACAGCCTACCGGGAACATGTCTTCCAAAGGCCTGTGAAACGCAGTTTCTTTGCAGGCCTGATCTGGCTGAAGTAGGACTTCTGCTCTGGGTGTGCTACTTTGCCCTAGAGCTGAAAGGCACAACGTGCAGTCTTCTTTCCAAAGGGCGAGTTGGGCCCCACAGCATCTTGCTTCCAGCTCTTTGGGAAGCTAAGAAACAACTCGCTCTGCACAGTGCTCTTACAGCCTACCGGGAGCATGTCTTCCAAAGGCCTGTGCAACGCAGTTTCTTTGCAGGCCTGATCTGGCTGAAGTAGGACTTCTGCTCTGGGTGTGCTACTTTGCCCTAGAGCTGAAAGGCACAACGTGCAGGCTTCTTTCCAAAGGGCGAGTTGGGCCCCACAGCATCTTGCTTCCAGCTCTTTGGGAAGCTAAGAAACAACTCGCTCTGCACAGTGCTCTTGCAGCCTAGTGGGAACATCTCTTCCAAAGGCCTGTGAAACGCAGTTTCTTTGCAGGCCTGATCTGGCTGAAGTAGGACTTCTGCTCTGGGTGTGCTACTTTGCCCTAGAGCTGACAGGCACAACGTGCAGGCTTCTTTCCAAAGGGCGAGTTGGGCCCCACAGCATCTTGCTTCCAGCTCTTTCGGAAGCTAAGAAACAACTCGCTCTGCACAGTGCTCTTACAGCCTACCGGGAACATGTCTTCCAAAGGCCTGTGAAACGCAGTTTCTTTGCAGGCCTGATCTGGCTGAAGTAGGACTTCTGCTCTGGGTGTGCTACTTTGCCCTAGAGCTGAAAGGCACAACGTGCAGGCTTCTTTCCAAAGGGCGAGTTGGGCCCCACAGCATCTTGCTTCCAGCTCTTTGGGAAGCTAAGAAACAACTCGCTCTGCACAGTGCTCTTACAGCTTACCGGGAACATGTCTTCCAAAGGCCTGTGAAACGCAGTTTCTTTGCAGGCCTGATCTGGCTGAAGTAGGACTTCTGCTCTGGGTGTGCTACTTTGCCCTAGAGCTGAAAGGCACAACGTGCAGGCTTCTTTCCAAAGGGCGAGTTGGGCCCCACAGCATCTTGCTTCCAGCTCTTTGGGAAGCTAAGAAACAACTCGCTCTGCACAGTGCTCTTACAGCCTACCGGGAACATGTCTTGCAAAGGCCTGTGAAACGCAGTTTCTTTGCAGGCCTGATCTGGCTGAAGTAGGACTTCTGCTCTGGGTGTGCTACTTTGCCCTAGAGCTGAAAGGCACAACGTGCAGGCTTCTTTCCAAAGGGCGAGTTGGGCCCCACAGCATCTTGCTTCCAGCTCTTTGGGAAGCTAAGAAACAACTCGCTCTGCACAGTGCTCTTACAGCCTACCCGGAACATCTCTTCCAAAGGCCTGTGAAACGCAGTCTCTTTGCAGGCCTGATCTGGCTGAAGTAGGACTTCTGCTCTGGGTGTGCTACTTTGCCCTAGAGCTGAAAGGCACAACGTGCAGGCTTCTTTCCAAAGGGCGAGTTGGGCCCCACAGCATCTTGCTTCCAGCTCTTTGGGAAGCTAAGAAACAACTAGCTCTGCACAGTGCTCTTACAGCCTACTGGGAACATGTCTTCCAAAGGCCTGTGAAACGCAGTTTCTGTGCAGGCCTGATCTGGCTGAAGTAGGACTTCTGCTCTGGGTGTGCTACTTTGCACTAGAGGTGAAAGGCACAACGTGCAGGCTTCTTTCCAAAGGGCGAGTTGGGCCCCACAGCATCTTGCTTCCAGCTCTTTAGGAAGCTAAGAAACAACTCGCTCTGCACAGTGCTCTTACAGCCTACCGGGAACATGTCTTCCAAAGGCCTGTGAAACGCAGTTTCTTTGCAGGCCTGATCTGGCTGAAGTAGGACTTCTGCTCTGGGTGTGCTACTTTGCCCTAGAGCTGAAAGGCACAACGTGCAGGCTTCTTTCCAAAGGGCGAGATGGGCCCCACAGCATCTTGCTTCCAACTCTTTGGGAAGCTAAGAAACAACTCGCTCTGCACAGTGCTCTTACAGCCTACCGGGAACATCTCTTCCAAAGGCCTGTGAAACGCAGTTTCTTTGCAGGCCTGATCTGGCTGAAGTAGGACTTCTGCTCTGGGTGTGCTACTTTGCCCTAGAACTGAAAGGCACAACGTGCAGGCTTCTTTCCAAAGGGCGAGTTGGGCCCCACAGCATCTTGCTTCCAGCTCTTTGGGAAGCTAAGAAACAACTCGCTCTGCACAGTGCTCTTACAGCCTACCGGGAACATGTCTTCCAAAGGCCTGTGAAACGCAGTTTCTTTGCAGGCCTGATCTGGCTGAAGTAGGACTTCTGCTCTGGGTGTGCTACTTTGCCCTAGAGCTGAAAGGCACAACGTGCAGGCTTCTTTCCAAAGGGCGAGTTGGGCCCCACAGCATCTTGCTTCCAGCTCTTTGGGAAGCTAAGAAACAACTCGCTCTGCACAGTGCTCTTACAGCCTACCGGGAACATGTCTTCCAAAGGCCTGTGAAACGCAGTTTCTTTGCAGGCCTGATCTGGCTGAAGTAGGACTTCTGCTCTGGGTGTGCTACTTTGCCCTAGAGCTGAAAGGCACAACGTGCAGTCTTCTTTCCAAAGGGCGAGTTGGGCCCCACAGCATCTTGCTTCCAGCTCTTTGGGAAGCTAAGAAACAACTCGCTCTGCACAGTGCTCTTACAGCCTACCGGGAGCATGTCTTCCAAAGGCCTGTGCAACGCAGTTTCTTTGCAGGCCTGATCTGGCTGAAGTAGGACTTCTGCTCTGGGTGTGCTACTTTGCCCTAGAGCTGAAAGGCACAACGTGCAGGCTTCTTTCCAAAGGGCGAGTTGGGCCCCACAGCATCTTGCTTCCAGCTCTTTGGGAAGCTAAGAAACAACTCGCTCTGCACAGTGCTCTTGCAGCCTAGTGGGAACATCTCTTCCAAAGGCCTGTGAAACGCAGTTTCTTTGCAGGCCTGATCTGGCTGAAGTAGGACTTCTGCTCTGGGTGTGCTACTTTGCCCTAGAGCTGACAGGCACAACGTGCAGGCTTCTTTCCAAAGGGCGAGTTGGGCCCCACAGCATCTTGCTTCCAGCTCTTTCGGAAGCTAAGAAACAACTCACTCTGCACAGTGCTCTTACAGCCTACCGGGAACATGTCTTCCAAAGGCCTGTGAAACGCAGTTTCTTTGCAGGCCTGATCTGGCTGAAGTAGGACTTCTGCTCTGGGTGTGCTACTTTGCCCTAGAGCTGAAAGGCACAACGTGCAGGCTTCTTTCCAAAGGGCGAGTTGGGCCCCACAGCATCTTGCTTCCAGCTCTTTGGGAAGCTAAGAAACAACTCGCTCTGCACAGTGCTCTTACAGCCTAGGGGGAACATCTCTTCCAAAGGCCTGTGAAACGCAGTTTCTTTGCAGGCCTGATCTGGCTGAAGTAGGACTTCTGCTCTGGGTGTGCTACTTTGCCCTAGAGCTGAAAGGCACAACGTGCAGGCTTCTTTCCAAAGGGCGAGTTGGGCCCCACAGCATCTTGCTTCCAGCTCTTTGGGAAGCTAAGAAACAACTCGCTCTGCACAGTGCTCTTGCAGCCTAGTGGGAACATCTCTTCCAAAGGCCTGTGAAACGCAGTTTCTTTGCAGGCCTGATCTGGCTGAAGTAGGACTTCTGCTCTGGGTGTGCTACTTTGCCCTAGAGCTGAAAGGCACAACGTGCAGGCTTCTTTCCAAAGGGCGAGTTGGGCCCCACAGCATCTTGCTTCCAGCTCTTTGCGAAGCTAAGAAACAACTCGCTCTGCACAGTGCTCTTACAGCCTACCGGGAACATCTCTTCCAAAGGCCTGTGAAACGCAGTTTCTTTGCAGGCCTGATCTGGCTGAAGTAAGACTTCTGCTCTGGGTGTGCTACTTTGCCCTAGAGCTGAAAGGCACAACGTGCAGGCTTCTTTCCAAAGGGCGAGTTGGGCCCCACAGCATCTTGCTTCCAGCTCTTTGTGAAGCTAAGAAACAACTCGCTCTGCACAGTGCTCTTACAGCCTAGTGGGAACATCTCTTCCAAAGGCCTGTGAAACGCAGTTTCTTTGCAGGCCTGATCTGGCTGAAGTAGGACTTCTGCTCTGGGTGTGCTACTTTGCCCTAGAGCTGAAAGGCACAACGTGCAGGCCTCTTTCCAAAGGGCGAGTTGGGCCCCACAGCATCTTGCTTCCAGCTCTTTGGGAAGCTAAGAAACAACTCGCTCTGCACAGTGCTCTTACAGCCTACCGGGAACATGTCTTCCAAAGGCCTGTGAAACGCAGTTTCTTTGCAGGCCTGATCTGGCTGAAGTAGGACTTCTGCTCTGGGTGTGCTACTTTGCCCTAGAGCTGAAAGGCACAACGTGCAGGCTTCTTTCCAAAGGGCGAGTTGGGCCCCACAGCATCTTGCTTCCAGCTCTTTGGGAAGCTAAGAAACAACTCGCTCTGCACAGTGCTCTTACAGCCTACCGGGAACATGTCTTCCAAAGGCCTGTGAAACGCAGTTTCTTTGCAGGCCTGATCTGGCTGAAGTAGGACTTCTGCTCTGGGTGTGCTACTTTGCCCTAGAGCTGAAAGGCACAACGTGCAGGCTTCTTTCCAAAGGGCGAGTTGGGCCCCACAGCATCTTGCTTCCAGCTCTTTGGGAAGCTAAGAAACAACTCGCTCTGCACAGTGCTCTTACAGCCTACCGGGAACATCTCTTCCAAAGGCCTGTGAAACGCAGTTTCTTTGCAGGCCTGATCTGGCTGAAGTAGGACTTCTGCTCTGGGTGTGCTACTTTGCCCTAGAGCTGAAAGGCACAACGTGCAGGCTTCTTTCCAAAGGGCGAGTTGGGCCCCACAGCATCTTGCTTCCAGCTCTTTGGGAAGCTAAGAAACAACTCGCTCTGCACAGTGCTCTTACAGCCTACCGGGAACATGTCTTCCAAAGGCCTGTGAAACGCAGTTTCTTTGCAGGCCTGATCTGGCTGAAGTAGGACTTCTGCTCTGGGTGTGCTACTTTGCCCTAGAGCTGAAAGGCACAACGTGCAGGCTTCTTTCCAAAGGGCGAGTTGGGCCCCACAGCATCTTGCTTCCAGCTCTTTGGGAAGCTAAGAAACAACTCGCTCTGCACAGTGCTCTTACAGCCTACGGGGAACATCTCTTCCAAAGGCCTGTGAAACGCAGTTACTTTGCAGGCCTGATCTGCCTGAAGTAGGACTTCTGCTCTGGGTGTGCTACTTTGCCCTAGAGCTGAAAGGCACAACGTGCAGACTTCTTTCCAAAGGGCGAGTTGGGCCCCACAGCATCTTGCTTCCAGCTCTTTGGGAAGCTAAGAAACAACTCGCTCTGCACAGTGCTCTTACAGCCTAGTGGGAACATCTCTTCCAAAGGCCTGTGAAACGCAGTTTCTTTGCAGGCCTGATCTGGCTGAAGTAGGACTTCTGCTCTGGGTGTGCTACTTTGCCCTAGAGCTGAAAGGCACAACGTGCAGGCTTCTTTCCAAAGGGCGAGTTGGGCCCCACAGCATCTTGCTTCCAGCTCTTTGGGAAGCTAAGAAACAACTCGCTCTGCACAGTGCTCTTACAGCCTATTGGGAACATCTCTTCCAAAGGCCTGTGAAACGCAGTTTCTGTGCAGGCCTGATCTGGCTAAAGTAAGACTTCTGCTCTGTTTGTGCTACTTTGCCCTAGAGCTGAAAGGCACAACGTGCAGGCTTCTTTCCAAAGGGCGAGTTGGGCCCCACAGCATCTTGCTTCCAGCTCTTTGGGAAGCTAAGAAACAACTCGCTCTGCACAGTGCTCTTACAGCCTACCGGGAACATGTCTTCCAAAGGCCTGTGAAACGCAGTTTCTTTGCAGGCCTGATCTGGCTGAAGTAGGACTTCTGCTCTGGGTGTGCTACTTTGCCCTAGAGCTGAAAGGCACAACGTGCAGGCTTCTTTCCAAAGGGCGAGTTGGGCCCCACAGCATCTTGCTTCCAGCTCTTTGGGAAGCTAAGAAACAACTCGCTCTGCACAGTGCTCTTACAGCCTAGTGGGAACATGTCTTCCAAAGGCCTGTGAAACGCAGTTTCTTTGCAGGCCTGATCTGGCTGAAGTAGGACTTCTGCTCTGGGTGTGCTACTTTGCCCTAGAGCTGAAAGGCACAACGTGCAGGCTTCTTTCCAAAGGGCGAGTTGGGCCCCACAGCATCTTGCTTCCAGCTCTTTGGGAAGCTAAGAAACAACTCGCTCTGCACAGTGCTCTTACAGCCTACCGGGAACATGTCTTCCAAAGGCCTGTGAAACGCAGTTTCTTTGCAGGCCTGATCTGCCTGAAGTAGGACTTCTGCTCTGGGTGTGCTACATTGCCCTAGAGCTGAAAGGCACAACGTGCAGGCTTCTTTCCAAAGGGCGAGTTGGGCCCCACAGCATCTTGCTTCCAGCTCTTTGGGAAGCTAAGAAACAACTCGCTCTGCACAGTGCTCTTACAGCCTACCGGGAACATCTCTTCCAAAGGCCTGTGAAACGCAGTTTCTTTGCAGGCCTGATCTGGCTGAAGTAGGACTTCTGCTCTGGGTGTGCTACTTTGCCCTAGAGCTGAAAGGCACAACGTGCAGGCTTCTTTCCAAAGGGCGAGTTGGGCCCCACAGCATCTTGCTTCCAGCTCTTTGGGAAGCTAAGAAACAACTCGCTCTGCACAGTGCTCTTACAGCCTACCGGGAACATCTCTTCCAAAGGCCTGTGAAACGCAGTTTCTTTGCAGGCCTGATCTGGCTGAAGTAGGACTTCTGCTCTGGGTGTGCTACTTTGCCCTAGAGCTGAAAGGCACAACGTGCAGGCTTCTTTCCAAAGGGCGAGTTGGGCCCCACAGCATCTTGCTTCCAGCTCTTTGGGAAGCTAAGAAACAACTCGCTCTGCACAGTGCTCTTACAGCCTACCGGGAACATCTCTTCCAAAGGCCTGTGAAGCGCAGTTTCTTTGCAGGCCTGATCTGGCTGAAGTAGGACTTCTGCTCTGGGTGTGCTACTTTGCCCTAGAGCTGAAAGGCACAACGTGCAGGCTTCTTTCCAAAGGGCGAGTTGGGCCCCACAGCATCTTGCTTCCAGCTCTTTGGGAAGCTAAGAAACAACTCGCTCTGCACAGTGCTCTTACAGCCTATGGGGAACACCTCTTCCAAAGGCCTGTAAAACGCAGTTTCTTTGCAGGCCTGATCTGGCTGAAGTAGGACTTCTGCTCTGGGTGTGCTACTTTGCCCTAGAGCTGAAAGGCACAACGTGCAGGCTTCTTTCCAAAGGGCGAGTTGGGCCCCACAGCATCTTGCTTCCAGCTCTTTGGGAAGCTAAGAAACAACTCGCTCTGCACAGTGCTCTTACAGCCTACCGGGAACATCTCTTCCAAAGGCCTGTGAAACGCAGTTTCTTTGCAGGCCTGATCTGGCTGAAGTAGGACTTCTGCTCTGGGTGTGCTACTTTGCCCTAGAGCTGAAAGGCACAACGTGCAGGCTTCTTTCCAAAGGGCGAGTTGGGCCCCACAGCATCTTGCTTCCAGCTCTTTGGGAAGCTAAGAAACAACTCGCTCTGCACAGTGCTCTTACAGCCTACCGGGAACATGTCTTCCAAAGGCCTGTGAAACGCAGTTTCTTTGCAGGCCTGATCTGGCTGAAGTAGGACTTCTGCTCTGGGTGTGCTACTTTGCCCTAGAGCTGAAAGGCACAACGTGCAGGCTTCTTTCCAAAGGGCGAGTTGGGCCCCACAGCATCTTGCTTCCAGCTCTTTGGGAAGCTAAGAAACAACTCGCTCTGCACAGTGCTCTTACAGCCTAGTGGGAACATCTCTTCCAAAGGCCTGTGAAACGCAGTTTCTTTGCAGGCCTGATCTGGCTGAAGTAGGACTTCTGCTCTGGGTGTGCTACTTTGCCCTAGAGCTGAAAGGCACAACGTGCAGGCTTCTTTCCAAAGGGCGAGTTGGGCCCCACAGCATCTTGCTTCCAGCTCTTTGGGAAGCTAAGAAACAACTCGCTCTGCACAGTGCTCTTACAGCCTACCGGGAACATGTCTTCCAAAGGCCTGTGAAACGCAGTTTCTTTGCAGGCCTGATCTGGCTGAAGTAGGACTTCTGCTCTGGGTGTGCTACTTTGCCCTAGAGCTGAAAGGCACAACGTGCAGGCTTCTTTCCAAAGGGCGAGTTGGGCCCCACAGCATCTTGCTTCCAGCTCTTTGGGAAGCTAAGAAACAACTCGCTCTGCACAGTGCTCTTACAGCCTACGGGGAACATCTCTTCCAAAGGCCTGTGAAACGCAGTTACTTTGCAGGCCTGATCTGCCTGAAGTAGGACTTCTGCTCTGGGTGTGCTACTTTGCCCTAGAGCTGAAAGGCACAACGTGCAGACTTCTTTCCAAAGGGCGAGTTGGGCCCCACAGCATCTTGCTTCCAGCTCTTTGGGAAGCTAAGAAACAACTCGCTCTGCACAGTGCTCTTACAGCCTAGTGGGAACATCTCTTCCAAAGGCCTGTGAAACGCAGTTTCTTTGCAGGCCTGATCTGGCTGAAGTAGGACTTCTGCTCTGGGTGTGCTACTTTGCCCTAGAGCTGAAAGGCACAACGTGCAGGCTTCTTTCCAAAGGGCGAGTTGGGCCCCACAGCATCTTGCTTCCAGCTCTTTGGGAAGCTAAGAAACAACTCGCTCTGCACAGTGCTCTTACAGCCTATTGGGAACATCTCTTCCAAAGGCCTGTGAAACGCAGTTTCTGTGCAGGCCTGATCTGGCTAAAGTAAGACTTCTGCTCTGTTTGTGCTACTTTGCCCTAGAGCTGAAAGGCACAACGTGCAGGCTTCTTTCCAAAGGGCGAGTTGGGCCCCACAGCATCTTGCTTCCAGCTCTTTGGGAAGCTAAGAAACAACTCGCTCTGCACAGTGCTCTTACAGCCTACCGGGAACATGTCTTCCAAAGGCCTGTGAAACGCAGTTTCTTTGCAGGCCTGATCTGGCTGAAGTAGGACTTCTGCTCTGGGTGTGCTACTTTGCCCTAGAGCTGAAAGGCACAACGTGCAGGCTTCTTTCCAAAGGGCGAGTTGGGCCCCACAGCATCTTGCTTCCAGCTCTTTGGGAAGCTAAGAAACAACTCGCTCTGCACAGTGCTCTTACAGCCTAGTGGGAACATGTCTTCCAAAGGCCTGTGAAACGCAGTTTCTTTGCAGGCCTGATCTGGCTGAAGTAGGACTTCTGCTCTGGGTGTGCTACTTTGCCCTAGAGCTGAAAGGCACAACGTGCAGGCTTCTTTCCAAAGGGCGAGTTGGGCCCCACAGCATCTTGCTTCCAGCTCTTTGGGAAGCTAAGAAACAACTCGCTCTGCACAGTGCTCTTACAGCCTACCGGGAACATGTCTTCCAAAGGCCTGTGAAACGCAGTTTCTTTGCAGGCCTGATCTGCCTGAAGTAGGACTTCTGCTCTGGGTGTGCTACATTGCCCTAGAGCTGAAAGGCACAACGTGCAGGCTTCTTTCCAAAGGGCGAGTTGGGCCCCACAGCATCTTGCTTCCAGCTCTTTGGGAAGCTAAGAAACAACTCGCTCTGCACAGTGCTCTTACAGCCTACCGGGAACATCTCTTCCAAAGGCCTGTGAAACGCAGTTTCTTTGCAGGCCTGATCTGGCTGAAGTAGGACTTCTGCTCTGGGTGTGCTACTTTGCCCTAGAGCTGAAAGGCACAACGTGCAGGCTTCTTTCCAAAGGGCGAGTTGGGCCCCACAGCATCTTGCTTCCAGCTCTTTGGGAAGCTAAGAAACAACTCGCTCTGCACAGTGCTCTTACAGCCTACCGGGAACATCTCTTCCAAAGGCCTGTGAAACGCAGTTTCTTTGCAGGCCTGATCTGGCTGAAGTAGGACTTCTGCTCTGGGTGTGCTACTTTGCCCTAGAGCTGAAAGGCACAACGTGCAGGCTTCTTTCCAAAGGGCGAGTTGGGCCCCACAGCATCTTGCTTCCAGCTCTTTGGGAAGCTAAGAAACAACTCGCTCTGCACAGTGCTCTTACAGCCTACCGGGAACATCTCTTCCAAAGGCCTGTGAAGCGCAGTTTCTTTGCAGGCCTGATCTGGCTGAAGTAGGACTTCTGCTCTGGGTGTGCTACTTTGCCCTAGAGCTGAAAGGCACAACGTGCAGGCTTCTTTCCAAAGGGCGAGTTGGGCCCCACAGCATCTTGCTTCCAGCTCTTTGGGAAGCTAAGAAACAACTCGCTCTGCACAGTGCTCTTACAGCCTATGGGGAACACCTCTTCCAAAGGCCTGTAAAACGCAGTTTCTTTGCAGGCCTGATCTGGCTGAAGTAGGACTTCTGCTCTGGGTGTGCTACTTTGCCCTAGAGCTGAAAGGCACAACGTGCAGGCTTCTTTCCAAAGGGCGAGTTGGGCCCCACAGCATCTTGCTTCCAGCTCTTTGGGAAGCTAAGAAACAACTCGCTCTGCACAGTGCTCTTACAGCCTACCGGGAACATCTCTTCCAAAGGCCTGTGAAACGCAGTTTCTTTGCAGGCCTGATCTGGCTGAAGTAGGACTTCTGCTCTGGGTGTGCTACTTTGCCCTAGAGCTGAAAGGCACAACGTGCAGGCTTCTTTCCAAAGGGCGAGTTGGGCCCCACAGCATCTTGCTTCCAGCTCTTTGGGAAGCTAAGAAACAACTCGCTCTGCACAGTGCTCTTACAGCCTACCGGGAACATGTCTTCCAAAGGCCTGTGAAACGCAGTTTCTTTGCAGGCCTGATCTGGCTGAAGTAGGACTTCTGCTCTGGGTGTGCTACTTTGCCCTAGAGCTGAAAGGCACAACGTGCAGGCTTCTTTCCAAAGGGCGAGTTGGGCCCCACAGCATCTTGCTTCCAGCTCTTTGGGAAGCTAAGAAACAACTCGCTCTGCACAGTGCTCTTACAGCCTACCGGGAACATGTCTTCCAAAGGCCTGTGAAACGCAGTTTCTTTGCAGGCCTGATCTGGCTGAAGTAGGACTTCTGCTCTGGGTGTGCTACTTTGCCCTAGAGCTGAAAGGCACAACGTGCAGGCTTCTTTCCAAAGGGCGAGTTGGGCCCCACAGCATCTTGCTTCCAGCTCTTTGGGAAGCTAAGAAACAACTCGCTCTGCACAGTGCTCTTACAGCCTACCGGGAACATGTCTTCCAAAGGCCTGTGAAACGCAGTTTCTTTGCAGGCCTGATCTGGCTGAAGTAGGACTTCTGCTCTGGGTGTGCTACTTTGCCCTAGAGCTGAAAGGCACAGCGTGCAGGCTTCTTTCCAAAGGGCGAGTTGGGCCCCACAGCATCTTGCTTCCAGCGCTTTGGGAAGCTAAGAAACAACTCGCTCTGCACAGTGCTCTTACAGCCTACCGGGAACATCTCTTCCAAAGGCCTGTGAAACGCAGTTTCTTTGCAGGCCTGATCTGGCTGAAGTAGGACTTCTGCTCTGGGTGTGCTACTTTGCCCTAGAGCTGAAAGGCACAACGTGCAGGCTTCTTTCCAAAGGGCGAGTTGGGCCCCACAGCATCTTGCTTCCAGCTCTTTGGGAAGCTAAGAAACAACTCGCTCTGCACAGTGCTCTTACAGCCTAGTGGGAACATCTCTTCCAAAGGCCTGTGAAACGCAGTTTCTTTGCAGGCCTGATCTGGCTGAAGTAGGACTTCTGCTCTGGGTGTGCTACTTTGCCCTAGAGCTGAAAGGCACAACGTGCAGGCTTCTTTCCAAAGGGCGAGTTGGGCCCCACAGCATCTTGCTTCCAGCTCTTTGGGAAGCTAAGAAACAACTCGCTCTGCACAGTGCTCTTACAGCCTACCGGGAACATCTCTTCCAAAGGCCTGTGAAGCGCAGTTTCTTTGCATGCCTGATCTGGCTGAAGTAGGACTTCTGCTCTGGGTGTGCTACTTTGCCCTAGAGCTGAAAGGCACAACGTGCAGGCTTCTTTCCAAAGGGCGAGTTGGGCCCCACAGCATCTTGCTTCCAGCTCTTTGGGAAGCTAAGAAACAACTCGCTCTGCACAGTGCTCTTACAGCCTAGGGGGAACACCTCTTCCAAAGGCCTGTGAAACGCAGTTTCTTTGCAGGCCTGATCTGGCTGAAGTAGGACTTCTGCTCTGGGTGTGCTACTTTGCCCTAGAGCTGAAAGGCACAACGTGCAGGCTTCTTTCCAAAGGGCGAGTTGGGCCCCACAGCATCTTGCTTCCAGCTCTTTGGGAAGCTAAGAAACAACTCGCTCTGCACAGTGCTCTTACAGCCTACCGGGAACATCTCTTCCAAAGGCCTGTGAAACGCAGTTTCTTTGCAGGCCTGATCTGGCTGAAGTAGGACTTCTGCTCTGGGTGTGCTACTTTGCCCTAGAGCTGAAAGGCACAACGTGCAGGCTTCTTTCCAAAGGGCGAGTTGGGCCCCACAGCATCTTGCTTCCAGCTCTTTGGGAAGCTAAGAAACAACTCGCTCTGCACAGTGCTCTTACAGCCTACCGGGAACATCTCTTCCAAAGGCCTGTGAAGCGCAGTTTCTTTGCAGGCCTGATCTGGCTGAAGTAGGACTTCTGCTCTGGGTGTGCTACTTTGCCCTAGAGCTGAAAGGCACAACGTGCAGGCTTCTTTCCAAAGGGCGAGTTGGGCCCCACAGCATCTTGCTTCCAGCTCTTTGGGAAGCTAAGAAACAACTCGCTCTGCACAGTGCTCTTACAGCCTATGGGGAACACCTCTTCCAAAGGCCTGTAAAACGCAGTTTCTTTGCAGGCCTGATCTGGCTGAAGTAGGACTTCTGCTCTGGGTGTGCTACTTTGCCCTAGAGCTGAAAGGCACAACGTGCAGGCTTCTTTCCAAAGGGCGAGTTGGGCCCCACAGCATCTTGCTTCCAGCTCTTTGGGAAGCTAAGAAACAACTCGCTCTGCACAGTGCTCTTACAGCCTACCGGGAACATCTCTTCCAAAGGCCTGTGAAACGCAGTTTCTTTGCAGGCCTGATCTGGCTGAAGTAGGACTTCTGCTCTGGGTGTGCTACTTTGCCCTAGAGCTGAAAGGCACAACGTGCAGGCTTCTTTCCAAAGGGCGAGTTGGGCCCCACAGCATCTTGCTTCCAGCTCTTTGGGAAGCTAAGAAACAACTCGCTCTGCACAGTGCTCTTACAGCCTACCGGGAACATGTCTTCCAAAGGCCTGTGAAACGCAGTTTCTTTGCAGGCCTGATCTGGCTGAAGTAGGACTTCTGCTCTGGGTGTGCTACTTTGCCCTAGAGCTGAAAGGCACAACGTGCAGGCTTCTTTCCAAAGGGCGAGTTGGGCCCCACAGCATCTTGCTTCCAGCTCTTTGGGAAGCTAAGAAACAACTCGCTCTGCACAGTGCTCTTACAGCCTACCGGGAACATGTCTTCCAAAGGCCTGTGAAACGCAGTTTCTTTGCAGGCCTGATCTGGCTGAAGTAGGACTTCTGCTCTGGGTGTGCTACTTTGCCCTAGAGCTGAAAGGCACAACGTGCAGGCTTCTTTCCAAAGGGCGAGTTGGGCCCCACAGCATCTTGCTTCCAGCTCTTTGGGAAGCTAAGAAACAACTCGCTCTGCACAGTGCTCTTACAGCCTACCGGGAACATGTCTTCCAAAGGCCTGTGAAACGCAGTTTCTTTGCAGGCCTGATCTGGCTGAAGTAGGACTTCTGCTCTGGGTGTGCTACTTTGCCCTAGAGCTGAAAGGCACAGCGTGCAGGCTTCTTTCCAAAGGGCGAGTTGGGCCCCACAGCATCTTGCTTCCAGCGCTTTGGGAAGCTAAGAAACAACTCGCTCTGCACAGTGCTCTTACAGCCTACCGGGAACATCTCTTCCAAAGGCCTGTGAAACGCAGTTTCTTTGCAGGCCTGATCTGGCTGAAGTAGGACTTCTGCTCTGGGTGTGCTACTTTGCCCTAGAGCTGAAAGGCACAACGTGCAGGCTTCTTTCCAAAGGGCGAGTTGGGCCCCACAGCATCTTGCTTCCAGCTCTTTGGGAAGCTAAGAAACAACTCGCTCTGCACAGTGCTCTTACAGCCTAGTGGGAACATCTCTTCCAAAGGCCTGTGAAACGCAGTTTCTTTGCAGGCCTGATCTGGCTGAAGTAGGACTTCTGCTCTGGGTGTGCTACTTTGCCCTAGAGCTGAAAGGCACAACGTGCAGGCTTCTTTCCAAAGGGCGAGTTGGGCCCCACAGCATCTTGCTTCCAGCTCTTTGGGAAGCTAAGAAACAACTCGCTCTGCACAGTGCTCTTACAGCCTACCGGGAACATCTCTTCCAAAGGCCTGTGAAGCGCAGTTTCTTTGCATGCCTGATCTGGCTGAAGTAGGACTTCTGCTCTGGGTGTGCTACTTTGCCCTAGAGCTGAAAGGCACAACGTGCAGGCTTCTTTCCAAAGGGCGAGTTGGGCCCCACAGCATCTTGCTTCCAGCTCTTTGGGAAGCTAAGAAACAACTCGCTCTGCACAGTGCTCTTACAGCCTAGGGGGAACACCTCTTCCAAAGGCCTGTGAAACGCAGTTTCTTTGCAGGCCTGATCTGGCTGAAGTAGGACTTCTGCTCTGGGTGTGCTACTTTGCCCTAGAGCTGAAAGGCACAACGTGCAGGCTTCTTTCCAAAGGGCGAGTTGGGCCCCACAGCATCTTGCTTCCAGCTCTTTGGGAAGCTAAGAAACAACTCGCTCTGCACAGTGCTCTTACAGCCTACCGGGAACATCTCTTCCAAAGGCCTGTGAAACGCAGTTTCTTTGCAGGCCTGATCTGGCTGAAGTAGGACTTCTGCTCTGGGTGTGCTACTTTGCCCTAGAGCTGAAAGGCACAACGTGCAGGCTTCTTTCCAAAGGGCGAGTTGGGCCCCACAGCATCTTGCTTCCAGCTCTTTGGGAAGCAAAGAAACAACTCGCTCTGCACAGTGCTCTTACAGCCTACCGGGAACATGTCTTCCAAAGGCCTGTGAAACGCAGTTTCTTTGCAGGCCTGATCTGGCTGAAGTAGGACTTCTGCTCTGGGTGTGCTACTTTGCCCTAGAGCTGAAAGGAACAACGTGCAGGCTTCTTTCCAAAGGGCGAGTTGGGCCCCACAGCATCTTGCTTCCAGCTCTTTGGGAAGCTAAGAAACAACTCGCTCTGCACAGTGCTCTTACAGCCTACCGGGAACATCTCTTCCAAAGGCCTGTGAAACGCAGTTTCTTTGCAGGCCTGATCTGGCTGAAGTAGGACTTCTGCTCTGGGTGTGCTACTTTGCCCTAGAGCTGAAAGGCACAACGTGCAGGCTTCTTTCCAAAGGGCGAGTTGGGCCCCACAGCATCTTGCTTCCAGCTCTTTGGGAAGCTAAGAAACAACTCGCTCTGCACAGTGCTCTTACAGCCTACCGGGAACATGTCTTCCAAAGGCCTGTGAAACGCAGTTTCTTTGCAGGCCTGATCTGGCTGAAGTAGGACTTCTGCTCTGGGTGTGCTACTTTGCCCTAGAGCTGAAAGGCACAACGTGCAGGCTTCTTTCCAAAGGGCGAGTTGGGCCCCACAGCATCTTGCTTCCAGCTCTTTGGGAAGCTAAGAAAAAACTCGCTCTGCACAGTGCTCTTACAGCCTACCGGGAACATCTCTTCCAAAGGCCTGTGAAACGCAGTTTCTTTGCAGGCCTGATCTGGCTGAAGTAGGACTTCTGCTCTGGGTGTGCTACTTTGCCCTAGAGCTGAAAGGCACAACGTGCAGGCTTCTTTCCAAAGGGCGAGTTGGGCCCCACAGCATCTTGCTTCCAGCTCTTTCGGAAGCTAAGAAACAACTCGCTCTGCACAGTGCTCTTACAGCCTACCGGGAACATGTCTTCCCAAGGCCTGTGAAACGCAGTTTCTTTGCAGGCCTGATCTGGCTGAAGTAGGACTTCTGCTCTGGGTGTGCTACTTTGCCCTAGAGCTGAAAGGCACAACGTGCAGGCTTCTTTCCAAAGGGCGAGTTGGGCCCCACAGCATCTTGCTTCCAGCTCTTTCGGAAGCTAAGAAACAACTCGCTCTGCACAGTGCTCTTGCAGCCTAGTGGGAACATCTCTTCCAAAGGCCTGTGAAACGCAGTTTCTTTGCAGGCCTGATCTGGCTGAAGTAGGACTTCTGCTCTGGGTGTGCTACTTTGCCCTAGAGCTGAAAGGCACAACGTGCAGGCTTCTTTCCAAAGGGCGAGTTGGGCCCCACAGCATCTTGCTTCCAGCTCTTTGGGAAGCTAAGAAACAACTCGCTCTGCACAGTGCTCTTACAGCCTACCGCGAACATCTCTTCCAAAGGCCTGTGAAGCGCAGTTTCTTTGCATGCCTGATCTGGCTGAAGTAGGACTTCTGCTCTGGGTGTGCTACTTTGCCCTAGAGCTGAAAGGCACAACGTGCAGGCTTCTTTCCAAAGGGCGAGTTGGGCCCCACAGCATCTTGCTTCCAGCTCTTTGGGAAGCTAAGAAACAACTCGCTCTGCACAGTGCTCTTACAGCCTAGGGGGAACACCTCTTCCAAAGGCCTGTGAAACGCAGTTTCTTTGCAGGCCTGATCTGGCTGAAGTAGGACTTCTGCTCTGGGTGTGCTACTTTGCCCTAGAGCTGAAAGGCACAACGTGCAGGCTTCTTTCCAAAGGGCGAGTTGGGCCCCACAGCATCTTGCTTCCAGCTCTTTGGGAAGCTAAGAAACAACTCGCTCTGCACAGTGCTCTTACAGCCTACCGGGAACATCTCTTCCAAAGGCCTGTGAAACGCAGTTTCTTTGCAGGCCTGATCTGGCTGAAGTAGGACTTCTGCTCTGGGTGTGCTACTTTGCCCTAGAGCTGAAAGGCACAACGTGCAGGCTTCTTTCCAAAGGGCGAGTTGGGCCCCACAGCATCTTGCTTCCAGCTCTTTGGGAAGCTAAGAAACAACTCGCTCTGCACAGTGCTCTTACAGCCTACCGGGAACATCTCTTAAAAAGGCCTGTGAAACGCAGTTTCTTTGCAGGCCTGATCTGGCTGAAGTAGGACTTCTGCTCTGGGTGTGCTACTTTGCCCTAGAGCTGAAAGGCACAACGTGCAGGCTTCTTTCCAAAGGGCGAGTTGGGCCCCACAGCATCTTGCTTCCAGCTCTTTGGGAAGCTAAGAAACAACTCGCTCTGCACAGTGCTCTTACAGCCTACCGGGAACATGTCTTCCAAAGGCCTGTGAAACGCAGTTTCTTTGCAGGCCTGATCTGGCTGAAGTAGGACTTCTGCTCTGGGTGTGCTACTTTGCCCTAGAGCTGAAAGGCACAACGTGCAGGCTTCTTTCCAAAGGGCGAGTTGGGCCCCACAGCATCTTGCTTCCAGCTCTTTGGGAAGCTAAGAAACAACTCGCTCTGCACAGTGCTCTTACAGCCTACCGGGAAGATCTCTTCCAAAGGCCTGTGAAACGCAGTTTCTTTGCAGGCCTGATCTGGCTGAAGTAGGACTTCTGCTCTGGGTGTGCTACTTTGCCCTAGAGCTGAAAGGCACAACGTGCAGGCTTCTTTCCAAAGGGCGAGTTGGGCCCCACAGCATCTTGCTTCCAGCTCTTTCGGAAGCTAAGAAACAACTCGCTCTGCACAGTGCTCTTACAGCCTACCGGGAACATGTCTTCCCAAGCCCTGTGAAACGCAGTTTCTTTGCAGGCCTGATCTGGCTGAAGTAGGACTTCTGCTCTGGGTGTGCTACTTTGCCCTAGAGCTGAAAGGCACAACGTGCAGGCTTCTTTCCAAAGGGCGAGTTGGGCCCCAAAGCATCTTGCTTCCAGCTCTTTGGGAAGCTAAGAAACAACTCGCTCCGCACAGTGCTCTTACAGCCTAGTGGGAACATGTCTTCCAAAGGCCTGTGAAACGCAGTTTCTTTGCAGGCCTGATCTGGCTGAAGTAGGACTTCTGCTCTGGGTGTGCTACTTTGCCCTAGAGCTGAAAGGCACAACGTGCAGGCTTCTTTCCAAAGGGCGAGTTGGGCCCCACAGCATCTTGCTTCCAGCTCTTTGGGAAGCTAAGAAACAACTCGCTCTGCACAGTGCTCTTACAGCCTACCGGGAGCATGTCTTCCAAAGGCCTGTGAAACGCAGTTTCTTTGCAGGCCTGATCTGGCTGAAGTAGGACTTCTGCTCTGGGTGTGCTACTTTGCCCTAGAGCTGAAAGGCACAACGTGCAGGCTTCTTTCCAAAGGGCGAGTTGGGCCCCACAGCATCTTGCTTCCAGCTCTTTGGGAAGCAAAGAAACAACTCGCTCTGCACAGTGCTCTTACAGCCTACCGGGAACATGTCTTCCAAAGGCCTGTGAAACGCAGTTTCTTTGCAGGCCTGATCTGGCTGAAGTAGGACTTCTGCTCTGGGTGTGCTACTTTGCCCTAGAGCTGAAAGGCACAACGTGCAGGCTTCTTTCCAAAGGGCGAGTTGGGCCCCACAGCATCTTGCTTCCAGCTCTTTGGGAAGCTAAGAAACAACTCGCTCTGCACAGTGCTCTTACAGCCTACCGGGAACATCTCTTCCAAAGGCCTGTGAAACGTAGTTTCTTTGCAGGCCTGATCTGGCTGAAGTAGGACTTCTGCTCTGGGTGTGCTACTTTGCCCTAGAGCTGAAAGGCACAACGTGCAGGCTTCTTTCCAAAGGGCGAGTTGGGCCCCACAGCATCTTGCTTCCAGCTCTTTGGGAAGCTAAGAAACAACTCGCTCTGCACAGTGCTCTTACAGCCTACCGGGAACATGTCTTCCAAAGGCCTGTGAAATGCAGTTTCTTTGCAGGCCTGATCTGGCTGAAGTAGGACTTCTGCTCTGGGTGTGCTACTTTGCCCTAGAGCTGAAAGGCACAACGTGCAGGCTTCTTTCCAAAGGGCGAGTTGGGCCCCACAGCATCTTCCTTCCAGCTCTTTGGGAAGCTAAGAAACAACTCGCTCTGCACAGTGCTCTTACAGCCTACCGGGAACATCTCTTCCAAAGGCCTGTGAAACGCAGTTTCTTTGCAGGCCTGATCTGGCTGAAGTAGGACTTCTGCTCTGGGTGTGCTACTTTGCCCTAGAGCTGAAAGGCACAACGTGCAGGCTTCTTTCCAAAGGGCGAGTTGGGCCCCACAGCATCTTGCTTCCAGCTCTTTCGGAAGCTAAGAAACAACTCGCTCTGCACAGTGCTCTTACAGCCTACCGGGAACATCTCTTCCAAAGGCCTGTGAAACGTAGTTTCTTTGCAGGCCTGATCTGGCTGAAGTAGGACTTCTGCTCTGGGTGTGCTACTTTGCCCTAGAGCTGAAAGGAACAACGTGCAGGCTTCTTTCCAAAGGGCGAGTTGGGCCCCACAGCATCTTGCTTCCAGCTCTTTGGGAAGCTAAGAAACAACTCGCTCTGCACAGTGCTCTTACAGCCTACGGGGAACATCTCTTCCAAAGGCCTGTGAAACGCAGTTTCTTTGCAGGCCTGATCTGGCTGAAGTAGGACTTCTGCTCTGGGTGTGCTACTTTGCCCTAGAGCTGAAAGGCACAACGTGCAGGCTTCTTTCCAAAGGGCGAGTTGGGCCCCACAGCATCTTGCTTCCAGCTCTTTGGGAAGCTAAGAAACAACTCGCTCTGCACAGTGCTCTTAAAGCCTAGTGGGACCATCTCTTCCAAAGGCCTGTGAAACGCAGTTTCTTTGCAGGCCTGATCTGGCTGAAGTAGGACTTCTGCTCTGGGTGTGCTACTTTGCCCTAGAGCTGAAAGGCACAACGTGCAGGCTTCTTTCCAAAGGGCGAGTTGGGCCCCACAGCATCTTGCTTCCAGCTCTTTGGGAAGCTAAGAAACAACTCGCTCTGCACAGTGCTCTTACAGCCTATTGGGAACATCTCTTCCAAAGGCCTGTGAAACGCAGTTTCTTTGCAGGCCTGATCTGGCTGAAGTAGGACTTCTGCTCTGGGTGTGCTACTTTGCCCTAGAGCTGAAAGGCACAACGTGCAGGCTTCTTTCCAAAGGGCGAGTTGGGCCCCACAGCATCTTGCTTCCAGCTCTTTGGGAAGCTAAGAAACAACTCGCTCTGCACAGTGCTCTTACAGCCTACCGGGAACATGTCTTCCAAAGGCCTGTGAAACGCAGTTTCTTTGCAGGCCTGATCTGGCTGAAGTAGGACTTCTGCTCTGGGTGTGCTACTTTGCCCTAGAGCTGAAAGGCACAACGTGCAGGCTTCTTTCCACAGGGCGAGTTGGGCCCCACAGCATCTTGCTTCCAGCTCTTTGGGAAGCTAAGAAACAACTCGCTCTGCACAGTGCTCTTACAGCCTACCGGGAACATGTCTTCCAAAGGCCTGTGAAACGCAGTTTCTTTGCAGGCCTGATCTGGCTGAAGTAGGACTTCTGCTCTGGGTGTGCTACTTTGCCCTAGAGCTGAAAGGCACAACGTGCAGGCTTCTTTCCAAAGGGCGAGTTGGGCCCCACAGCATCTTGCTTCCAGCACTTTGGGAAGCTAAGAAACAACTCGCTCTGCACAGTGCTCTTACAGCCTAGTGGGAACATCTCTTCCAAAGGCCTGTGAAACGCAGTTTCTTTGCAGGCCTGATCTGGCTGAATTAGGACTTCTGCTCTGGGTGTGCTACTTTGACCTAGAGCTGAAAGGCACAACGTGCAGGCTTCTTTCCAAAGGGCGAGTTCGGCCCCACAGCATCTTGCTTCCAGCTCTTTGCGAAGCTAAGAAACAACTCGCTCTGCACAGTGCTCTTACAGCCTAGTGGAAACATCTCTTCCAAAGGCCTGTGAAACGCAGTTTCTTTGCAGGCCTGATCTGGCTGAAGTAGGACTTCTGCTCTGGGTGTGCTACTTTGCCCTAGAGCTGAAAGGCACAACGTGCAGGCTTCTTTCCAAAGGGCGAGTTGGGCCCCACAGCATCTTGCTTCCAGCTCTTTGCGAAGCTAAGAAACAACTCGCTCTGCACAGTGCTCTTACAGCCTAGTTGGAACATCTCTTCCAAAGGCCTGTGAAACGCAGTTTCTTTGCAGGCCTGATCTGGCTGAAGTAGGACTTCTGCTCTGGGTGTGCTACTTTGCCCTAGAGCTGAAAGTCACAACGTGCAGGCTTCTTTCCAAAGGGCGAGTTGGGCCCCACAGCATCTTGCTTCCAGCTCTTTGGGAAGCTAAGAAACAACTCGCTCTGCACAGTGCTCTTACAGCCTACCGGGAACATGTCTTCCAAAGGCCTGTGAAATGCAGTTTCTGTGCAGGCCTGATCTGGCTGAAGTAGGACTTCTGCTCTGGGTGTGCTACTTTGCCCTAGAGCTGAAAGGCACAACGTGCAGGCTTCTTTCCAAAGGGCGAGTTGGGCCCCACAGCATCTTGCTTCCAGCTCTTTGGGAAGCTAAGAAACAACTCGCTCTGCACAGTGCTCTTACAACCTACCGGGAACATGTCTTCCAAAGGCCTGTGAAACGCAGTTTCTTTGCAGGCCTGATCTGGCTGAAGTAGGACTTCTGCTCTGGGTGTGCCACTTTGCCCTAGAGCTGAAAGGCACAACGTGCAGGCTTCTTTCCAAAGGGCGAGTTGGGCCCCACAGCATCTTGCTTCCAGCTCTTTGGGAAGCTAAGAAACAACTCGCTCTGCACAGTGCTCTTACAGCCTACCGGGAACATCTCTTCCAAAGGCCTGTGAAACGCAGTTTCTTTGCAGGCCTGATCTGGCTGAAGTAGGACTTCTGCTCTGGGTGTGCTACTTTGCCCTAGAGCTGAAAGGCACAACGTGCAGGCTTCTTTCCAAAGGGCGAGTTGGGCCCCACAGCATCTTGCTTCCAGCTCTTTGGGAAGCTAAGAAACAACTCGCTCTGCACAGTGCTCT
Organism: Equus caballus; assembly: GCF_041296265.1. Taxonomy (NCBI): domain Eukaryota; kingdom Metazoa; phylum Chordata; class Mammalia; order Perissodactyla; family Equidae; genus Equus; species Equus caballus. The sequence goes on along the minus strand of NW_027221854.1, from coordinate 103,678 downwards.
TACAGCCTAGGGGGAACATCTCTTCCAAAGGCCTGTGAAACGCAGTTTCTTTGCAGGCCTGATCTGGCTGAAGTAGGACTTCTGCTCTGGGTGTGCTACTTTACCCTAGAGCTGAAAGGCACAACGTGCAGGCTTCTTTCCAAAGGGCGAGTTGGGCCCCACAGCATCTTGCTTCCAGCTCTTTGGGAAGCTAAGAAACAACTCGCTCTGCACAGTGCTCTTACAGCCTACGGGGAACATGTCTTCCAAAGGCCTGTGAAACGCAGTTTCTTTGCAGGCCTGATCTGGCTGAAGTAGGACTTCTGCTCTGGGTGTGCTACTTTGCCCTAGAGCTGAAAGGCACAACGTGCAGGCTTCTTTCCAAAGGGCGAGTTGGGCCCCACAGCATCTTGCTTCCAGCTCTTTGGGAAGCTAAGAAACAACTCGCTCTGCACAGTGCTCTTACAGCCTACCGGGAACATGTCTTGCAAAGGCCTGTGAAACGCAGTTTCTTTGCAGGCCTGATCTGGTTGAAGTAGGACTACTGCTCTGGGTGTGCTACTTTGCCCTAGAGCTGAAAGGCACAACGTGCAGGCTTCTTTCCAAAGGGCGAGTTGGGCCCCACAGCATCTTGCTTCCAGCTCTTTGGGAAGCTAAGAAACAACTCGCTCTGCACAGTGCTCTTACAGCCTACGGGGAACATGTCTTCCAAAGGCCTGTGAAACGCAGTTTCTTTGCAGGCCTGATCTGGCTGAAGTAGGACTTCTGCTCTGGGTGTGCTACTTTGCCCTAGAGCTGAAAGGCACAACGTGCAGGCTTCTTTCCAAAGGGCGAGTTGGGCCCCACAGCATCTTGCTTCCAGCTGTTTGGGAAGCTAAGAAACAACTCGCTCTGCACAGTGCTCTTACAGCCTACCGGGAACATGTCTTCCAAAGGCCTGTGAAACGCAGTTTCTTTGCAGGCCTGATCTGGCTGAAGTAGGACTTCTGCTCTGGGTGTGCTACTTTGCCCTAGAGCTGAAAGGCACAACGTGCAGGCTTCTTTCCAAAGGGCGAGTTGGGCCCCACAGCATCTTGCTTCCAGCTCTTTGCGAAGCTAAGAAACAACTCGCTCTGCACAGTGCTCTTACAGCCTACCGGGAACATGTCTTCCAAAGGCCTGTGAAACGCAGTTTCTTTGCAGGCCTGATCTGGCTGAAGTAGGACTTCTGCTCTGGGTGTGCTACTTTGCCCTAGAGCTGAAAGGCACAACGTGCAGGCTTCTTTCCAAAGGGCGAGTTGGGCCCCACAGCATCTTGCTTCCAGCTCTTTGGGAAGCTAAGAAACAACTCGCTCTGCACAGTGCTCTTAAAGCCTAGTGGGACCATCTCTTCCAAAGGCCTGTGAAACGCAGTTTCTTTGCAGGCCTGATCTGGCTGAAGTAGGACTTCTGCTCTGGGTGTGCTACTTTGCCCTAGAGCTGAAAGGCACAACGTGCAGGCTTCTTTCCAAAGGGCGAGTTGGGCCCCACAGCATCTTGCTTCCAGCTCTTTGGGAAGCTAAGAAACAACTCGCTCTGCACAGTGCTCTTACAGCCTACCGGGAACATGTCTTCCAAAGGCCTGTGAAACGCAGTTTCTTTGCAGGCCTGATCTGGCTGAAGTAGGACTTCTGCTCTGGGTGTGCTACTTTGCCCTAGAGCTGAAAGGCACAACGTGCAGGCTTCTTTCCACAGGGCGAGTTGGGCCCCACAGCATCTTGCTTCCAGCTCTTTGGGAAGCTAAGAAACAACTCGCTCTGCACAGTGCTCTTACAGCCTACCGGGAACATGTCTTCCAAAGGCCTGTGAAACGCAGTTTCTTTGCAGGCCTGATCTGGCTGAAGTAGGACTTCTGCTCTGGGTGTGCTACTTTGCCCTAGAGCTGAAAGGCACAACGTGCAGGCTTCTTTCCAAAGGGCGAGTTGGGCCCCACAGCATCTTGCTTCCAGCACTTTGGGAAGCTAAGAAACAACTCGCTCTGCACAGTGCTCTTACAGCCTAGTGGGAACATCTCTTCCAAAGGCCTGTGAAACGCAGTTTCTTTGCAGGCCTGATCTGGCTGAAGTAGGACTTCTGCTCTGGGTGTGCTACTTTGACCTAGAGCTGAAAGGCACAACGTGCAGGCTTCTTTCCAAAGGGCGAGTTCGGCCCCACAGCATCTTGCTTCCAGCTCTTTGCGAAGCTAAGAAACAACTCGCTCTGCACAGTGCTCTTACAGCCTAGTGGAAACATCTCTTCCAAAGGCCTGTGAAACGCAGTTTCTTTGCAGGCCTGATCTGGCTGAAGTAGGACTTCTGCTCTGGGTGTGCTACTTTGCCCTAGAGCTGAAAGGCACAACGTGCAGGCTTCTTTCCAAAGGGCGAGTTGGGCCCCACAGCATCTTGCTTCCAGCTCTTTGCGAAGCTAAGAAACAACTCGCTCTGCACAGTGCTCTTACAGCCTAGTTGGAACATCTCTTCCAAAGGCCTGTGAAACGCAGTTTCTTTGCAGGCCTGATCTGGCTGAAGTAGGACTTCTGCTCTGGGTGTGCTACTTTGCCCTAGAGCTGAAAGTCACAACGTGCAGGCTTCTTTCCAAAGGGCGAGTTGGGCCCCACAGCATCTTGCTTCCAGCTCTTTGGGAAGCTAAGAAACAACTCGCTCTGCACAGTGCTCTTACAGCCTACCGGGAACATGTCTTCCAAAGGCCTGTGAAATGCAGTTTCTGTGCAGGCCTGATCTGGCTGAAGTAGGACTTCTGCTCTGGGTGTGCTACTTTGCCCTAGAGCTGAAAGGCACAACGTGCAGGCTTCTTTCCAAAGGGCGAGTTGGGCCCCACAGCATCTTGCTTCCAGCTCTTTGGGAAGCTAAGAAACAACTCGCTCTGCACAGTGCTCTTACAGCCTACCGGGAACATGTCTTCCAAAGGCCTGTGAAACGCAGTTTCTTTGCAGGCCTGATCTGGCTGAAGTAGGACTTCTGCTCTGGGTGTGCCACTTTGCCCTAGAGCTGAAAGGCACAACGTGCAGGCTTCTTTCCAAAGGGCGAGTTGGGCCCCACAGCATCTTGCTTCCAGCTCTTTGGGAAGCTAAGAAACAACTCGCTCTGCACAGTGCTCTTACAGCCTACCGGGAACATCTCTTCCAAAGGCCTGTGAAACGCAGTTTCTTTGCAGGCCTGATCTGGCTGAAGTAGGACTTCTGCTCTGGGTGTGCTACTTTGCCCTAGAGCTGAAAGGCACAACGTGCAGGCTTCTTTCCAAAGGGCGAGTTGGGCCCCACAGCATCTTGCTTCCAGCTCTTTGGGAAGCTAAGAAACAACTCGCTCTGCACAGTGCTCTTACAGCCTAGGGGGAACATCTCTTCCAAAGGCCTGTGAAACGCAGTTTCTTTGCAGGCCTGATCTGGCTGAAGTAGGACTTCTGCTCTGGGTGTGCTACTTTGCCCTAGAGCTGAAAGGCACAACGTGCAGGCTTCTTTCCAAAGGGCGAGTTGGGCCCCACAGCATCTTGCTTCCAGCTCTTTGGGAAGCTAAGAAACAACTCGCTCTGCACAGTGCTCTTACAGCCTACGGGGAACATGTCTTCCAAAGGCCTGTGAAACGCAGTTTCTTTGCAGGCCTGATCTGGCTGAAGTAGGACTTCTGCTCTGGGTGTGCTACTTTGCCCTAGAGCTGAAAGGCACAACGTGCAGGCTTCTTTCCAAAGGGCGAGTTGGGCCCCACAGCATCTTGCTTCCAGCTCTTTGGGAAGCTAAGAAAGAACTCGCTCTGCACAGTGCTCTTACAGCCTACCGGGAACATGTCTTGCAAAGGCCTGTGAAACGCAGTTTCTTTGCAGGCCTGATCTGGCTGAAGTAGGACTTCTGCTCTGGGTGTGCTACTTTGCCCTAGAGCTGAAAGGCACAACGTGCAGGCTTCTTTCCAAAGGGCGAGTTGGGCCCCACAGCATCTTGCTTCCAGCTCTTTGGGAAGCTAAGAAACAACTCGCTCTGCACAGTGCTCTTACAGCCTACGGGGAACATGTCTTCCAAAGGCCTGTGAAACGCAGTTTCTTTGCAGGCCTGATCTGGCTGAAGTAGGACTTCTGCTCTGGGTGTGCTACTTTGCCCTAGAGCTGAAAGGCACAACGTGCAGGCTTCTTTCCAAAGGGCGAGTTGGGCCCCACAGCATCTTGCTTCCAGCTGTTTGGGAAGCTAAGAAACAACTCGCTCTGCACAGTGCTCTTACAGCCTACCGGGAACATGTCTTCCAAAGGCCTGTGAAACGCAGTTTCTTTGCAGGCCTGATCTGGCTGAAGTAGGACTTCTGCTCTGGGTGTGCTACTTTGCCCTAGAGCTGAAAGGCACAACGTGCAGGCTTCTTTCCAAAGGGCGAGTTGGGCCCCACAGCATCTTGCTTCCAGCTCTTTGCGAAGCTAAGAAACAACTCGCTCTGCACAGTGCTCTTACAGCCTACCGGGAACATGTCTTCCAAAGGCCTGTGAAACGCAGTTTCTTTGCAGGCCTGATCTGGCTGAAGTAGGACTTCTGCTCTGGGTGTGCTACTTTGCCCTAGAGCTGAAAGGCACAACGTGCAGGCTTCTTTCCAAAGGGCGAGTTGGGCCCCACAGCATCTTGCTTCCAGCTCTTTGGGAAGCTAAGAAACAACTCGCTCTGCACAGTGCTCTTAAAGCCTAGTGGGACCATCTCTTCCAAAGGCCTGTGAAACGCAGTTTCTTTGCAGGCCTGATCTGGCTGAAGTAGGACTTCTGCTCTGGGTGTGCTACTTTGCCCTAGAGCTGAAAGGCACAACGTGCAGGCTTCTTTCCAAAGGGCGAGTTGGGCCCCACAGCATCTTGCTTCCAGCTCTTTGGGAAGCTAAGAAACAACTCGCTCTGCACAGTGCTCTTACAGCCTACGGGGAACATGTCTTCCAAAGGCCTGTGAAACGCAGTTTCTTTGCAGGCCTGATCTGGCTGAAGTAGGACTTCTGCTCTGGGTGTGCTACTTTGCCCTAGAGCTGAAAGGCACAACGTGCAGGCTTCTTTCCAAAGGGCGAGTTGGGCCCCACAGCATCTTGCTTCCAGCTGTTTGGGAAGCTAAGAAACAACTCGCTCTGCACAGTGCTCTTACAGCCTACCGGGAACATGTCTTCCAAAGGCCTGTGAAACGCAGTTTTTGTGCATGCCTGATCTGGCTGAAGTAGGACTTCTGCTCTGGGTGTGCTACTTTGCCCTAGAGCTGAAAGGCACAACGTGCAGGCTTCTTTCCAAAGGGCGAGTTGGGCCCCACAGCATCTTGCTTCCAGCTCTTTGGGAAGCTAAGAAACAACTCGCTCTGCACAGTGCTCTTACAGCCTAGGGGGAACATCTCTTCCAAAGGCCTGTGAAACGCAGTTTCTTTGCAGGCCTGATCTGGCTGAAGTAGGACTTCTGCTCTGGGTGTGCTACTTTGCCCTAGAGCTGAAAGGCACAACGTGCAGGCTTCTTTCCAAAGGGCGAGTTGGGCCCCACAGCATCTTGCTTCCAGCTCTTTGGGAAGCTAAGAAACAACTCGCTCTGCACAGTGCTCTTACAGCCTACCGGGAACATGTCTTCCAAAGGCCTGTGAAATGCAGTTTCTTTGCAGGCCTGATCTGGCTGAAGTAGGACTTCTGCTCTGGGTGTGCTACTTTGCCCTAGAGCTGAAAGGCACAACGTGCAGGCTTCTTTCCAAAGGGCGAGTTGGGCCCCACAGCATCTTGCTTCCAGCTCTTTGGGAAGCTAAGAAACAACTCGCTCTGCACAGTGCTCTTACAGCCTACCGGGAACATGTCTTCCAAAGGCCTGTGAAACGCAGTTTCTTTGCAGGCCTGATCTGGCTGAAGTAGGACTTCTGCTCTGGGTGTGCTACTTTGCCCTAGAGCTGAAAGGCACAACGTGCAGGCTTCTTTCCAAAGGGCGAGTTGGGCCCCACAGCATCTTGCTTCCAGCTCTTTGGGAAGCTAAGAAACAACTCGCTCTGCACAGTGCTCTTACAGCCTACCGGGAACATGTCTTCCAAAGGCCTGCGAAACGCAGTTTCTTTGCAGGCCTGATCTGGCTGAAGTAGGACTTCTGCTCTGGGTGTGCTACTTTGCCCTAGAGCTGAAAGGCACAACGTGCAGGCTTCTTTCCAAAGGGCGAGTTGGGCCCCACAGCATCTTGCTTCCAGCTCTTTGGGAAGCTAAGAAACAACTCGCTCTGCACAGTGCTCTTACAGCCTAGGGGGAACATGTCTTCCAAAGGCCTGTGAAACGCAGTTTCTTTGCAGGCCTGATCTGGCTGAAGTAGGACTTCTGCTCTGGGTGTGCTACTTTGCCCTAGAGCTGAAAGGCACAACGTGCAGGCTTCTTTCCAAAGGGCGAGTTGGGCCCCACAGCATCTTGCGTCCAGCTCTTTCGGAAGCTAAGAAACAACTCGCTCTGCACAGTGCTCTTGCAGCCTACGGGGAACATGTCTTCCAAAGGCCTGTGAAACGCAGTTTCTTTGCAGGCCTGATCTGGCTGAAGTAGGACTTCTGCTCTGGGTGTGCTACTTTGCCCTAGAGCTGAAAGGCACAACGTGCAGGCTTCTTTCCAAAGGGCGAGTTGGGCCCCACAGCATCTTGCTTCCAGCTCTTTGGGAAGCTAAGAAACAACTCGCTCTGCACAGTGCTCTTACAGCCTACGGGGAACATGTCTTCCAAAGGCCTGTGAAACGCAGTTTCTTTGCAGGCCTGATCTGGCTGAAGTAGGACTTCTGCTCTGGGTGTGCTACTTTGCCCTAGAGCTGAAAGGCACAACGTGCAGGCTTCTTTCCAAAGGGCGAGTTGGGCCCCACAGCATCTTGCTTCCAGCTCTTTGGGAAGCTAAGAAACAACTCGCTCTGCACAGTGCTCTTACAGCCTACGGGGAACATGTCTTCCAAAGGCCTGTGAAACGCAGTTTCTTTGCAGGCCTGATCTGGCTGAAGTAGGACTTCTGCTCTGGGTGTGCTACTTTGCCCTAGAGCTGAAAGGCACAACGTGCAGGCTTCTTTCCAAAGGGCGAGTTGGGCCCCACAGCATCTTGCTTCCAGCTCTTTGGGAAGCTAAGAAACAACTCGCTCTGCACAGTGCTCTTACAGCCTACCGGGAACATGTCTTCCAAAGGCCTGTGAAACGCAGTTTCTGTGCAGGCCTGATCTGGCTGAAGTAGGACTTCTGCTCTGGGTGTGCTACTTTGCCCTAGAGCTGAAAGGCACAACGTGCAGGCTTCTTTCCAAAGGGCGAGTTGGGCCCCACAGCATCTTGCTTCCAGCTCTTTGGGAAGCTAAGAAACAACTCGCTCTGCACAGTGCTCTTACAGCCTAGGGGGAACATCTCTTCCAAAGGCCTGTGAAACGCAGTTTCTTTGCAGGCCTGATCTGGCTGAAGTAGGACTTCTGCTCTGGGTGTGCTACTTTGCCCTAGAGCTGAAAGGCACAACGTGCAGGCTTCTTTCCAAAGGGCGAGTTGGGCCCCACAGCATCTTGCTTCCAGCTCTTTGGGAAGCTAAGAAACAACTCGCTCTGCACAGTGCTCTTACAGCCTAGTGGGACCATCTCTTCCAAAGGCCTGTGAAACGCAGTTTCTTTGCAGGCCTGATCTGGCTGAAGTAGGACTTCTGCTCTGGGTGTGCTACTTTTCCCTAGAGCTGAAAGGCACAACGTGCAGGCTTCTTTCCAAAGGGCGAGTTGGGCCCCACAGCATCTTGCTTCCAGCTCTTTGGGAAGCTAAGAAACAACTCGCTCTGCACAGTGCTCTTACAGCCTAGGGGGAACATCTCTTCCAAAGGCCTGTGAAACGCAGTTTCTTTGCAGGCCTGATCTGGCTGAAGTAGGACTTCTGCTCTGGGTGTGCTACTTTGCCCTAGAGCTGAAAGGCACAACGTGCAGGCTTCTTTCCAAAGGGCGAGTTGGGCCCCACAGCATCTTGCTTCCAGCTCTTTGGGAAGCTAAGAAACAACTCGCTCTGCACAGTGCTCTTAAAGCCTAGTGGGACCATCTCTTCAAAGGCCTGTGAAACGCAGTTTCTTTGCAGGCCTGATCTGGCTGAAGTAGGACTTCTGCTCTGGGTGTGCTACTTTGCCCTAGAGCTGAAAGGCACAACGTGCAGGCTTCTTTCCAAAGGGCGAGTTGGGCCCCACAGCATCTTGCTTCCAGCTCTTTGGGAAGCTAAGAAACAACTCGCTCTGCACAGTGCTCTTACAGCCTACCGGGAAGATCTCTTCCAAAGGCCTGTGAAACGCAGTTTCTTTGCAGGCCTGATCTGGCTGAAGTAGGACTTCTGCTCTGGGTGTGCTACTTTGCCCTAGAGCTGAAAGGCACAACGTGCAGGCTTCTTTCCAAAGGGCGAGTTGGGCCCCACAGCATCTTGCTTCCAGCTCTTTGGGAAGCTAAGAAACAACTTGCTCTGCACAGTGCTCTTACAGCCTACCGGGAACATGTCTTCCAAAGGCCTGTGAAACGCAGTTTCTTTGCAGGCCTGATCTGGCTGAAGTAGGACTTCTGCTCTGGGTGTGCTACTTTGCCCTAGAGCTGAAAGGCACAACGTGCAGGCTTCTTTCCAAAGGGCGAGTTGGGCCCCACAGCATCTTGCTTCCAGCTCTTTGGGAAGCTAAGAAACAACTCGCTCTGCACAGTGCTCTTACAGCCTAGGGGGAACATGTCTTCCAAAGGCCTGTGAAACGCAGTTTCTTTGCAGGCCTGATCTGGCTGAAGTAGGACTTCTGCTCTGGGTGTGCTACTTTGCCCTAGAGCTGAAAGGCACAACGTGCAGGCTTCTTTCCAAAGGGCGAGTTGGGCCCCACAGCATCTTGCGTCCAGCTCTTTCGGAAGCTAAGAAACAACTCGCTCTGCACAGTGCTCTTGCAGCCTACGGGGAACATGTCTTCCAAAGGCCTGTGAAACGCAGTTTCTTTGCAGGCCTGATCTGGCTGAAGTAGGACTTCTGCTCTGGGTGTGCTACTTTGCCCTAGAGCTGAAAGGCACAACGTGCAGGCTTCTTTCCAAAGGGCGAGTTGGGCCCCACAGCATCTTGCTTCCAGCTCTTTGGGAAGCTAAGAAACAACTCGCTCTGCACAGTGCTCTTACAGCCTACGGGGAACATGTCTTCCAAAGGCCTGTGAAACGCAGTTTCTTTGCAGGCCTGATCTGGCTGAAGTAGGACTTCTGCTCTGGGTGTGCTACTTTGCCCTAGAGCTGAAAGGCACAACGTGCAGGCTTCTTTCCAAAGGGCGAGTTGGGCCCCACAGCATCTTGCTTCCAGCTCTTTGGGAAGCTAAGAAACAACTCGCTCTGCACAGTGCTCTTACAGCCTACGGGGAACATGTCTTCCAAAGGCCTGTGAAACGCAGTTTCTTTGCAGGCCTGATCTGGCTGAAGTAGGACTTCTGCTCTGGGTGTGCTACTTTGCCCTAGAGCTGAAAGGCACAACGTGCAGGCTTCTTTCCAAAGGGCGAGTTGGGCCCCACAGCATCTTGCTTCCAGCTCTTTGGGAAGCTAAGAAACAACTCGCTCTGCACAGTGCTCTTACAGCCTACCGGGAACATGTCTTCCAAAGGCCTGTGAAACGCAGTTTCTGTGCAGGCCTGATCTGGCTGAAGTAGGACTTCTGCTCTGGGTGTGCTACTTTGCCCTAGAGCTGAAAGGCACAACGTGCAGGCTTCTTTCCAAAGGGCGAGTTGGGCCCCACAGCATCTTGCTTCCAGCTCTTTGGGAAGCTAAGAAACAACTCGCTCTGCACAGTGCTCTTACAGCCTAGGGGGAACATCTCTTCCAAAGGCCTGTGAAACGCAGTTTCTTTGCAGGCCTGATCTGGCTGAAGTAGGACTTCTGCTCTGGGTGTGCTACTTTGCCCTAGAGCTGAAAGGCACAACGTGCAGGCTTCTTTCCAAAGGGCGAGTTGGGCCCCACAGCATCTTGCTTCCAGCTCTTTGGGAAGCTAAGAAACAACTCGCTCTGCACAGTGCTCTTACAGCCTAGTGGGACCATCTCTTCCAAAGGCCTGTGAAACGCAGTTTCTTTGCAGGCCTGATCTGGCTGAAGTAGGACTTCTGCTCTGGGTGTGCTACTTTGCCCTAGAGCTGAAAGGCACAACGTGCAGGCTTCTTTCCAAAGGGCGAGTTGGGCCCCACAGCATCTTGCTTCCAGCTCTTTGGGAAGCTAAGAAACAACTCGCTCTGCACAGTGCTCTTAAAGCCTAGTGGGACCATCTCTTCAAAGGCCTGTGAAACGCAGTTTCTTTGCAGGCCTGATCTGGCTGAAGTAGGACTTCTGCTCTGGGTGTGCTACTTTGCCCTAGAGCTGAAAGGCACAACGTGCAGGCTTCTTTCCAAAGGGCGAGTTGGGCCCCACAGCATCTTGCTTCCAGCTCTTTGGGAAGCTAAGAAACAACTCGCTCTGCACAGTGCTCTTACAGCCTACGGGGAACATGTCTTCCAAAGGCCTGTGAAACGCAGTTTCTTTGCAGGCCTGATCTGGCTGAAGTAGGACTTCTGCTCTGGGTGTGCTACTTTGCCCTAGAGCTGAAAGGCACAACGTGCAGGCTTCTTTCCAAAGGGCGAGTTGGGCCCCACAGCATCTTGCTTCCAGCTCTTTGGGAAGCTAAGAAACAACTCGCTCTGCACAGTGCTCTTACAGCCTACGGGGAACATGTCTTCCAAAGGCCTGAGAAACGCAGTTTCTTTGCAGGCCTGATCTGGCTGAAGTAGGACTTCTGCTCTGGGTGTGCTACTTTTCCCTAGAGCTGAAAGGCACAACGTGCAGGCTTCTTTCCAAAGGGCGAGTTGGGCCCCACAGCATCTTGCTTCCAGCTCTTTGGGAAGCTAAGAAACAACTCGCTCTGCACAGTGCTCTTACAGCCTACCGGGAACATGTCTTCCAAAGGCCTGTGAAACGCAGTTTCTTTGCAGGCCTGATCTGGCTGAAGTAGGACTTCTGCTCTGGGTGTGCTACTTTGCCCTAGAGCTGAAAGGCACAACGTGCAGGCTTCTTTCCAAAGGGCGAGTTGGGCCCCACAGCATCTTGCTTCCAGCTCTTTGGGAAGCTAAGAAACAACTCGCTCTGCACAGTGCTCTTACAGCCTACCGGGAACATGTCTTCCAAAGGCCTGTGAAACGCAGTTTCTGTGCAGGCCTGATCTGGCTGAAGTAGGACTTCTGCTCTGGGTGTGCTACTTTGCCCTAGAGCTGAAAGGCACAACGTGCAGGCTTCTTTCCAAAGGGCGAGTTGGGCCCCACAGCATCTTGCTTCCAGCTCTTTGGGAAGCTAAGAAACAACTCGCTATGCGCAGTGCTCTTACAGCCTAGTGGGAACATCTCTTCCAAAGGACTGTGAAACACAGTTTCTTTGCAGGCCTGATCTGGCTGAAGTAGGACTTCTGCTCTGGGTGTGCTACTTTGCCCTAGAGCTGAAAGGCACAACGTGCAGGCTTCTTTCCAAAGGGCGAGTTGGGCCCCACAGCATCTTGCTTCCAGCTCTTTGGGAAGCTAAGAAACAACTCGCTCTGCACAGTGCTCTTAAAGCCTAGTGGGACCATCTCTTCCAAAGGCCTGTGAAACGCAGTTTCTTTGCAGGCCTGATCTGGCTGAAGTAGGACTTCTGCTCTGGGTGTGCTACTTTGCCCTAGAGCTGAAAGGCACAACGTGCAGGCTTCTTTCCAAAGGGCGAGTTGGGCCCCACAGCATCTTGCTTCCAGCTCTTTGGGAAGCTAAGAAAAAACTCGCTCTGCACAGTGCTCTTACAGCCTAGGGGAACATGTCTTCCAAAGGCCTGTGAAACGCAGTTTCTTTGCAGGCCTGATCTGGCTGAAGTAGGACTTCTGCTCTGGGTGTGCTACTTTGCCCTAGAGCTGAAAGGCACAACGTGCAGGCTTCTTTCCAAAGGGCGAGTTGGGCCCCACAGCATCTTGCTTCCAGCTCTTTGGGAAGCTAAGAAACAACTCGCTCTGCACAGTGCTCTTACAGCCTACCGGGAACATGTCTTCCAAAGGCCTGTGAAACGCAGTTTCTTTGCAGGCCTGATCTGGCTGAAGTAGGACTTCTGCTCTGGGTGTGCTACTTTGCCCTAGAGCTGAAAGGCACAACGTGCAGGCTTCTTTCCAAAGGGCGAGTTGGGCCCCACAGCATCTTGCTTCCAGCTCTTTGGGAAGCTAAGAAACAACTCACTCTGCACAGTGCTCTTACAGCCTACCGGGAACATGTCTTCCAAAGGCCTGTGAAACGCAGTTTCTTTGCAGGCCTGATCTGGCTGAAGTAGGACTTCTGCTCTGGGTGTGCTACTTTGCCCTAGAGCTGAAAGGCACAACGTGCAGGCTTCTTTCCAAAGGGCGAGTTGGGCCCCACAGCATCTTGCTTCCAGCTCTTTGGGAAGCTAAGAAACAACTCGCTCTGCACAGTGCTCTTACAGCCTACCGGGAACATGTCTTCCAAAGGCCTGCGAAACGCAGTTTCTTTGCAGGCCTGATCTGGCTGAAGTAGGACTTCTGCTCTGGGTGTGCTACTTTGCCCTAGAGCTGAAAGGCACAACGTGCAGGCTTCTTTCCAAAGGGCGAGTTGGGCCCCACAGCATCTTGCTTCCAGCTCTTTGGGAAGCTAAGAAACAACTCGCTCTGCACAGTGCTCTTGCAGCCTAGTGGGAACATCTCTTCCAAAGGCCTGTGAAACGCAGTTTCTTTGCAGGCCTGATCTGGCTGAAGTAGGACTTCTGCTCTGGGTGTGCTACTTTGCCCTAGAGCTGAAAGGCACAACGTGCAGGCTTCTTTCCAAAGGGCGAGTTGGGCCCCACAGCATCTTGCTTCCAGCTCTTTGGGAAGCTAAGAAACAACTCGCTCTGCACAGTGCTCTTACAGCCTACGGGGAACATGTCTTCCAAAGGCCTGAGAAACGCAGTTTCTTTGCAGGCCTGATCTGGCTGAAGTAGGACTTCTGCTCTGGGTGTGCTACTTTTCCCTAGAGCTGAAAGGCACAACGTGCAGGCTTCTTTCCAAAGGGCGAGTTGGGCCCCACAGCATCTTGCTTCCAGCTCTTTGGGAAGCTAAGAAACAACTCGCTCTGCACAGTGCTCTTACAGCCTACCGGGAACATGTCTTCCAAAGGCCTGTGAAACGCAGTTTCTTTGCAGGCCTGATCTGGCTGAAGTAGGACTTCTGCTCTGGGTGTGCTACTTTGCGCTAGAGCTGAAAGGCACAACGTGCAGGCTTCTTTCCAAAGGGCGAGTTGGGCCCCACAGCATCTTGCTTCCAGCTCTTTGGGAAGCTAAGAAACAACTCGCTCTGCACAGTGCTCTTACAGCCTACCGGGAACATGTCTTCCAAAGGCCTGTGAAACGCAGTTTCTGTGCAGGCCTGATCTGGCTGAAGTAGGACTTCTGCTCTGGGTGTGCTACTTTGCCCTAGAGCTGAAAGGCACAACGTGCAGGCTTCTTTCCAAAGGGCGAGTTGGGCCCCACAGCATCTTGCTTCCAGCTCTTTGGGAAGCTAAGAAACAACTCGCTATGCGCAGTGCTCTTACAGCCTAGTGGGAACATCTCTTCCAAAGGACTGTGAAACACAGTTTCTTTGCAGGCCTGATCTGGCTGAAGTAGGACTTCTGCTCTGGGTGTGCTACTTTGCCCTAGAGCTGAAAGGCACAACGTGCAGGCTTCTTTCCAAAGGGCGAGTTGGGCCCCACAGCATCTTGCTTCCAGCTCTTTGGGAAGCTAAGAAACAACTCGCTCTGCACAGTGCTCTTAAAGCCTAGTGGGACCATCTCTTCCAAAGGCCTGTGAAACGCAGTTTCTTTGCAGGCCTGATCTGGCTGAAGTAGGACTTCTGCTCTGGGTGTGCTACTTTGCCCTAGAGCTGAAAGGCACAACGTGCAGGCTTCTTTCCAAAGGGCGAGTTGGGCCCCACAGCATCTTGCTTCCAGCTCTTTGGGAAGCTAAGAAAAAACTCGCTCTGCACAGTGCTCTTACAGCCTACGGGGAACATGTCTTCCAAAGGCCTGTGAAACGCAGTTTCTTTGCAGGCCTGATCTGGCTGAAGTAGGACTTCTGCTCTGGGTGTGCTACTTTGCCCTAGAGCTGAAAGGCACAACGTGCAGGCTTCTTTCCAAAGGGCGAGTTGGGCCCCACAGCATCTTGCTTCCAGCTCTTTGGGAAGCTAAGAAACAACTCGCTCTGCACAGTGCTCTTACAGCCTACCGGGAACATGTCTTCCAAAGGCCTGTGAAACGCAGTTTCTTTGCAGGCCTGATCTGGCTGAAGTAGGACTTCTGCTCTGGGTGTGCTACTTTGCCCTAGAGCTGAAAGGCACAACGTGCAGGCTTCTTTCCAAAGGGCGAGTTGGGCCCCACAGCATCTTGCTTCCAGCTCTTTGGGAAGCTAAGAAACAACTCACTCTGCACAGTGCTCTTACAGCCTACCGGGAACATGTCTTCCAAAGGCCTGTGAAACGCAGTTTCTTTGCAGGCCTGATCTGGCTGAAGTAGGACTTCTGCTCTGGGTGTGCTACTTTGCCCTAGAGCTGAAAGGCACAACGTGCAGGCTTCTTTCCAAAGGGCGAGTTGGGCCCCACAGCATCTTGCTTCCAGCTCTTTGGGAAGCTAAGAAACAACTCGCTCTGCACAGTGCTCTTACAGCCTACCGGGAACATGTCTTCCAAAGGCCTGCGAAACGCAGTTTCTTTGCAGGCCTGATCTGGCTGAAGTAGGACTTCTGCTCTGGGTGTGCTACTTTGCCCTAGAGCTGAAAGGCACAACGTGCAGGCTTCTTTCCAAAGGGCGAGTTGGGCCCCACAGCATCTTGCTTCCAGCTCTTTGGGAAGCTAAGAAACAACTCGCTCTGCACAGTGCTCTTGCAGCCTAGTGGGAGCATCTCTTCCAAAGGCCTGTGAAACGCAGTTTCTTTGCAGGCCTGATCTGGCTGAAGTAGGACTTCTGCTCTGGGTGTGCTACTTTGCCCTAGAGCTGAAAGGCACAACGTGCAGGCTTCTTTCCAAAGGGCGAGTTGGGCCCCACAGCATCTTGCTTCCAGCTCTTTCGGAAGCTAAGAAACAACTCGCTCTGCACAGTGCTCTTACAGCCTACCGGGAACGTCTCTTCCAAAGGCCTGTGAAACGCAGTTTCTTTGCAGGCCTGATCTGGCTGAAGTAGGACTTCTGCTCTGGGTGTGCTACTTTGCCCTAGAGCTGAAAGGCACAACGTGCAGGCTTCTTTCCAAAGGGCGAGTTGGGCCCCACAGCATCTTGCTTCCAGCTCTTTGGGAAGCTAAGAAACAACTCGCTCTGCACAGTGCTCTTACAGCCTACCAGGAACATGTCTTCCAAAGGCCTGTGAAACGCAGTTTCTTTGCAGGCCTGATCTGGCTGAAGTAGGACTTCTGCTCTGGGTGTGCTACTTTGCCCTAGAGCTGAAAGGCACAACGTGCAGGCTTCTTTCCAAAGGGCGAGTTGGGCCCCACAGCATCTTGCTTCCAGCTCTTTGGGAAGCTAAGAAACAACTCGCTCTGCACAGTGCTCTTACAGCCTACCGGGAACATGTCTTCCAAAGGCCTGTGAAACGCAGTTTCTTTGCAGGCCTGATCTGGCTGAAGTAGGACTTCTGCTCTGGGTGTGCTACTTTGCGCTAGAGCTGAAAGGCACAACGTGCAGGCTTCTTTCCAAAGGGCGAGTTGGGCCCCACAGCATCTTGCTTCCAGCTCTTTGGGAAGCTAAGAAACAACTCGCTCTGCACAGTGCTCTTACAGCCTACCGGGAACATGTCTTCCAAAGGCCTGTGAAACGCAGTTTCTGTGCAGGCCTGATCTGGCTGAAGTAGGACTTCTGCTCTGGGTGTGCTACTTTGCCCTAGAGCTGAAAGGCACAACGTGCAGGCTTCTTTCCAAAGGGCGAGTTGGGCCCCACAGCATCTTGCTTCCAGCTCTTTGGGAAGCTAAGAAACAACTCGCTCTGCACAGTGCTCTTACAGCCTAGGGGGAACATCTCTTCCAAAGGCCTGTGAAACGCAGTTTCTTTGCAGGCCTGATCTGGCTGAAGTAGGACTTCTGCTCTGGGTGTGCTACTTTGCCCTAGAGCTGAAAGGCACAACGTGCAGGCTTCTTTCCAAAGGGCGAGTTGGGCCCCACAGCATCTTGCTTCCAGCTCTTTGGGAAGCTAAGAAACAACTCGCTCTGCACAGTGCTCTTAAAGCCTAGTGGGACCATCTCTTCCAAAGGCCTGTGAAACGCAGTTTCTTTGCAGGCCTGATCTGGCTGAAGTAGGACTTCTGCTCTGGGTGTGCTACTTTGCCCTAGAGCTGAAAGGCACAACGTGCAGGCTTCTTTCCAAAGGGCGAGTTGGGCCCCACAGCATCTTGCTTCCAGCTCTTTGGGAAGCTAAGAAACAACTCGCTCTGCACAGTGCTCTTACAGCCTACGGGGAACATGTCTTCCAAAGGCCTGTGAAACGCAGTTTCTTTGCAGGCCTGATCTGGCTGAAGTAGGACTTCTGCTCTGGGTGTGCTACTTTGCCCTAGAGCTGAAAGGCACAACGTGCAGGCTTCTTTCCAAAGGGCGAGTTGGGCCCCACAGCATCTTGCTTCCAGCTCTTTGGGAAGCTAAGAAACAACTCGCTCTGCACAGTGCTCTTACAGCCTACGGGGAACATGTCTTCCAAAGGCCTGTGAAACGCAGTTTCTTTGCAGGCCTGATCTGGCTGAAGTAGGACTTCTGCTCTGGGTGTGCTACTTTGCCCTAGAGCTGAAAGGCACAACGTGCAGGCTTCTTTCCAAAGGGCGAGTTGGGCCCCACAGCATCTTGCTTCCAGCTCTTTGGGAAGCTAAGAAACAACTCGCTCTGCACAGTGCTCTTACAGCCTACGGGGAACATGTCTTCCAAAGGCCTGTGAAACGCAGTTTCTTTGCAGGCCTGATCTGGCTGAAGTAGGACTTCTGCTCTGGGTGTGCTACTTTGCCCTAGAGCTGAAAGGCACAACGTGCAGGCTTCTTTCCAAAGGGCGAGTTGGGCCCCACAGCATCTTGCTTCCAGCTCTTTGGGAAGCTAAGAAACAACTCGCTCTGCACAGTGCTCTTACAGCCTACGGGGAACATGTCTTCCAAAGGCCTGTGAAACGCAGTTTCTTTGCAGGCCTGATCTGGCTGAAGTAGGACTTCTGCTCTGGGTGTGCTACTTTGCCCTAGAGCTGAAAGGCACAACGTGCAGGCTTCTTTCCAAAGGGCGAGTTGGGCCCCACAGCATCTTGCTTCCAGCTCTTTGGGAAGCTAAGAAACAACTCGCTCTGCACAGTGCTCTTACAGCCTACCGGGAACATGTCTTGCAAAGGCCTGTGAAACGCAGTTTCTTTGCAGGCCTGATCTGGCTGAAGTAGGACTTCTGCTCTGGGTGTGCTACTTTGCCCTAGAGCTGAAAGGCACAACGTGCAGGCTTCTTTCCAAAGGGCGAGTTGGGCCCCACAGCATCTTGCTTCCAGCTCTTTGGGAAGCTAAGAAACAACTCGCTCTGCACAGTGCTCTTACAGCCTACCGGGAACATGTCTTCCAAAGGCCTGTGAAACGCAGTTTCTTTGCAGGCCTGATCTGGCTGAAGTAGGACTTCTGCTCTGGGTGTGCTACTTTGCCCTAGAGCTGAAAGGCACAACGTGCAGGCTTCTTTCCAAAGGGCGAGTTGGGCCCCACAGCATCTTGCTTCCAGCTCTTTGGGAAGCTAAGAAACAACTCGCTCTGCACAGTGCTCTTACAGCCTACCGGGAACATCTCTTCCAAAGGCCTGTGAAACGCAGTTTCTTTGCAGGCCTGATCTGGCTGAAGTAGGACTTCTGCTCTGGGTGTGCTACTTTGCCCTAGAGCTGAAAGGCACAACGTGCAGGCTTCTTTCCAAAGGGCGAGTTGGGCCCCACAGCATCTTGCTTCCAGCTCTTTGGGAAGCTAAGAAACAACTCGCTCTGCACAGTGCTCTTACAGCCTACCGGGAACATGTCTTCCAAAGGCCTGTGAAACGCAGTTTCTTTGCAGGCCTGATCTGGCTGAAGTAGGACTTCTGCTCTGGGTGTGCTACTTTGCCCTAGAGCTGAAAGGCACAACGTGCAGGCTTCTTTCCAAAGGGCGAGTTGGGCCCCACAGCATCTTGCTTCCAGCTCTTTGGGAAGCTAAGAAACAACTCGCTCTGCACAGTGCTCTTGCAGCCTAGTGGGAACATCTCTTCCAAAGGCCTGTGAAACGCAGTTTCTTTGCAGGCCTGATCTGGCTGAAGTAGGACTTCTGCTCTGGGTGTGCTACTTTGCCCTAGAGCTGAAAGGCACAACGTGCAAGCTTCTTTCCAAAGGGCGAGTTGGGCCCCACAGCATCTTGCTTCCAGCTCTTTCGGAAGCTAAGAAACAACTCGCTCTGCACAGTGCTCTTACAGCCTACCGGGAACGTCTCTTCCAAAGGCCTGTGAAACGCAGTTTCTTTGCAGGCCTGATCTGGCTGAAGTAGGACTTCTGCTCTGGGTGTGCTACTTTGCCCTAGAGCTGAAAGGCACAACGTGCAGGCTTCTTTCCAGAGGGCGAGTTGGGCCCCACAGCATCTTGCTTCCAGCTCTTTGGGAAGCTAAGAAACAACTCGCTCTGCACAGTGCTCTTACAGCCTACCAGGAACATGTCTTCCAAAGGCCTGTGAAACGCAGTTTCTTTGCAGGCCTGATCTGGCTGAAGTAGGACTTCTGCTCTGGGTGTGCTACTTTGCCCTAGAGCTGAAAGGCACAACGTGCAGGCTTCTTTCCAAAGGGCGAGTTGGGCCCCACAGCATCTTGCTTCCAGCTCTTTGGGAAGCTAAGAAACAACACGCTCTGCACAGTGCTCTTACAGCCTACCGGGAACATGTCTTCCAAAGGCCTGTGAAACGCAGTTTCTTTGCAGGCCTGATCTGGCTGAAGTAGGACTTCTGCTCTGGGTGTGCTACATTGCCCTAGAGCTGAAAGGCTCAACGTGCAGGCTTCTTTCCAAAGGGCGAGTTGGGCCCCACAGCATCTTGCTTCCAGCTCTTTGGGAAGCTAAGAAACAACTCGCTCTGCACAGTGCTCTTACAGCCTACCGGGAACATCTCTTCCAAAGGCCTGTGAAACGCAGTTTCTTTGCAGGCCTGATCTGGCTGAAGTAGGACTTCTGCTCTGGGTGTGCTACTTTGCCCTAGAGCTGAAAGGCACAACGTGCAGGCTTCTTTCCAAAGGGCGAGTTGGGCCCCACAGCATCTTGCTTCCAGCTCTTTGGGAAGCTAAGAAACAACTCGCTCTGCACAGTGCTCTTACAGCCTACCGGGAACATGTCTTCCAAAGGCCTGTGAAACGCAGTTTCTGTGCAGGCCTGATCTGGCTGAAGTAGGACTTCTGCTCTGGGTGTGCTACTTTGCCCTAGAGCTGAAAGGCACAACGTGCAGGCTTCTTTCCAAAGGGCGAGTTGGGCCCCACAGCATCTTGCTTCCAGCTCTTTGGGAAGCTAAGAAACAACTCGCTCTGCACAGTGCTCTTACAGCCTACCGGGAACATGTCTTCCAAAGGCCTGTGAAACGCAGTTTCTTTGCAGGCCTGATCTGGCTGAAGTAGGACTTCTGCTCTGGGTGTGCTACTTTGCGCTAGAGCTGAAAGGCACAACGTGCAGGCTTCTTTCCAAAGGGCGAGTTGGGCCCCACAGCATCTTGCTTCCAGCTCTTTGGGAAGCTAAGAAACAACTCGCTCTGCACAGTGCTCTTACAGCCTACCGGGAACATGTCTTCCAAAGGCCTGTGAAACGCAGTTTCTGTGCAGGCCTGATCTGGCTGAAGTAGGACTTCTGCTCTGGGTGTGCTACTTTGCCCTAGAGCTGAAAGGCACAACGTGCAGGCTTCTTTCCAAAGGGCGAGTTGGGCCCCACAGCATCTTGCTTCCAGCTCTTTGGGAAGCTAAGAAACAACTCGCTCTGCACAGTGCTCTTACAGCCTAGGGGGAACATCTCTTCCAAAGGCCTGTGAAACGCAGTTTCTTTGCAGGCCTGATCTGGCTGAAGTAGGACTTCTGCTCTGGGTGTGCTACTTTGCCCTAGAGCTGAAAGGCACAACGTGCAGGCTTCTTTCCAAAGGGCGAGTTGGGCCCCACAGCATCTTGCTTCCAGCTCTTTGGGAAGCTAAGAAACAACTCGCTCTGCACAGTGCTCTTAAAGCCTAGTGGGACCATCTCTTCCAAAGGCCTGTGAAACGCAGTTTCTTTGCAGGCCTGATCTGGCTGAAGTAGGACTTCTGCTCTGGGTGTGCTACTTTGCCCTAGAGCTGAAAGGCACAACGTGCAGGCTTCTTTCCAAAGGGCGAGTTGGGCCCCACAGCATCTTGCTTCCAGCTCTTTGGGAAGCTAAGAAAAAACTCGCTCTGCACAGTGCTCTTACAGCCTACGGGGAACATGTCTTCCAAAGGCCTGTGAAACGCAGTTTCTTTGCAGGCCTGATCTGGCTGAAGTACGACTTCTGCTCTGGGTGTGCTACTTTGCCCTAGAGCTGAAAGGCACAACGTGCAGGCTTCTTTCCAAAGGGCGAGTTGGGCCCCACAGCATCTTGCTTCCAGCTGTTTGGGAAGCTAAGAAACAACTCGCTCTGCACAGTGCTCTTACAGCCTACCGGGAACATGTCTTCCAAAGGCCTGTGAAACGCAGTTTCTGTGCAGGCCTGATCTGGCTGAAGTAGGACTTCTGCTCTGGGTGTGCTACTTTGCCCTAGAGCTGAAAGGCACAACGTGCAGGCTTCTTTCCAAAGGGCGAGTTGGGCCCCACAGCATCTTGCTTCCAGCTCTTTGGGAAGCTAAGAAACAACTCGCTCTGCACAGTGCTCTTACAGCCTAGTGGGAACATCTCTTCCAAAGGCCTGTGAAACGCAGTTTCTTTGCAGGCCTGATCTGGCTGAAGTAGGACTTCTGCTCTGGGTGTGCTACTTTGCCCTAGAGCTGAAAGGCACAACCTGCAGGCTTCTTTCCAAAGGGCGAGTTGGGCCCCACAGCATCTTGCTTCCAGCTCTTTGGGAAGCTAAGAAACAACTCGCTCTGCACAGTGCTCTTAAAGCCTAGTGGGACCATCTCTTCCAAAGGCCTGTGAAACGCAGTTTCTTTGCAGGCCTGATCTGGCTGAAGTAGGACTTCTGCTCTGGGTGTGCTACTTTGCCCTAGAGCTGAAAGGCACAACGTGCAGGCTTCTTTCCAAAGGGCGAGTTGGGCCCCACAGCATCTTGCTTCCAGCTCTTTGGGAAGCTAAGAAAAAACTCGCTCTGCACAGTGCTCTTACAGCCTAGGGGAACATGTCTTCCAAAGGCCTGTGAAACGCAGTTTCTTTGCAGGCCTGATCTGGCTGAAGTAGGACTTCTGCTCTGGGTGTGCTACTTTGCCCTAGAGCTGAAAGGCACAACGTGCAGGCTTCTTTCCAAAGGGCGAGTTGGGCCCCACAGCATCTTGCTTCCAGCTCTTTGGGAAGCTAAGAAACAACTCGCTCTGCACAGTGCTCTTACAGCCTACCGGGAACATGTCTTCCAAAGGCCTGTGAAACACAGTTTCTTTGCAGGCCTGATCTGGCTGAAGTAGGACTTCTGCTCTGGGTGTGCTACTTTGCCCTAGAGCTGAAAGGCACAACGTGCAGGCTTCTTTCCAAAGGGCGAGTTGGGCCCCACAGCATCTTGCTTCCAGCTCTTTGGGAAGCTAAGAAACAACTCGCTCTGCACAGTGCTCTTACAGCCTACCGGGAACATGTCTTCCAAAGGCCTGTGAAACGCAGTTTCTTTGCAGGCCTGATCTGGCTGAAGTAGGACTTCTGCTCTGGGTGTGCTACTTTGCCCTAGAGCTGAAAGGCACAACGTGCAGGCTTCTTTCCAAAGGGCGAGTTGGGCCCCACAGCATCTTGCTTCCAGCTCTTTGGGAAGCTAAGAAACAACTCGCTCTGCACAGTGCTCTTACAGCCTACCGGGAACATGTCTTCCAAAGGCCTGTGAAACGCAGTTTCTTTGCAGGCCTGATCTGCCTGAAGTAGGACTTCTGCTCTGGGTGTGCTACTTTGCCCTAGAGCTGAAAGGCACAACGTGCAGGCTTCTTTCCAAAGGGCGAGTTGGGCCCCACAGCATCTTGCTTCCAGCTCTTTGGGAAGCTAAGAAACAACTCGCTCTGCACAGTGCTCTTACAGCCTACCGGGAACATGTCTTCCAAAGGCCTGTGAAACGCAGTTTCTTTGCAGGCCTGATCTGGCTGAAGTAGGACTTCTGCTCTGGGTGTGCTACTTTGCCCTAGAGCTGAAAGGCACAACGTGCAGGCTTCTTTCCAAAGGGCGAGTTGGGCCCCACAGCATCTTGCTTCCAGCTCTTTGGGAAGCTAAGAAACAACTCGCTCTGCACAGTGCTCTTACAGCCTAGTGGGAACATCTCTTCCAAAGGCCTGTGAAACGCAGTTTCTTTGCAGGCCTGATCTGGCTGAAGTAGGACTTCTGCTCTGGGTGTGCTACTTTGCCCTAGAGCTGAAAGGCACAACGTGCAGGCTTCTTTCCAAAGGGCGAGTTGGGCCCCACAGCATCTTGCTTCCAGCTCTTTGCGAAGCTAAGAAACAACTCGCTCTGCACAGTGCTCATACAGCCTAGTGGGAACATCTCTTCCAAAGGCCTGTGAAACGCAGTTTCTTTGCAGGCCTGATCTGGCTGAATTAGGACTTCTGCTCTGGGTGTGCTACTTTGACCTAGAGCTGAAAGGCACAACGTGCAGGCTTCTTTCCAAAGGGTGAGTTGGGCCCCACAGGATTTTGCTTCCAGCTCTTTGGGAAGCTAAGAAACAACTCGCTCTGCACAGTGCTCTTACAGCCTAGTTGGAACATCTCTTCCAAAGGCCTGTGAAACGCAGTTTCTTTGCAGGCCTGATCTGGCTGAAGTAGGACTTCTGCTCTGGGTGTGCTACTTTGCCCTAGAGCTGAAAGGCACAACGTGCAGGCTTCTTTCCAAAGGGCGAGTTGGGCCCCACAGCATCTTGCTTCCAGCTCTTTGGGAAGCAAAGAAACAACTCGCTCTGCACAGTGCTCTTACAGCCTAGTTGGAACATCTCTTCCAAAGGCCTGTGAAACGCAGTTTCTTTGCAGGCCTGATCTGGCTGAAGTAGGACTTCTGCTCTGGGTGTGCTACTTTGCCCTAGAGCTGAAAGGCACAACGTGCAGGCTTCTTTCCAAAGGGCGAGTTGGGCCCCACAGCATCTTGCTTCCAGCTCTTTGGGAAGCTAAGAAACAACTCGCTCTGCACAGTGCTCTTACAGCCTACCGGGAACATGTCTTCCAAAGGCCTGTGAAACGCAGTTTCTTTGCAGGCCTGATCTGGCTGAAGTAGGACTTCTGCTCTGGGTGTGCTACTTTGCCCTAGAGCTGAAAGGCACAACGTGCAGGCTTCTTTCCAAAGGGCGAGTTGGGCCCCACAGCATCTTGCTTCCAGCTCTTTGGGAAGCTAAGAAACAACTCGCTCTGCACAGTGCTCTTACAGCCTAGGGGGAACATCTCTTCCAAAGGCCTGTGAAACGCAGTTTCTTTGCAGGCCTGATCTGGCTGAAGTAGGACTTCTGCTCTGGGTGTGCTACTTTGCCCTACAGCTGAAAGGCACAACGTGCAGGCTTCTTTCCAAAGGGCGAGTTGGGCCCCACAGCATCTTGCTTCCAGCTCTTTGGGAAGCTAAGAAACAACTCGCTCTGCACAGTGCTCTTAAAGCCTAGTGGGACCATCTCTTCCAAAGGCCTGTGAAACGCAGTTTCTTTGCAGGCCTGATCTGGCTGAAGTAGGACTTCTGCTCTGGGTGTGCTACTTTGCCCTAGAGCTGAAAGGCACAACGTGCAGGCTTCTTTCCAAAGGGCGAGTTGGGCCCCACAGCATCTTGCTTCCAGCTCTTTGGGAAGCTAAGAAAAAACTCGCTCTGCACAGTGCTCTTACAGCCTACGGGGAACATGTCTTCCAAAGGCCTGTGAAACGCAGTTTCTTTGCAGGCCTGATCTGGCTGAAGTAGGACTTCTGCTCTGGTTGTGCTACTTTGCCCTAGAGCTGAAAGGCACAACGTGCAGGCTTCTTTCCAAAGGGCGAGTTGGGCCCCACAGCATCTTGCTTCCAGCTCTTTGGGAAGCTAAGAAACAACTCGCTCTGCACAGTGCTCTTACAGCCTACCGGGAACATGTCTTCCAAAGGCCTGTGAAACGCAGTTTCTGTGCAGGCCTGATCTGGCTGAAGTAGGACTTCTGCTCTGGGTGTGCTACTTTGCCCTAGAGCTGAAAGGCACAACGTGCAGGCTTCTTTCCAAAGGGCGAGTTGGGCCCCACAGCATCTTGCTTCCAGCTCTTTGGGAAGCTAAGAAACAACTCGCTCTGCACAGTGCTCTTACAGCCTAGTGGGAACATCTCTTCCAAAGGCCTGTGAAACGCAGTTTCTTTGCAGGCCTGATCTGGCTGAAGTAGGACTTCTGCTCTGGGTGTGCTACTTTGCCCTAGAGCTGAAAGGCACAACCTGCAGGCTTCTTTCCAAAGGGCGAGTTGGGCCCCACAGCATCTTGCTTCCAGCTCTTTGGGAAGCTAAGAAACAACTCGCTCTGCACAGTGCTCTTAAAGCCTAGTGGGACCATCTCTTCCAAAGGCCTGTGAAACGCAGTTTCTTTGCAGGCCTGATCTGGCTGAAGTAGGACTTCTGCTCTGGGTGTGCTACTTTGCCCTAGAGCTGAAAGGCACAACGTGCAGGCTTCTTTCCAAAGGGCGAGTTGGGCCCCACAGCATCTTGCTTCCAGCTCTTTGGGAAGCTAAGAAAAAACTCGCTCTGCACAGTGCTCTTACAGCCTAGGGGAACATGTCTTCCAAAGGCCTGTGAAACGCAGTTTCTTTGCAGGCCTGATCTGGCTGAAGTAGGACTTCTGCTCTGGGTGTGCTACTTTGCCCTAGAGCTGAAAGGCACAACGTGCAGGCTTCTTTCCAAAGGGCGAGTTGGGCCCCACAGCATCTTGCTTCCAGCTCTTTGGGAAGCTAAGAAACAACTCGCTCTGCACAGTGCTCTTACAGCCTACCGGGAACATGTCTTCCAAAGGCCTGTGAAACGCAGTTTCTTTGCAGGCCTGATCTGGCTGAAGTAGGACTTCTGCTCTGGGTGTGCTACTTTGCCCTAGAGCTGAAAGGCACAACGTGCAGGCTTCTTTCCAAAGGGCGAGTTGGGCCCCACAGCATCTTGCTTCCAGCTCTTTGGGAAGCTAAGAAACAACTCGCTCTGCACAGTGCTCTTACAGCCTACCGGGAACATGTCTTCCAAAGGCCTGTGAAACGCAGTTTCTTTGCAGGCCTGATCTGGCTGAAGTAGGACTTCTGCTCTGGGTGTGCTACTTTGCCCTAGAGCTGAAAGGCACAACGTGCAGGCTTCTTTCCAAAGGGCGAGTTGGGCCCCACAGCATCTTGCTTCCAGCTCTTTGGGAAGCTAAGAAACAACTCGCTCTGCACAGTGCTCTTCCAGCCTACCGGGAACATGTCTTCCAAAGGCCTGTGAAACGCAGTTTCTTTGCAGGCCTGATCTGGCTGAAGTAGGACTTCTGCTCTGGGTGTGCTACTTTGCCCTAGAGCTGAAAGGCACAACGTGCAGGCTTCTTTCCAAAGGGCGAGTTGGGCCCCACAGCATCTTGCTTCCAGCTCTTTGGGAAGCTAAGAAACAACTCGCTCTGCACAGTGCTCTTACAGCCTACCGGGAACATGTCTTCCAAAGGCCTGTGAAACGCAGTTTCTTTGCAGGCCTGATCTGGCTGAAGTAGGACTTCTGCTCTGGGTGTGCTACTTTGCCCTAGAGCTGAAAGGCACAACGTGCAGGCTTCTTTCCAAAGGGCGAGTTGGGCCCCACAGCATCTTGCTTCCAGCTCTTTGGGAAGCTAAGAAACAACTCGCTCTGCACAGTGCTCTTACAGCCTAGTGGGAACATCTCTTCCAAAGGCCTGTGAAACGCAGTTTCTTTGCAGGCCTGATCTGGCTGAAGTAGGACTTCTGCTCTGGGTGTGCTACTTTGCCCTAGAGCTGAAAGGCACAACGTGCAGGCTTCTTTCCAAAGGGCGAGTTGGGCCCCACAGCATCTTGCTTCCAGCTCTTTGCGAAGCTAAGAAACAACTCGCTCTGCACAGTGCTCATACAGCCTAGTGGGAACATCTCTTCCAAAGGCCTGTGAAACGCAGTTTCTTTGCAGGCCTGATCTGGCTGAAGTAGGACTTCTGCTCTGGGTGTGCTACTTTGCCCTAGAGCTGAAAGGCACAACGTGCAGGCTTCTTTCCAAAGGGTGAGTTGGGCCCCACAGGATTTTGCTTCCAGCTCTTTGGGAAGCTAAGAAACAACTCGCTCTGCACAGTGCTCTTACAGCCTAGTTGGAACATCTCTTCCAAAGGCCTGTGAAACGCAGTTTCTTTGCAGGCCTGATCTGGCTGAAGTAGGACTTCTGCTCTGGGTGTGCTACTTTGCCCTAGAGCTGAAAGGCACAACGTGCAGGCTTCTTTCCAAAGGGCGAGTTGGGCCCCACAGCATCTTGCTTCCAGCTCTTTGGGAAGCAAAGAAACAACTCGCTCTGCACAGTGCTCTTACAGCTTACCGGGAACATGTCTTCCAAAGGCCTGTGAAACGCAGTTTCTTTGCAGGCCTGATCTGGCTGAAGTAGGACTTCTGCTCTGGGTGTGCTACTTTGCCCTAGAGCTGAAAGGCACAACGTGCAGGCTTCTTTCCAAAGGGCGAGTTGGGCCCCACAGCATCTTGCTTCCAGCTCTTTGGGAAGCTAAGAAACAACTCGCTCTGCACAGTGCTCTTACAGCCTACCGGGAACATGTCTTCCAAAGGCCTGTGAAACGCAGTTTCTTTGCAGGCCTGATCTGGCTGAAGTAGGACTTCTGCTCTGGGTGTGCTACTTTGCCCTAGAGCTGAAAGGCACAACGTGCAGGCTTCTTTCCAAAGGGCGAGTTCGGCCCCACAGCATCTTGCTTCCAGCACTTTGGGAAGCTAAGAAACAACTCGCTCTGCACAGTGCTCTTACAGCCTACCCGGAATATCTCTTCCAAAGGCCTGTGAAACGCAGTTTCTTTGCAGGCCTGATCTGGCTGAAGTAGGACTTCTGCTCTGGGTGTGCTACTTTGCCCTAGAGCTGAAAGGCACAACGTGCAGGCTTCTTTCCAAAGGGCGAGTTGGGCCCCACAGCATCTTGCTTCCAGCTCTTTGGGAAGCTAAGAAACAACTCGCTCTGCACAGTGCTCTTACAGCCTACCGGGAACATGTCTTCCAAAGGCCTGTGAAACGCAGTTTCTTTGCAGGCCTGATCTGGCTGAAGTAGGACTTCTGCTCTGGGTGTGCTACTTTGCCCTAGAGCTGAAAGGCACAACGTGCAGGCTTCTTTCCAAAGGGCGAGTTGGGCCCCACAGCATCTTGCTTCCAGCTCTTTGGGAAGCTAAGAAACAACTCGCTCTGCACAGTGCTCTTACAGCCTATTGGGAACATGTCTTCCAAAGGCCTGTGAAACGCAATTTCTGTGCAGGCCTGATCTGGCTGAAGTAAGACTTCTGCTCTGGGTGTGCTACTTTGCCCTAGAGCTGAAAGGCACAACGTGCAGGCTTCTTTCCAAAGGGCGAGTTGGGCCCCACAGCATCTTGCTTCCAGCTCTTTGGGAAGCTAAGAAACAACTCGCTCTGCACAGTGCTGTTACAGCCTACGGGGAACATCTCTTCCAAAGGCCTGTGAAACGCAGTTTCTTTGCAGGCCTGATCTGGCTGAAGTAGGACTTCTGCTCTGGGTGTGCTACTTTGCCCTAGAGCTGAAAGGCACAACGTGCAGGCTTCTTTCCAAAGGGCGAGTTGGGCCCCACAGCATCTTGCTTCCAGCTCTTTGGGAAGCTAAGAAACAACTCGCTCTGCACAGTGCTCTTACAGCCTACCGGGAACATGTCTTCCAAAGGCCTGTGAAACGCAGTTTCTTTGCAGGCCTGATCTGGCTGAAGTAGGACTTCTGCTCTGGGTGTGCTACTTTGCCCTAGAGCTGAAAGGCACAACGTGCAGGCTTCTTTCCAAAGGGCGAGTTCGGCCCCACAGCATCTTGCTTCCAGCTCTTTGGGAAGCTAAGAAACAACTCGCTCTGCACAGTGCTCTTCCAGCCTACCGGGAACATGTCTTCCAAAGGCCTGTGAAACGCAGTTTCTTTGCAGGCCTGATCTGGCTGAAGTAGGACTTCTGCTCTGGGTGTGCTACTTTGCCCTAGAGCTGAAAGGCACAACGTGCAGGCTTCTTTCCAAAGGGCGAGTTGGGCCCCACAGCATCTTGCTTCCAGCTCTTTCGGAAGCTAAGAAACAACTCGCTCTGCACAGTGCTCTTACAGCCTACCGGGAACATCTCTTCCAAAGGCCTGTGAAACGCAGTTTCTTTGCAGGCCTGATCTGGCTGAAGTAGGACTTCTGCTCTGGGTGTGCTACTTTGCCCTAGAGCTGAAAGGCACAACGTGCAGGCTTCTTTCCAAAGGGCGAGTTGGGCCCCACAGCATCTTGCTTCCAGCTCTTTCGGAAGCTAAGAAACAACTCGCTCTGCACAGTGCTCTTACAGCCTACCGGGAACATCTCTTCCAAAGGCCTGTGAAACGCAGTTTCTTTGCAGGCCTGATCTGGCTGAAGTAGGACTTCTGCTCTGGGTGTGCTACTTTGCCCTAGAGCTGAAAGGCACAACGTGCAGGCTTCTTTCCAAAGGGCGAGTTGGGCCCCACAGCATCTTGCTTCCAGCTCTTTGAGAAGCTAAGAAACAACTCGCTCTGCACAGTGCTCTTACAGCCTACCGGGAACATGTCTTCCAAAGGCCTGTGAAACGCAGTTTCTTTGCAGGCCTGATCTGGCTGAAGTAGGACTTCTGCTCTGGGTGTGCTACTTTGCCCTAGAGCTGAAAGGCACAACGTGCAGGCTTCTTTCCAAAGGGCGAGTTGGGCCCCACAGCATCTTGCTTCCAGCTCTTTGGGAAGCTAAGAAACAACTCGCTCTGCACAGTGCTCTTACAGCCTACCGGGAACATCTCTTCCAAAGGCCTGTGAAACGCAGTTTCTTTGCAGGCCTGATCTGGCTGAAGTAGGACTTCTGCTCTGGGTGTGCTACTTTGCCCTAGAGCTGAAAGGCACAACGTGCAGGCTTCTTACCAAAGGGCGAGTTGGGCCCCACAGCATCTTGCTTCCAGCTCTTTGGGAAGCTAAGAAACAACTCGCTCTGCACAGTGCTCTTACAGCCTATTGGGAACATGTCTTCCAAAGGCCTGTGAAACGCAGTTTCTTTGCAGGCCTGATCTGGCTGAAGTAAGACTTCTGCTCTGGGTGTGCTACTTTGCCCTAGAGCTGAAAGGCAGAACGTGCAGGCTTCTTTCCAAAGGGCGAGTTGGGCCCCACAGCATCTTGCTTCCAGCTCTTTGGGAAGCTAAGAAACAACTCGCTCTGCACAGTGCTCTTACAGCCTACGGGGAACATCTCTTCCAAAGGCCTGTGAAACGCAGTTTCTTTGCAGGCCTGATCTGGCTGAAGTAGGACTTCTGCTCTGGGTGTGCTACTTTGCCCTAGAGCTGAAAGGCACAACGTGCAGGCTTCTTTCCAAAGGCGAGTTGGGCCCCACAGCATCTTGCTTCCAGCTCTTTGGGAAGCTAAGAAACAACTCGCTCTGCACAGTGCTCTTCCAGCCTACCGGGAACATGTCTTCCAAAGGCCTGTGAAACGCAGTTTCTTTGCAGGCCTGATCTGGCTGAAGTAGGACTTCTGCTCTGGGTGTGCTACTTTGCCCTAGAGCTGAAAGGCACAACGTGCAGGCTTCTTTCCAAAGGGCGAGTTGGGCCCCACAGCATCTTGCTTCCAGCTCTTTGGGAAGCTAAGAAACAACTCGCTCTGCACAGTGCTCTTACAGCCTACCGGGAACATGTCTTCCAAAGGCCTGTGAAACGCAGTTTCTTTGCAGGCCTGATCTGGCTGAAGTAGGACTTCTGCTCTGGGTGTGCTACTTTGCCCTAGAGCTGAAAGGCACAACGTGCAGGCTTCTTTCCAAAGGGCGAGTTGGGCCCCACAGCATCTTGCTTCCAGCTCTTTGGGAAGCTAAGAAACAACTCGCTCTGCACAGTGCTCTTACAGCCTAGTGGGAACATCTCTTCCAAAGGCCTGTGAAACGCAGTTTCTTTGCAGGCCTGATCTGGCTGAAGTAGGACTTCTGCTCTGGGTGTGCTACTTTGCCCTAGAGCTGAAAGGCACAACGTGCAGGCTTCTTTCCAAAGGGTGAGTTGGGCCCCACAGGATTTTGCTTCCAGCTCTTTGGGAAGCTAAGAAACAACTCGCTCTGCACAGTGCTCTTACAGCCTAGTTGGAACATCTCTTCCAAAGGCCTGTGAAACGCAGTTTCTTTGCAGGCCTGATCTGGCTGAAGTAGGACTTCTGCTCTGGGTGTGCTACTTTGCCCTAGAGCTGAAAGGCACAACGTGCAGGCTTCTTTCCAAAGGGTGAGTTGGGCCCCACAGCATCTTGCTTCCAGCTCTTTGGGAAGCAAAGAAACAACTCGCTCTGCACAGTGCTCTTACAGCTTACCGGGAACATGTCTTCCAAAGGCCTGTGAAACGCAGTTTCTTTGCAGGCCTGATCTGGCTGAAGTAGGACTTCTGCTCTGGGTGTGCTACTTTGCCCTAGAGCTGAAAGGCACAACGTGCAGGCTTCTTTCCAAAGGGCGAGTTGGGCCCCACAGCATCTTGCTTCCAGCTCTTTGGGAAGCTAAGAAACAACTCGCTCTGCACAGTGCTCTTACAGCCTACCGGGAACATGTCTTCCAAAGGCCTGTGAAACGCAGTTTCTTTGCAGGCCTGATCTGGCTGAAGTAGGACTTCTGCTCTGGGTGTGCTACTTTGCCCTAGAGCTGAAAGGCACAACGTGCAGGCTTCTTTCCAAAGGGCGAGTTCGGCCCCACAGCATCTTGCTTCCAGCACTTTGGGAAGCTAAGAAACAACTCGCTCTGCACAGTGCTCTTACAGCCTACCCGGAATATCTCTTCCAAAGGCCTGTGAAACGCAGTTTCTTTGCAGGCCTGATCTGGCTGAAGTAGGACTTCTGCTCTGGGTGTGCTACTTTGCCCTAGAGCTGAAAGGCACAATGTGCAGGCTTCTTTCCAAAGGGCGAGTTGGGCCCCACAGCATCTTGCTTCCAGCTCTTTGGGAAGCTAAGAAACAACTCGCTCTGCACAGTGCTCTTACAGCCTACCGGGAACATGTCTTCCAAAGGCCTGTGAAACGCAGTTTCTTTGCAGGCCTGATCTGGCTGAAGTAGGACTTCTGCTCTGGGTGTGCTACTTTGCCCTAGAGCTGAAAGGCACAACGTGCAGGCTTCTTTCCAAAGGGCGAGTTGGGCCCCACAGCATCTTGCTTCCAGCTCTTTGGGAAGCTAAGAAACAACTCGCTCTGCACAGTGCTCTTACAGCCTATTGGGAACATGTCTTCCAAAGGCCTGTGAAACGCAATTTCTGTGCAGGCCTGATCTGGCTGAAGTAAGACTTCTGCTCTGGGTGTGCTACTTTGCCCTAGAGCTGAAAGGCACAACGTGCAGGCTTCTTTCCAAAGGGCGAGTTGGGCCCCACAGCATCTTGCTTCCAGCTCTTTGGGAAGCTAAGAAACAACTCGCTCTGCACAGTGCTGTTACAGCCTACGGGGAACATCTCTTCCAAAGGCCTGTGAAACGCAGTTTCTTTGCAGGCCTGATCTGGCTGAAGTAGGACTTCTGCTCTGGGTGTGCTACTTTGCCCTAGAGCTGAAAGGCACAACGTGCAGGCTTCTTTCCAAAGGGCGAGTTGGGCCCCACAGCATCTTGCTTCCAGCTCTTTGGGAAGCTAAGAAACAACTCGCTCTGCACAGTGCTCTTACAGCCTACCGGGAACATGTCTTCCAAAGGCCTGTGAAACGCAGTTTCTTTGCAGGCCTGATCTGGCTGAAGTAGGACTTCTGCTCTGGGTGTGCTACTTTGCCCTAGAGCTGAAAGGCACAACGTGCAGGCTTCTTTCCAAAGGGCGAGTTGGGCCCCACAGCATCTTGCTTCCAGCTCTTTGGGAAGCTAAGAAACAACTCGCTCTGCACAGTGCTCTTCCAGCCTACCGGGAACATGTCTTCCAAAGGCCTGTGAAACGCAGTTTCTTTGCAGGCCTGATCTGGCTGAAGTAGGACTTCTGCTCTGGGTGTGCTACTTTGCCCTAGAGCTGAAAGGCACAACGTGCAGGCTTCTTTCCAAAGGGCGAGTTGGGCCCCACAGCATCTTGCTTCCAGCTCTTTGGGAAGCTAAGAAACAACTCGCTCTGCACAGTGCTCTTACAGCCTACCGGGAACATCTCTTCCAAAGGCCTGTGAAACGCAGTTTCTTTGCAGGCCTGATCTGGCTGAAGTAGGACTTCTGCTCTGGGTGTGCTACTTTGCCCTAGAGCTGAAAGGCACAACGTGCAGGCTTCTTTCCAAAGGGCGAGTTGGGCCCCACAGCATCTTGCTTCCAGCTCTTTCGGAAGCTAAGAAACAACTCGCTCTGCACAGTGCTCTTACAGCCTACCGGGAACATCTCTTCCAAAGGCCTGTGAAACGCAGTTTCTTTGCAGGCATGATCTGGCTGAAGTAGGACTTCTGCTCTGGGTGTGCTACTTTGCCCTAGAGCTGAAAGGCACAACGTGCAGGCTTCTTTCCAAAGGGCGAGTTGGGCCCCACAGCATCTTGCTTCCAACTCTTTGAGAAGCTAAGAAACAACTCGCTCTGCACAGTGCTCTTACAGCCTACCGGGAACATGTCTTCCAAAGGCCTGTGAAACGCAGTTTCTTTGCAGGCCTGATCTGGCTGAAGTAGGACTTCTGCTCTGGGTGTGCTACTTTGCCCTAGAGCTGAAAGGCACAACGTGCAGGCTTCTTTCCAAAGGGCGAGTTGGGCCCCACAGCATCTTGCTTCCAGCTCTTTGGGAAGCTAAGAAACAACTCGCTCTGCACAGTGCTCTTACAGCCTACCGGGAACATGTCTTCCAAAGGCCTGTGAAACGCAGTTTCTTTGCAGGCCTGATCTGGCTGAAGTAGGACTTCTGCTCTGGGTGTGCTACTTTGCCCTAGAGCTGAAAGGCACAACGTGCAGGCTTCTTACCAAAGGGCGAGTTGGGCCCCACAGCATCTTGCTTCCAGCTCTTTGGGAAGCTAAGAAACAACTCGCTCTGCACAGTGCTCTTACAGCCTATTGGGAACATGTCTTCCAAAGGCCTGTGAAACGCAGTTTCTTTGCAGGCCTGATCTGGCTGAAGTAAGACTTCTGCTCTGGGTGTGCTACTTTGCCCTAGAGCTGAAAGGCAGAACGTGCAGGCTTCTTTCCAAAGGGCGAGTTGGGCCCCACAGCATCTTGCTTCCAGCTCTTTGGGAAGCTAAGAAACAACTCGCTCTGCACAGTGCTCTTACAGCCTACGGGGAACATCTCTTCCAAAGGCCTGTGAAACGCAGTTTCTTTGCAGGCCTGATCTGGCTGAAGTAGGACTTCTGCTCTGGGTGTGCTACTTTGCCCTAGAGCTGAAAGGCACAACGTGCAGGCTTCTTTCCAAAGGCGAGTTGGGCCCCACAGCATCTTGCTTCCAGCTCTTTGGGAAGCTAAGAAACAACTCGCTCTGCACAGTGCTCTTACAGCCTACCGGGAACATGTCTTCCAAAGGCCTGTGAAACGCAGTTTCTTTGCAGGCCTGATCTGGCTGAAGTAGGACTTCTGCTCTGGGTGTGCTACTTTGCCCTAGAGCTGAAAGGCACAACGTGCAGGCTTCTTTCCAAAGGGCGAGTTGGGCCCCACAGCATCTTGCTTCCAGCTCTTTGGGAAGCTAAGAAACAACTCGCTCTGCACAGTGCTCTTACAGCCTACCGGGAACATGTCTTCCAAAGGCCTGTGAAACGCAGTTTCTTTGCAGGCCTGATCTGGCTGAAGTAGGACTTCTGCTCTGGGTGTGCTACTTTGCCCTAGAGCTGAAAGGCACAACGTGCAGGCTTCTTTCCAAAGGGCGAGTTGGGCCCCACAGCATCTTGCTTCCAGCTCTTTGGGAAGCTAAGAAACAACTCGCTCTGCACAGTGCTCTTACAGCCTAGTGGGAACATCTCTTCCAAAGGCCTGTGAAACGCAGTTTCTTTGCAGGCCTGATCTGGCTGAAGTAGGACTTCTGCTCTGGGTGTGCTACTTTGCCCTAGAGCTGAAAGGCACAACGTGCAGGCTTCTTTCCAAAGGGCGAGTTGGGCCCCACAGCATCTTGCTTCCAGCTCTTTGGGAAGCTAAGAAACAACTCGCTCTGCACAGTGCTCTTCCAGCCTACCGGGAACATGTCTTCCAAAGGCCTGTGAAACGCAGTTTCTTTGCAGGCCTGATCTGGCTGAAGTAGGACTTCTGCTCTGGGTGTGCTACTTTGCCCTAGAGCTGAAAGGCACAACGTGCAGGCTTCTTTCCAAAGGGCGAGTTGGGCCCCACAGCATCTTGCTTCCAGCTCTTTGGGAAGCTAAGAAACAACTCGCTCTGCACAGTGCTCTTACAGCCTACCGGGAACATCTCTTCCAAAGGCCTGTGAAACGCAGTTTCTTTGCAGGCCTGATCTGGCTGAAGTAGGACTTCTGCTCTGGGTGTGCTACTTTGCCCTAGAGCTGAAAGGCACAACGTGCAGGCTTCTTTCCAAAGGGCGAGTTGGGCCCCACAGCATCTTGCTTCCAGCTCTTTGGGAAGCTAAGAAACAACTCGCTCTGCACAGTGCTCTTACAGCCTACCGGGAACATCTCTTCCAAAGGCCTGTGAAACGCAGTTTCTTTGCAGGCCTGATCTGGCTGAAGTAGGACTTCTGCTCTGGGTGTGCTACTTTGCCCTAGAGCTGAAAGGCACAACGTGCAGGCTTCTTTCCAAAGGGCGAGTTGGGCCCCACAGCATCTTGCTTCCAGCTCTTTGAGAAGCTAAGAAACAACTCGCTCTGCACAGTGCTCTTACAGCCTACCGGGAACATGTCTTCCAAAGGCCTGTGAAACGCAGTTTCTTTGCAGGCCTGATCTGGCTGAAGTAGGACTTCTGCTCTGGGTGTGCTACTTTGCCCTAGAGCTGAAAGGCACAACGTGCAGGCTTCTTTCCAAAGGGCGAGTTGGGCCCCACAGCATCTTGCTTCCAGCTCTTTGGGAAGCTAAGAAACAACTCGCTCTGCACAGTGCTCTTACAGCCTACCGGGAACATGTCTTCCAAAGGCCTGTGAAACGCAGTTTCTTTGCAGGCCTGATCTGGCTGAAGTAGGACTTCTGCTCTGGGTGTGCTACTTTGCCCTAGAGCTGAAAGGCACAACGTGCAGGCTTCTTTCCAAAGGGCGAGTTGGGCCCCACAGCATCTTGCTTCCAGCTCTTTGGGAAGCTAAGAAACAACTCGCTCTGCACAGTGCTCTTACAGCCTAGTGGGAACATCTCTTCCAAAGGCCTGTGAAACGCAGTTTCTTTGCAGGCCTGATCTGGCTGAAGTAGGACTTCTGCTCTGGGTGTGCTACTTTGCCCTAGAGCTGAAAGGCACAACGTGCAGGCTTCTTTCCAAAGGGTGAGTTGGGCCCCACAGGATTTTGCTTCCAGCTCTTTGGGAAGCTAAGAAACAACTCGCTCTGCACAGTGCTCTTACAGCCTAGTTGGAACATCTCTTCCAAAGGCCTGTGAAACGCAGTTTCTTTGCAGGCCTGATCTGGCTGAAGTAGGACTTCTGCTCTGGGTGTGCTACTTTGCCCTAGAGCTGAAAGGCACAACGTGCAGGCTTCTTTCCAAAGGGCGAGTTGGGCCCCACAGCATCTTGCTTCCAGCTCTTTGGGAAGCAAAGAAACAACTCGCTCTGCACAGTGCTCTTACAGCTTACCGGGAACATGTCTTCCAAAGGCCTGTGAAACGCAGTTTCTTTGCAGGCCTGATCTGGCTGAAGTAGGACTTCTGCTCTGGGTGTGCTACTTTGCCCTAGAGCTGAAAGGCACAACGTGCAGGCTTCTTTCCAAAGGGCGAGTTGGGCCCCACAGCATCTTGCTTCCAGCTCTTTGGGAAGCTAAGAAACAACTCGCTCTGCACAGTGCTCTTACAGCCTACCGGGAACATGTCTTCCAAAGGCCTGTGAAACGCAGTTTCTTTGCAGGCCTGATCTGGCTGAAGTAGGACTTCTGCTCTGCGTGTGCTACTTTGCCCTAGAGCTGAAAGGCACAACGTGCAGGCTTCTTTCCAAAGGGCGAGTTCGGCCCCACAGCATCTTGCTTCCAGCACTTTGGGAAGCTAAGAAACAACTCGCTCTGCACAGTGCTCTTACAGCCTACCCGGAATATCTCTTCCAAAGGCCTGTGAAACGCAGTTTCTTTGCAGGCCTGATCTGGCTGAAGTAGGACTTCTGCTCTGGGTGTGCTACTTTGCCCTAGAGCTGAAAGGCACAACGTGCAGGCTTCTTTCCAAAGGGCGAGTTGGGCCCCACAGCATCTTGCTTCCAGCTCTTTGGGAAGCTAAGAAACAACTCGCTCTGCACAGTGCTCTTACAGCCTACCGGGAACATGTCTTCCAAAGGCCTGTGAAACGCAGTTTCTTTGCAGGCCTGATCTGGCTGAAGTAGGACTTCTGCTCTGGGTGTGCTACTTTGCCCTAGAGCTGAAAGGCACAACGTGCAGGCTTCTTTCCAAAGGGCGAGTTGGGCCCCACAGCATCTTGCTTCCAGCTCTTTGGGAAGCTAAGAAACAACTCGCTCTGCACAGTGCTCTTACAGCCTATTGGGAACATGTCTTCCAAAGGCCTGTGAAACGCAATTTCTGTGCAGGCCTGATCTGGCTGAAGTAAGACTTCTGCTCTGGGTGTGCTACTTTGCCCTAGAGCTGAAAGGCACAACGTGCAGGCTTCTTTCCAAAGGGCGAGTTGGGCCCCACAGCATCTTGCTTCCAGCTCTTTGGGAAGCTAAGAAACAACTCGCTCTGCACAGTGCTGTTACAGCCTACGGGGAACATCTCTTCCAAAGGCCTGTGAAACGCAGTTTCTTTGCAGGCCTGATCTGGCTGAAGTAGGACTTCTGCTCTGGGTGTGCTACTTTGCCCTAGAGCTGAAAGGCACAACGTGCAGGCTTCTTTCCAAAGGGCGAGTTGGGCCCCACAGCATCTTGCTTCCAGCTCTTTGGGAAGCTAAGAAACAACTCGCTCTGCACAGTGCTCTTACAGCCTACCGGGAACATGTCTTCCAAAGGCCTGTGAAACGCAGTTTCTTTGCAGGCCTGATCTGGCTGAAGTAGGACTTCTGCTCTGGGTGTGCTACTTTGCCCTAGAGCTGAAAGGCACAACGTGCAGGCTTCTTTCCAAAGGGCGAGTTCGGCCCCACAGCATCTTGCTTCCAGCTCTTTGGGAAGCTAAGAAACAACTCGCTCTGCACAGTGCTCTTCCAGCCTACCGGGAACATGTCTTCCAAAGGCCTGTGAAACGCAGTTTCTTTGCAGGCCTGATCTGGCTGAAGTAGGACTTCTGCTCTGGGTGTGCTACTTTGCCCTAGAGCTGAAAGGCACAACGTGCAGGCTTCTTTCCAAAGGGCGAGTTGGGCCCCACAGCATCTTGCTTCCAGCTCTTTGGGAAGCTAAGAAACAACTCGCTCTGCACAGTGCTCTTACAGCCTACCGGGAACATCTCTTCCAAAGGCCTGTGAAACGCAGTTTCTTTGCAGGCCTGATCTGGCTGAAGTAGGACTTCTGCTCTGGGTGTGCTACTTTGCCCTAGAGCTGAAAGGCACAACGTGCAGGCTTCTTTCCAAAGGGCGAGTTGGGCCCCACAGCATCTTGCTTCCAGCTCTTTCGGAAGCTAAGAAACAACTCGCTCTGCACAGTGCTCTTACAGCCTACCGGGAACATCTCTTCCAAAGGCCTGTGAAACGCAGTTTCTTTGCAGGCATGATCTGGCTGAAGTAGGACTTCTGCTCTGGGTGTGCTACTTTGCCCTAGAGCTGAAAGGCACAACGTGCAGGCTTCTTTCCAAAGGGCGAGTTGGGCCCCACAGCATCTTGCTTCCAACTCTTTGAGAAGCTAAGAAACAACTCGCTCTGCACAGTGCTCTTACAGCCTACCGGGAACATGTCTTCCAAAGGCCTGTGAAACGCAGTTTCTTTGCAGGCCTGATCTGGCTGAAGTAGGACTTCTGCTCTGGGTGTGCTACTTTGCCCTAGAGCGGAAAGGCACAACGTGCAGGCTTCTTTCCAAAGGGCGAGTTGGGCCCCACAGCATCTTGCTTCCAGCTCTTTGGGAAGCTAAGAAACAACTCGCTCTGCACAGTGCTCTTACAGCCTACCGGGAACATGTCTTCCAAAGGCCTGTGAAACGCAGTTTCTTTGCAGGCCTGATCTGGCTGAAGTAGGACTTCTGCTCTGGGTGTGCTACTTTGCCCTAGAGCTGAAAGGCACAACGTGCAGGCTTCTTACCAAAGGGCGAGTTGGGCCCCACAGCATCTTGCTTCCAGCTCTTTGGGAAGCTAAGAAACAACTCGCTCTGCACAGTGCTCTTACAGCCTACCGGGAACATGTCTTCCAAAGGCCTGTGAAACGCAGTTTCTTTGCAGGCCTGATCTGGCTGAAGTAAGACTTCTGCTCTGGGTGTGCTACTTTGCCCTAGAGCTGAAAGGCAGAACGTGCAGGCTTCTTTCCAAAGGGCGAGTTGGGCCCCACAGCATCTTGCTTCCAGCTCTTTGGGAAGCTAAGAAACAACTCGCTCTGCACAGTGCTCTTACAGCCTACGGGGAACATCTCTTCCAAAGGCCTGTGAAACGCAGTTTCTTTGCAGGCCTGATCTGGCTGAAGTAGGACTTCTGCTCTGGGTGTGCTACTTTGCCCTAGAGCTGAAAGGCACAACGTGCAGGCTTCTTTCCAAAGGCGAGTTGGGCCCCACAGCATCTTGCTTCCAGCTCTTTGGGAAGCTAAGAAACAACTCGCTCTGCACAGTGCTCTTACAGCCTACCGGGAACATGTCTTCCAAAGGCCTGTGAAACGCAGTTTCTTTGCAGGCCTGATCTGGCTGAAGTAGGACTTCTGCTCTGGGTGTGCTACTTTGCCCTAGAGCTGAAAGGCACAACGTGCAGGCTTCTTTCCAAAGGGCGAGTTGGGCCCCACAGCATCTTGCTTCCAGCTCTTTGGGAAGCTAAGAAACAACTCGCTCTGCACAGTGCTCTTACAGCCTACCGGGAACATGTCTTCCAAAGGCCTGTGAAACGCAGTTTCTTTGCAGGCCTGATCTGGCTGAAGTAGGACTTCTGCTCTGGGTGTGCTACTTTGCCCTAGAGCTGAAAGGCACAACGTGCAGGCTTCTTTCCAAAGGGCGAGTTGGGCCCCACAGCATCTTGCTTCCAGCTCTTTGGGAAGCTAAGAAACAACTCGCTCTGCACAGTGCTCTTACAGCCTAGTGGGAACATCTCTTCCAAAGGCCTGTGAAACGCAGTTTCTTTGCAGGCCTGATCTGGCTGAAGTAGGACTTCTGCTCTGGGTGTGCTACTTTGCCCTAGAGCTGAAAGGCACAACGTGCAGGCTTCTTTCCAAAGGGCGAGTTGGGCCCCACAGCATCTTGCTTCCAGCTCTTTGGGAAGCTAAGAAACAACTCGCTCTGCACAGTGCTCTTACAGCCTAGTGGGAACATCTCTTCCAAAGGCCTGTGAAACGCAGTTTCTTTGCAGGCCTGATCTGGCTGAAGTAGGACTTCTGCTCTGGGTGTGCTACTTTGCCCTAGAGCTGAAAGGCACAACGTGCAGGCTTCTTTCCAAAGGGCGAGTTGGGCCCCACAGCATCTTGCTTCCAGCTCTTTGGGAAGCTAAGAAACAACTCGCTCTGCACAGTGCTCTTACAGCCTACCGGGAACATGTCTTCCAAAGGCCTGTGAAACGCAGTTTCTTTGCAGGCCTGATCTGGCTGAAGTAGGACTTCTGCTCTGGGTGTGCTACTTTGCCCTAGAGCTGAAAGGCACAACGTGCAGGCTTCTTTCCAAAGGGCGAGTTGGGCCCCACAGCATCTTGCTTCCAGCTCTTTGGGAAGCTAAGAAACAACTCGCTCTGCACAGTGCTCTTACAGCCTAGTGGGAACATCTCTTCCAAAGGCCTGTGAAACGCAGTTTCTTTGCAGGCCTGATCTGGCTGAAGTAGGACTTCTGCTCTGGGTGTGCTACTTTGCCCTAGAGCTGAAAGGCACAACGTGCAGGCTTCTTTCCAAAGGGCGAGTTGGGCCCCACAGCATCTTGCTTCCAGCTCTTTGCGAAGCTAAGAAACAACTCGCTCTGCACAGTGCTCATACAGCCTAGTGGGAACATCTCTTCCAAAGGCCTGTGAAACGCAGTTTCTTTGCAGGCCTGATCTGGCTGAAGTAGGACTTCTGCTCTGGGTGTGCTACTTTGCCCTAGAGCTGAAAGGCACAACGTGCAGGCTTCTTTCCAAAGGGCGAGTTGGGCCCCACAGCATCTTGCTTCCAGCTCTTTGGGAAGCAAAGAAACAACTCGCTCTGCACAGTGCTCTTACAGCTTACCGGGAACATGTCTTCCAAAGGCCTGTGAAACGCAGTTTCTTTGCAGGCCTGATCTGGCTGAAGTAGGACTTCTGCTCTGGGTGTGCTACTTTGCCCTAGAGCTTAAAGGCACAACGTGCAGGCTTCTTTCCAAAGGGCGAGTTGGGCCCCACAGCATCTTGCTTCCAGCTCTTTGGGAAGCTAAGAAACAACTCGCTCTGCACAGTGCTCTTACAGCCTACCGGGAACATGTCTTCCAAAGGCCTGTGAAACGCAGTTTCTTTGCAGGCCTGATCTGGCTGAAGTAGGACTTCTGCTCTGGGTTTGCTACTTTGCCCTAGAGCTGAAAGGCACAACGTGCAGGCTTCTTTCCAAAGGGCGAGTTCGGCCCCACAGCATCTTGCTTCCAGCTCTTTGGGAAGCTAAGAAACAACTCGCTCTGCACAGTGCTCTTACAGCCTACCCGGAATATCTCTTCCAAAGGCCTGTGAAACGCAGTTTCTTTGCAGGCCTGATCTGGCTGAAGTAGGACTTCTGCTCTGGGTGTGCTACTTTGCCCTAGAGCTGAAAGGCACAACGTGCAGGCTTCTTTCCAAAGGGCGAGTTGGGCCCCACAGCATCTTGCTTCCAGCTCTTTGGGAAGCTAAGAAACAACTCGCTCTGCACAGTGCTCTTACAGCCTACCGGGAACATGTCTTCCAAAGGCCTGTGAAACGCAGTTTCTTTGCAGGCCTGATCTGGCTGAAGTAGGACTTCTGCTCTGGGTGTGCTACTTTGCCCTAGAGCTGAAAGGCACAACGTGCAGGCTTCTTTCCAAAGGGCGAGTTGGGCCCCACAGCATCTTGCTTCCAGCTCTTTGGGAAGCTAAGATACAACTCGCTCTGCACAGTGCTCTTACAGCCTACCGGGAACATGTCTTCCAAAGGCCTGTGAAACGCAGTTTCTTTGCAGGCCTGATCTGGCTGAAGTAGGACTTCTGCTCTGGGTGTGCTACTTTGCCCTAGAGCTGAAAGGCACAACGTGCAGGCTTCTTTCCAAAGGGCGAGTTGGGCCCCACAGCATCTTGCTTCCAGCTCTTTGGGAAGCTAAGAAACAACTCGCTCTGCACAGTGCTCTTACAGCCTAGAGGGAACATCTCTTCCAAAGGCCTGTGAAACGCAGTTTCTCTGCAGGCCTGATCTGGCTGAAGTAGGACTTCTGCTCTGGGTGTGCTACTTTGCCCTAGAGCTGAAAGGCACAACGTGCAGGCTTCTTTCCAAAGGGCGAGTTGGGCCATACAGCATCTTGCTTCCAGCTCTTTGGGAAGCTAAGAAGCAACTCGCTCTGCACAGTGCTCTTACAGCCTACCGGGAACATCTCTTCCAAAGGCCTGTGAAACGCAGTTTCTTTGCAGGCCTGATCTGGCTGAAGTAGGACTTCTGCTCTGGGTGTGCTACTTTGCCCTAGAGCTGAAAGGCACAACGTGCAGGCTTCTTTCCAAAGGGCGAGTTGGGCCCCACAGCATCTTGCTTCCAGCTCTTTGGGAAGCTAAGAAACAACTCGCTCTGCACAGTGCTCTTACAGCCTACCGGGAACATGTCTTCCAAAGGCCTGTGAAACGCAGTTTCTTTGCAGGCCTGATCTGGCTGAAGTAGGACTTCTGCTCTGGGTGTGCTACTTTGCCCTAGAGCTGAAAGGCACAACGTGCAGGCTTCTTTCCAAAGGGCGAGTTGGGCCCCACAGCATCTTGCTTCCAGCTCTTTGGGAAGCTAAGAAACAACTCGCTCTGCACAGTGCTCTTACAGCCTAGAGGGAACATCTCTTCCAAAGGCCTGTGAAACGCAGTTTCTCTGCAGGCCTGATCTGGCTGAAGTAGGACTTCTGCTCTGGGTGTGCTACTTTGCCCTAGAGCTGAAAGGCACAACTTGCAGGCTTCTTTCCAAAGGGCGAGTTGGGCCATACAGCATCTTGCTTCCAGCTCTTTGGGAAGCTAAGAAACAACTCGCTCTGCACAGTGCTCTTACAGCCTACCGGGAACATCTCTTCCAAAGGCCTGTGAAACGCAGTTTCTTTGCAGGCCTGATCTGGCTGAAGTAGGACTTCTGCTCTGGGTGTGCTACTTTGCCCTAGAGCTGAAAGGCACAACGTGCAGGCTTCTTTCCAAAGGGCGAGTTGGGCCCCACAGCATCTTGCTTCCAGCTCTTTGGGAAGCTAAGAAACAACTCGCTCTGCACAGTGCTCTTAAAGCCTAGTGGGACCATCTCTTCCAAAGGCCTGTGAAACGCAGTTTCTTTGCAGGCCTGATCTGGCTGAAGTAGGACTTCTGCTCTGGGTGTGCTACTTTGCCCTAGAGCTGAAAGGCACAACGTGCAGGCTTCTTTCCAAAGGGCGAGTTGGGCCCCACAGCATCTTGCTTCCAGCTCTTTGGGAAGCAAAGAAACAACTCGCTCTGCACAGTGCTCTTAAAGCCTAGTGGGACCATCTCTTCCAAAGGCCTGTGAAACGCAGTTTCTTTGCAGGCCTGATCTGGCTGAAGTAGGACTTCTGCTCTGGGTGTGCTACTTTGCCCTAGAGCTGAAAGGCACAACGTGCAGGCTTCTTTCCAAAGGGCGAGTTGGGCCCCACAGCATCTTGCTTCCAGCTCTTTGGGAAGCTAAGAAACAACTCGCTCTGCACAGTGCTCTTACAGCCTACGGGGAACATCTCTTCCAAAGGCCTGTGAAACACTGTTTCTTTACAGGCCTGATCTGGCTGAAGTAGGACTTCTGCTCTGGGTGTGCTACTTTGCCCTAGAGCTGAAAGGCACAACGTGCAGGCTTCTTTCCAAAGGGCGAGTTGGGCCCCACAGCATCTTGCTTCCAGCTCTTTGGGAAGCTAAGAAACAACTCGCTCTGCACAGTGCTCTTACAGCCTACGGGGAACATCTCTTCCAAAGGCCTGTGAAACGCTGTTTCTTTGCAGGCCTGATCTGGCTGAAGTAGGACTTCTGCTCTGGGTGTGCTACTTTGCCCTAGAGCTGAAAGGCACAACGTGCAGGCTTCTTTCCAAAGGGCGAGTTGGGCCCCACAGCATCTTGCTTCCAGCTCTTTGGGAAGCTAAGAAACAACTCGCTCTGCACAGTGCTCTTACAGCCTACCGGGAACATGTCTTCCAAAGGCCTGTGAAACGCAGTTTCTTTGCAGGCCTGATCTGGCTGAAGTAGGACTTCTGCTCTGGGTGTGCTACTTTGCCCTGGAGCTGAAAGGCACAACGTGCAGGCTTCTTTCCAAAGGGCGAGTTCGGCCCCACAGCATCTTGCTTCCAGCTCTTTGGGAAGCTAAGAAACAACTCGCTCTGCACAGTGCTCTTACAGCCTTCCGGGAACATGTCTTCCAAAGGCCTGTGAAACGCAGTTTCTTTGCAGGCCTGATCTGGCTGAAGTAGGACTTCTGCTCTGGGTGTGCTACTTTGCCCTAGAGCTGAAAGGCACAACGTGCAGGCTTCTTTCCAAAGGGCGAGTTGGGCCCCACAGCATCTTGCTTCCAGCTCTTTGGGAAGCTAAGAAACAACTCGCTCTGCACAGTGCTCTTACAGCCTACCGGGAACATGTCTTCCAAAGGCCTGTGAAACGCAGTTTCTTTGCAGGCCTGATCTGGCTGAAGTAGGACTTCTGCTCTGGGTGTGCTACTTTGCCCTAGAGCTGAAAGGCAGAACGTGCAGGCTTCTTTCCAAAGGGCGAGTTGGGCCCCACAGCATCTTGCTTCCAGCTCTTTGGGAAGCTAAGAAACAACTCGCTCTGCACAGTGCTCTTACAGCCTATTGGGAACATGTCTTCCAAAGGCCTGTGAAACGCAATTTCTGTGCAGGCCTGATCTGGCTGAAGTAAGACTTCTGCTCTGGGTGTGCTACTTTGCCCTAGAGCTGAAAGGCACAACGTGCAGGCTTCTTTCCAAAGGGCGAGTTGGGCCCCACAGCATCTTGCTTCCAGCTGTTTGGGAAGCTAAGAAACAACTCGCTCTGCACAGTGCTCTTACAGCCTACGGGGAACATCTCTTCCAAAGGCCTGTGAAACGCAGTTTCTTTGCAGGCCTGATCTGGCTGAAGTAGGACTTCTGCTCTGGGTGTGCTACTTTGCCCTAGAGCTGAAAGGCACAACGTGCAGGCTTCTTTCCAAAGGGCGAGTTGGGCCCCACAGCATCTTGCTTCCAGCTCTTTGGGAATCTAAGAAACAACTCGCTCTGCACAGTGCTCTTACAGCCTACCGGGAACATGTCTTCCAAAGGCCTGTGAAACGCAGTTTCTTTGCAGGCCTGATCTGGCTGAAGTAGGACTTCTGCTCTGGGTGTGCTACTTTGCCCTAGAGCTGAAAGGCACAACGTGCAGGCTTCTTTCCAAAGGGCGAGTTGGGCCCCACAGCATCTTGCTTCCAGCTCTTTGGGAAGCTAAGAAACAACTCGCTCTGCACAGTGCTCTTACAGCCTACCGGGAACATCTCTTCCAAAGGCCTGTGAAACGCAGTTTCTTTGCAGGCCTGATCTGGCTGAAGTAGGACTTCTGCTCTGGGTGTGCTACTTTGC
Source organism: Equus caballus (assembly GCF_041296265.1). Lineage (NCBI taxonomy): Eukaryota > Metazoa > Chordata > Mammalia > Perissodactyla > Equidae > Equus > Equus caballus. The sequence goes on along the minus strand of NW_027221854.1, from coordinate 58,719 downwards.
CCTAGAGCTGAAAGGCACAACGTGCAGGCTTCTTTCCAAAGGGCGAGTTGGGCCCCACAGCATCTTGCTTCCAGCTCTTTGGGAAGCTAAGAAACAACTCGCTCTGCACAGTGCTCTTACAGCCTAGAGGGAACATGTCTTCCAAAGGCCTGTGAAACGCAGTTTCTTTGCAGGCCTGATCTGGCTGAAGTAGGACTTCTGCTCTGGGTGTGCTACTTTGCCCTAGAGCTGAAAGGCAGAACGTGCAGGCTTCTTTCCAAAGGGCGAGTTGGGCCCCACAGCATCTTGCTTCCAGCTCTTTGGGAAGCTAAGAAACAACTCGCTCTGCACAGTGCTCTTACAGCCTACCGGGAACATCTCTTCCAAAGGCCTGTGAAACGCAGTTTCTTTGCAGGCCTGATCTGGCTGAAGTAGGACTTCTGCTCTGGGTGTGCTACTTTGCCCTAGAGCTGAAAGGCACAACGTGCAGGCTTCTTTCCAAAGGGCGAGTTGGGCCCCACAGCATCTTGCTTCCAGCTCTTTGCGAAGCTAAGAAACAACTCGCTCTGCACAGTGCTCTTACAGCCTACCGGGAACATGTCTTCCAAAGGCCTGTGAAACGCAGTTTCTTTGCAGGCCTGATCTGGCTGAAGTCGGACTTCTGCTCTGGGTGTGCTACTTTGCCCTAGAGCTGAAAGGCACAACGTGCAGGCTTCTTTCCAAAGGGCGAGTTGGGCCCCACAGCATCTTGCTTCCAGCTCTTTGGGAAGCTAAGAAACAACTCGCTCTGCACAGTGCTCTTACAGCCTACCGGGAACATGTCTTCCAAAGGCCTGTGAAACGCAGTTTCTTTGCAGGCCTGATCTGGCTGAAGTAGGACTTCTGCTCTGGGTGTGCTACTTTGCCCTAGAGCTGAAAGGCACAACGTGCAGGCTTCTTTCCAAAGGGCGAGTTGGGCCCCACAGCATCTTGCTTCCAGCTCTTTGGGAAGCTAAGAAACAACTCGCTCTGCACAGTGCTCTTAAAGCCTAGTGGGACCATCTCTTCCAAAGGCCTGTGAAACGCAGTTTCTTTGCAGGCCTGATCTGGCTGAAGTAGGACTTCTGCTCTGGGTGTGCTACTTTGCCCTAGAGCTGAAAGGCACAACGTGCAGGCTTCTTTCCAAAGGGCGAGTTGGGCCCCACAGCATCTTGCTTCCAGCTCTTTGGGAAGCTAAGAAACAACTCGCTCTGCACAGTGCTCTTAAAGCCTAGTGGGACCATCTCTTCCAAAGGCCTGTGAAACACAGTTTCTTTGCAGGCCTGATCTGGCTGAAGTAGGACTTCTGCTCTGGGTGTGCTACTTTGCCCTAGAGCTGAAAGGCACAACGTGCAGGCTTCTTTCCAAAGGGCGAGTTGGGCCCCACAGCATCTTGCTTCCAGCTCTTTGGGAAGCTAAGAAACAACTCGCTCTGCACAGTGCTCTTACAGCCTACCGGGAAGATCTCTTCCAAAGGCCTGTGAAACGCAGTTTCTTTGCAGGCCTGATCTGGCTGAAGTAGGACTTCTGCTCTGGGTGTGCTACTTTGCCCTAGAGCTGAAAGGCACAACGTGCAGGCTTCTTTCCAAAGGGCGAGTTGGGCCCCACAGCATCTTGCTTCCAGCTCTTTGGGAAGCTAAGAAACAACTCGCTCTGCACAGTGCTCTTACAGCCTACGGGGAACATGTCTTCCAAAGGCCTGTGAAACGCAGTTTCTTTGCAGGCCTGATCTGGCTGAAGTAGGACTTCTGCTCTGGGTGTGCTACTTTGCCCTAGAGCTGAAAGGCACAACGTGCAGGCTTCTTTCCAAAGGGCGAGTTGGGCCCCACAGCATCTTGCTTCCAGCTCTTTGCGAAACTAAGAAACAACTCGCTCTGCACAGTGCTCTTCCAGCCTACCGGGAACATGTCTTCCAAAGGCCTGTGAAACGCAGTTTCTTTGCAGGCCTGATCTGGCTGAAGTAGGACTTCTGCTCTGGGTGTGCTACTTTGCCCTAGAGCTGAAAGGCACAACGTGCAGGCTTCTTTCCAAAGGGCGAGTTGGGCCCCACAGCATCTTGCTTCCAGCTCTTTCGGAAGCTAAGAAACAACTCGCTCTGCACAGTGCTCTTACAGCCTACCGGGAACATGCCTTCCAAAGGCCTGTGAAACGCAGTTTCTTTGCAGGCCTGATCTGGCTGAAGTAGGACTTCTGCTCTGGGTGTGCTACTTTGCCCTAGAGCTGAAAGGCACAACGTGCAGGCTTCTTTCCAAAGGGCGAGTTGGGCCCCACAGCATCTTGCTTCCAGCTCTTTGGGAAGCTAAGAAACAACTCGCTCTGCACAGTGCTCTTACAGCCTACCGGGAACATGTCTTCCAAAGGCCTGTGAAACGCAGTTTCTTTGCAGGCCTGATCTGGCTGAAGTAGGACTTCTGCTCTGGGTGTGCTACTTTGCCCTAGAGCTGAAAGGCACAACGTGCAGGCTTCTTTCCAAAGGGCGAGTTGGGCCCCACAGCATCTTGCTTCCAGCTCTTTGGGAAGCTAAGAAACAACTCGCTCTGATCAGTGCTCTTAAAGCCTAGTGGGACCATCTCTTCCAAAGGCCTGTGAAACGCAGTTTCTTTGCAGGCCTGATCTGGCTGAAGTAGGACTTCTGCTCTGGGTGTGCTACTTTGCCCTAGAGCTGAAAGGCACAATGTGCAGGCTTCTTTCCAAAGGGCGAGTTGGGCCCCACAGCATCTTGCTTCCAGCTCTTTGGGAAGCTAAGAAACAACTCGCTCTGCACAGTGCTCTTACAGCCTACGGGGAACATGTCTTCCAAAGGCCTGTGAAATGCAGTTTCTTTGCAGGCCTGATCTGGCTGAAGTAGGACTTCTGCTCTGGGTGTGCTACTTTGCCCTAGAGCTGAAAGGCACAACGTGCAGGCTTCTTTCCAAAGGGCGAGTTGGGCCCCACAGCATCTTGCTTCCAGCTCTTTGGGAAGCTAAGAAACAACTCGCTCTGCACTGTGCTCTTACAGCCTACTGGGAACATGTCTTCCAAAGGCCTGTGAAACGCAGTTTCTTTGCAGGCCTGATCTGGCTGAAGTAGGACTTCTGCTCTGGGTGTGCTACTTTGCCCTAGAGCTGAAAGGCACAACGTGCAGGCTTCTTTCCAAAGGGCGAGTTGGGCCCCACAGCATCTTGCTTCCAGCTCCTTGGGAAGCTAAGAAACAACTCGCTCTGCACAGTGCTCTTACAGCCTACGGGGAACATGTCTTCCAAAGGCCTGTGAAACGCAGTTTCTTTGCAGGCCTGATCTGGCTGAAGTAGGACTTCTGCTCTGGGTGTGCTACTTTGCCCTAGAGCTGAAAGGCACAACGTGCAGGCTTCTTTCCAAAGGGCGAGTTGGGCCCCACAGCATCTTGCTTCCAGCTCTTTGGGAAGCTAAGAAACAACTCGCTCTGCACAGTGCTCTTACAGCCTACCGGGAACATGTCTTCCAAAGGCCTGTGAAACGCAGTTTCTTTGCAGGCCTGATCTGGCTGAAGTAGGACTTCTGCTCTGGGTGTGCTACTTTGCCCTAGAGCTGAAAGGCACAACGTGCAGGCTTCTTTCCAAAGGGCGAGTTGGGCCCCACAGCATCTTGCTTCCAGCTCTTTGCGAAGCTAAGAAACAACTCGCTCTGCACAGTGCTCTTACAGCCTACCGGGAACATGTCTTCCAAAGGCCTGTGAAACGCAGTTTCTTTGCAGGCCTGATCTGGCTGAAGTCGGACTTCTGCTCTGGGTGTGCTACTTTGCCCTAGAGCTGAAAGGCACAACGTGCAGGCTTCTTTCCAAAGGGCGAGTTGGGCCCCACAGCATCTTGCTTCCAGCTCTTTGGGAAGCTAAGAAACAACTCGCTCTGCACAGTGCTCTTACAGCCTACCGGGAACATGTCTTCCAAAGGCCTGTGAAACGCAGTTTCTTTGCAGGCCTGATCTGGCTGAAGTAGGACTTCTGCTCTGGGTGTGCTACTTTGCCCTAGAGCTGAAAGGCACAACGTGCAGGCTTCTTTCCAAAGGGCGAGTTGGGCCCCACAGCATCTTGCTTCCAGCTCTTTGGGAAGCTAAGAAACAACTCGCTCTGCACAGTGCTCTTAAAGCCTAGTGGGACCATCTCTTCCAAAGGCCTGTGAAACGCAGTTTCTTTGCAGGCCTGATCTGGCTGAAGTAGGACTTCTGCTCTGGGTGTGCTACTTTGCCCTAGAGCTGAAAGGCACAACGTGCAGGCTTCTTTCCAAAGGGCGAGTTGGGCCCCACAGCATCTTGCTTCCAGCTCTTTGGGAAGCTAAGAAACAACTCGCTCTGCACAGTGCTCTTAAAGCCTAGTGGGACCATCTCTTCCAAAGGCCTGTGAAACACAGTTTCTTTGCAGGCCTGATCTGGCTGAAGTAGGACTTCTGCTCTGGGTGTGCTACTTTGCCCTAGAGCTGAAAGGCACAACGTGCAGGCTTCTTTCCAAAGGGCGAGTTGGGCCCCACAGCATCTTGCTTCCAGCTCTTTGGGAAGCTAAGAAACAACTCGCTCTGCACAGTGCTCTTACAGCCTACCGGGAAGATCTCTTCCAAAGGCCTGTGAAACGCAGTTTCTTTGCAGGCCTGATCTGGCTGAAGTAGGACTTCTGCTCTGGGTGTGCTACTTTGCCCTAGAGCTGAAAGGCACAACGTGCAGGCTTCTTTCCAAAGGGCGAGTTGGGCCCCACAGCATCTTGCTTCCAGCTCTTTGGGAAGCTAAGAAACAACTCGCTCTGCACAGTGCTCTTACAGCCTACGGGGAACATGTCTTCCAAAGGCCTGTGAAACGCAGTTTCTTTGCAGGCCTGATCTGGCTGAAGTAGGACTTCTGCTCTGGGTGTGCTACTTTGCCCTAGAGCTGAAAGGCACAACGTGCAGGCTTCTTTCCAAAGGGCGAGTTGGGCCCCACAGCATCTTGCTTCCAGCTCTTTGCGAAACTAAGAAACAACTCGCTCTGCACAGTGCTCTTCCAGCCTACCGGGAACATGTCTTCCAAAGGCCTGTGAAACGCAGTTTCTTTGCAGGCCTGATCTGGCTGAAGTAGGACTTCTGCTCTGGGTGTGCTACTTTGCCCTAGAGCTGAAAGGCACAACGTGCAGGCTTCTTTCCAAAGGGCGAGTTGGGCCCCACAGCATCTTGCTTCCAGCTCTTTCGGAAGCTAAGAAACAACTCGCTCTGCACAGTGCTCTTACAGCCTACCGGGAACATGCCTTCCAAAGGCCTGTGAAACGCAGTTTCTTTGCAGGCCTGATCTGGCTGAAGTAGGACTTCTGCTCTGGGTGTGCTACTTTGCCCTAGAGCTGAAAGGCACAACGTGCAGGCTTCTTTCCAAAGGGCGAGTTGGGCCCCACAGCATCTTGCTTCCAGCTCTTTGGGAAGCTAAGAAACAACTCGCTCTGCACAGTGCTCTTACAGCCTACCGGGAAGATCTCTTCCAAAGGCCTGTGAAACGCAGTTTCTTTGCAGGCCTGATCTGGCTGAAGTAGGACTTCTGCTCTGGGTGTGCTACTTTGCCCTAGAGCTGAAAGGCACAACGTGCAGGCTTCTTTCCAAAGGGCGAGTTGGGCCCCACAGCATCTTGCTTCCAGCTCTTTGGGAAGCTAAGAAACAACTCGCTCTGCACAGTGCTCTTACAGCCTACGGGGAACATGTCTTCCAAAGGCCTGTGAAACGCAGTTTCTTTGCAGGCCTGATCTGGCTGAAGTAGGACTTCTGCTCTGGGTGTGCTACTTTGCCCTAGAGCTGAAAGGCACAACGTGCAGGCTTCTTTCCAAAGGGCGAGTTGGGCCCCACAGCATCTTGCTTCCAGCTCTTTGCGAAACTAAGAAACAACTCGCTCTGCACAGTGCTCTTCCAGCCTACCGGGAACATGTCTTCCAAAGGCCTGTGAAACGCAGTTTCTTTGCAGGCCTGATCTGGCTGAAGTAGGACTTCTGCTCTGGGTGTGCTACTTTGCCCTAGAGCTGAAAGGCACAACGTGCAGGCTTCTTTCCAAAGGGCGAGTTGGGCCCCACAGCATCTTGCTTCCAGCTCTTTCGGAAGCTAAGAAACAACTCGCTCTGCACAGTGCTCTTACAGCCTACCGGGAACATGCCTTCCAAAGGCCTGTGAAACGCAGTTTCTTTGCAGGCCTGATCTGGCTGAAGTAGGACTTCTGCTCTGGGTGTGCTACTTTGCCCTAGAGCTGAAAGGCACAACGTGCAGGCTTCTTTCCAAAGGGCGAGTTGGGCCCCACAGCATCTTGCTTCCAGCTCTTTGGGAAGCTAAGAAACAACTCGCTCTGCACAGTGCTCTTACAGCCTACCGGGAACATGTCTTCCAAAGGCCTGTGAAACGCAGTTTCTTTGCAGGCCTGATCTGGCTGAAGTAGGACTTCTGCTCTGGGTGTGCTACTTTGCCCTAGAGCTGAAAGGCACAACGTGCAGGCTTCTTTCCAAAGGGCGAGTTGGGCCCCACAGCATCTTGCTTCCAGCTCTTTGGGAAGCTAAGAAACAACTCGCTCTGATCAGTGCTCTTAAAGCCTAGTGGGACCATCTCTTCCAAAGGCCTGTGAAACGCAGTTTCTTTGCAGGCCTGATCTGGCTGAAGTAGGACTTCTGCTCTGGGTGTGCTACTTTGCCCTAGAGCTGAAAGGCACAATGTGCAGGCTTCTTTCCAAAGGGCGAGTTGGGCCCCACAGCATCTTGCTTCCAGCTCTTTGGGAAGCTAAGAAACAACTCGCTCTGCACAGTGCTCTTACAGCCTACGGGGAACATGTCTTCCAAAGGCCTGTGAAATGCAGTTTCTTTGCAGGCCTGATCTGGCTGAAGTAGGACTTCTGCTCTGGGTGTGCTACTTTGCCCTAGAGCTGAAAGGCACAACGTGCAGGCTTCTTTCCAAAGGGCGAGTTGGGCCCCACAGCATCTTGCTTCCAGCTCTTTGGGAAGCTAAGAAACAACTCGCTCTGCACTGTGCTCTTACAGCCTACTGGGAACATGTCTTCCAAAGGCCTGTGAAACGCAGTTTCTTTGCAGGCCTGATCTGGCTGAAGTAGGACTTCTGCTCTGGGTGTGCTACTTTGCCCTAGAGCTGAAAGGCACAACGTGCAGGCTTCTTTCCAAAGGGCGAGTTGGGCCCCACAGCATCTTGCTTCCAGCTCCTTGAGAAGCTAAGAAACAACTCGCTCTGCACAGTGCTCTTACAGCCTACGGGGAACATGTCTTCCAAAGGCCTGTGAAACGCAGTTTCTTTGCAGGCCTGATCTGGCTGAAGTAGGACTTCTGCTCTGGGTGTGCTACTTTGCCCTAGAGCTGAAAGGCACAACGTGCAGGCTTCTTTCCAAAGGGCGAGTTGGGCCCCACAGCATCTTGCTTCCAGCTCTTTGGGAAGCTAAGAAACAACTCGCTCTGCACAGTGCTCTTACAGCCTACCGGGAACATGTCTTCCAAAGGCCTGTGAAACGCAGTTTCTTTGCAGGCCTGATCTGGCTGAAGTAGGACTTCTGCTCTGGGTGTGCTACTTTGCCCTAGAGCTGAAAGGCACAACGTGCAGGCTTCTTTCCAAAGGGCGAGTTGGGCCCCACAGCATCTTGCTTCCAGCTCTTTGGGAAGCTAAGAAACAACTCGCTCTGCACAGTGCTCTACAGCCTATTGGGAACATGTCTTCCAAAGGCCTGTGAAACGCAATTTCTGTGCAGGCCTGATCTGGCTGAAGTAAGACTTCTGCTCTGGGTGTGCTACTTTGCCCTAGAGCTGAAAGGCACAACGTGCAGGCTTCTTTCCAAAGGGCGAGTTGGGCCCCACAGCATCTTGCTTCCAGCTCTTTGGGAAGCTAAGAAACAACTCGCTCTGCACAGTGCTCTTACAGCCTACGGGGAACATCTCTTCCAAAGGCCTGTGAAACGCAGTTTCTTTGCAGGCCTGATCTGGCTGAAGTAGGACTTCTGCTCTGGGTGTGCTACTTTTCCCTAGAGCTGAAAGGCACAACGTGCAGGCTTCTTTCCAAAGGGCGAGTTGGGCCCCACAGCATCTTGCTTCCAGCTCTTTGGGAATCTAAGAAACAACTCGCTCTGCACAGTGCTCTTACAGCCTACCGGGAACATGTCTTCCAAAGGCCTGTGAAACGCAGTTTCTTTGCAGGCCTGATCTGGCTGAAGTAGGACTTCTGCTCTGGGTGTGCTACTTTGCCCTAGAGCTGAAAGGCACAACGTGCAGGCTTCTTTCCAAAGGGCGAGTTGGGCCCCACAGCATCTTGCTTCCAGCTCTTTGGGAAGCTAAGAAACAACTCGCTCTGCACAGTGCTCTTACAGCCTACCGGGAACATCTCTTCCAAAGGCCTGTGAAACGCAGTTTCTTTGCAGGCCTGATCTGGCTGAAGTAGGACTTCTGCTCTGGGTGTGCTACTTTGCCCTAGAGCTGAAAGGCACAACGTGCAGGCTTCTTTCCAAAGGGCGAGTTGGGCCCCACAGCATCTTGCTTCCAGCTCTTTGGGAAGCTAAGAAACAACTCGCTCTGCACAGTGCTCTTAAAGCCTAGTGGGACCATCTCTTCCAAAGGCCTGTGAAACACAGTTTCTTTGCAGGCCTGATCTGGCTGAAGTAGGACTTCTGCTCTGGGTGTGCTACTTTGCCCTAGAGCTGAAAGGCACAACGTGCAGGCTTCTTTCCAAAGGGCGAGTTGGGCCCCACAGCATCTTGCTTCCAGCTCTTTGGGAAGCTAAGAAACAACTCGCTCTGCACAGTGCTCTTACAGCCTACGGGGAACATCTCTTCCAAAGGCCTGTGAAACGCTGTTTCTTTGCAGGCCTGATCTGGCTGAAGTAGGACTTCTGCTCTGGGTGTGCTACTTTGCCCTAGAGCTGAAAGGCACAACGTGCAGGCTTCTTTCCAAAGGGCGAGTTGGGCCCCACAGCATCTTGCTTCCAGCTCTTTCGGAAGCTAAGAAACAACTCGCTCTGCACAGTGCTCTTACAGCCTACCGGGAACATGTCTTCCAAAGGCCTGTGAAACGCAGTTTATTTGCAGGCCTGATCTGGCTGAAGTAGGACTTCTGCTCTGGGTGTGCTACTTTGCCCTAGAGCTGAAAGGCACAACGTGCAGGCTTCTTTCCAAAGGGCGAGTTGGGCCCCACAGCATCGTGCTTCCAGCTCTTTGGGAAGCTAAGAAACAACTCGCTCTGCACAGTGCTCTTACAGCCTACGGGGAACATGTCTTCCAAAGACCTGTGAAACGCAGTTTCTTTGCAGGCCTGATCTGGCTGAAGTAGGACTTCTGCTCTGGGTGTGCTACTTTGCCCTAGAGCTGAAAGGCACAACGTGCAGGCTTCTTTCCAAAGGGCGAGTTGGGCCCCACAGCATCTTGCTTCCAGCTCTTTGGGAAGCTAAGAAACAACTCGCTCTGCACAGTGCTCTTACAGCCTACCGGGAACATGTCTTCCAAAGGCCTGTGAAACGCAGTTTCTTTGCAGGCCTGATCTGGCTGAAGTAGGACTTCTGCTCTGGGTGTGCTACTTTGCCCTAGAGCTGAAAGGCACAACGTGCAGGCTTCTTTCCAAAGGGCGAGTTGGGCCCCACAGCATCTTGCTTCCAGCTCTTTGGGAAGCTAAGAAACAACTCGCTCTGCACAGTGCTCTTACAGCCTACCGGGAAGATCTCTTCCAAAGGCCTGTGAAACGCAGTTTCTTTGCAGGCCTGATCTGGCTGAAGTAGGACTTCTGCTCTGGGTGTGCTACTTTGCCCTAGAGCTGAAAGGCACAACGTGCAGGCTTCTTTCCAAAGGGCGAGTTGGGCCCCACAGCATCTTGCTTCCAGCTCTTTGGGAAGCTAAGAAACAACTCGCTCTGCACAGTGCTCTTACAGCCTACGGGGAACATGTCTTCCAAAGGCCTGTGAAACGCAGTTTCTTTGCAGGCCTGATCTGGCTGAAGTAGGACTTCTGCTCTGGGTGTGCTACTTTGCCCTAGAGCTGAAAGGCACAACGTGCAGGCTTCTTTCCAAAGGGCGAGTTGGGCCCCACAGCATCTTGCTTCCAGCTCTTTGCGAAACTAAGAAACAACTCGCTCTGCACAGTGCTCTTACAGCCTACCGGGAACATGTCTTCCAAAGGCCTGTGAAACGCAGATTCTTTGCAGGCCTGATCTGGCTGAAGTAGGACTTCTGCTCTGGGTGTGCTACTTTGCCCTAGAGCTGAAAGGCACAACGTGCAGGCTTCTTTCCAAAGGGCGAGTTGGGCCCCACAGCATCTTGCTTCCAGCTCTTTCGGAAGCTAAGAAACAACTCGCTCTGCACAGTGCTCTTACAGCCTACCGGGAACATGCCTTCCAAAGGCCTGTGAAACGCAGTTTCTTTGCAGGCCTGATCTGGCTGAAGTAGGACTTCTGCTCTGGGTGTGCTACTTTGCCCTAGAGCTGAAAGGCACAACGTGCAGGCTTCTTTCCAAAGGGCGAGTTGGGCCCCACAGCATCTTGCTTCCAGCTCTTTGGGAAGCTAAGAAACAACTCGCTCTGCACAGTGCTCTTACAGCCTACCGGGAACATGTCTTCCAAAGGCCTGTGAAACGCAGTTTCTTTGCAGGCCTGATCTGGCTGAAGTAGGACTTCTGCTCTGGGTGTGCTACTTTGCCCTAGAGCTGAAAGGCACAACGTGCAGGCTTCTTTCCAAAGGGCGAGTTGGGCCCCACAGCATCTTGCTTCCAGCTCTTTGGGAAGCTAAGAAACAACTCGCTCTGCACTGTGCTCTTACAGCCTACCGTGAACATGTCTTCCAAAGGCCTGCGAAACGCAGTTTCTTTGCAGGCCTGATCTGGCTGAAGTAGGACTTCTGCTCTGGGTGTGCTACTTTGCCCTAGAGCTGAAAGGCACAACGTGCAGGCTTCTTTCCAAAGGGCGAGTTGGGCCCCACAGCATCTTGCTTCCAACTCTTTGGGAAGCTAAGAAACAACTCGCTCTGCACAGTGCTCTTACAGCCTAGTGGGAACATCTCTTCCAAAGGCCTGTGAAACGCAGTTTCTTTGCAGGCCTGATCTGGCTGAAGTAGGACTTCTGCTCTGGGTGTGCTACTTTGCCCTAGAGCTGAAAGGCACAACGTGCAGGCTTCTTTCCAAAGGGCGAGTTGGGCCCCACAGCATCTTGCTTCCAGCTCTTTGGGAAGCTAAGAAACAACTCGCTCTGCACAGTGCTCTTACAGCCTACCGGGAACATGTCTTCCAAAGGCCTGTGAAACGCAGTTTCTTTGCAGGCCTGATCTGGCTGAAGTAGGACTTCTGCTCTGGGTGTGCTACTTTGCCCTACAGCTGAAAGGCAGAACTTGCAGGCTTCTTTCCAAAGGGCGAGTTGGGCCCCACAGCATCTTGCTTCCAGCTCTTTGGGAAGCTAAGAAACAACTCGCTCTGCACAGTGCTCTTACAGCCTAGTGGGAACATGTCTTCCAAAGGCCTGTGAAACGCAGTTTCTTTGCAGGCCTGATCTGGCTGAAGTAGGACTTCTGCTCTGGGTGTGCTACTTTGCCCTAGAGCTGAAAGGCACAACGTGCAGGCTTCTTTCCAAAGGGCGAGTTGGGCCCCACAGCATCTTGCTTCCAGCTCTTTGGGAAGCTAAGAAACAACTCGCTCTGCACAGTGCTCTTACAGCCTACCGGGAACATGTCTTCCAAAGGCCTGTGAAACGCAGTTTCTTTGCAGGCCTGATCTGGCTGAAGTAGGACTTCTGCTCTGGGTGTGCTACTTTGCCCTAGAGCTGAAAGGCACAACGTGCAGGCTTCTTTCCAAAGGGCGAGTTGGGCCCCACAGCATCTTGCTTCCATCTCTTTGGGAAGCTAAGAAACAACTCGCTCTGCACAGTGCTCTTACAGCCTACCGGGAACATGTATTCCAAAGGCCTGTGAAACGCAGTTTCTTTGCAGGCCTGATCTGGCTGAAGTAGGACTTCTGCTCTGGGTGTGCTACTTTGCCCTAGAGCTGAAAGGCACAACGTGCAGGCTTCTTTCCAAAGGGCGAGTTGGGCCCCACAGCATCTTGCTTCCAGCTCCTTGCGAAGCTAAGAAACAACTCGCTCTGCACAGTGCTCTTACAGCCTAGTGGGAACATCTCTTCCAAAGGCCTGTGAAACGCAGTTTCTTTGCAGGCCTGATCTGGCTGAAGTAGGACTTCTGCTCTGGGTGTGCTACTTTGCCCTAGAGCTGAAAGGCACAACGTGCAGGCTTCTTTCCAAAGGGCGAGTTGGGCCCCACAGCATCTTGCTTCCAGCTCTTTGGGAAGCTAAGAAACAACTCGCTCTGCACAGTGCTCGTACAGCCTAGTGGGAACATCTCTTCCAAAGGCCTGTGAAACGCAGTTTCTTTGCAGGCCTGATCTGGCTGAAGTAGGACTTCTGCTCTGGGTGTGCTACTTTGCCCTAGAGCTGAAAGGCACAACGTGCAGGCTTCTTTCCAAAGGGTGAGTTGGGCCCCACAGCATCTTGCTTCCAGCTCTTTGCGAAGCTAAGAAACAACTCGCTCTGCACAGTGCTCTTACAGCCTACCGGGAACATGTCTTCCAAAGGCCTGTGAAACGCAGTTTCTTTGCAGGCCTGATCTGGCTGAAGTAGGACTTCTGCTCTGGGTGTGCTACTTTGCCCTAGAGCTGAAAGGCACAACGTGCAGGCTTCTTTCCAAAGGGCGAGTTGGGCCCCACAGCATCTTGCTTCCAGCTCTTTGGGAAGCTAAGAAACAACTCGCTCTGCACAGTGCTCTTACAGCCTACCGGGAACATGTCTTCCAAAGGCCTGTGAAACGCAGTTTCTTTGCAGGCCTGATCTGGCTGAAGTAGGACTTCTGCTCTGGGTGTGCTACTTTGCCCTAGAGCTGAAAGGCACAACGTGCAGGCTTCTTTCCAAAGGGCGAGTTGGGCCCCACAGCATCTTGCTTCCAGCTCTTTGGGAAGCTAAGAAACAACTCGCTCTGCACAGTGCTCTTACAGCCTACCGGGAACATGTCTTCCAAAGGCCTGTGAAACGCAGTTTCTTTGCAGGCCTGATCTGGCTGAAGTAGGACTTCTGCTCTGGGTGTGCTACTTTGCCCTAGAGCTGAAAGGCACAACGTGCAGGCTTCTTTCCAAAGGGCGAGTTGGGCCCCACAGCATCTTGCTTCCAGCTCTTTGGGAAGCTAAGAAACAACTCGCTCTGCACAGTGCTCTTAAAGCCTAGTGGGACCATCTCTTCCAAAGGCCTGTGAAACGCAGTTTCTTTGCAGGCCTGATCTGGCTGAAGTAGGACTTCTGCTCTGGGTGTGCTACTTTGCCCTAGAGCTGAGAGGCACAACGTGCAGGCTTCTTTCCAAAGGGCGAGTTGGGCCCCACACCATCTTGCTTCCAGCTCTTTGCGAAGCTAAGAAACAACTCGCTCTGCACAGTGCTCTTACAGCCTAGTTGGAACATCTCTTCCAAAGGCCTGTGAAACGCAGTTTCTTTGCAGGCCTGATCTGGCTGAAGTAGGACTTCTGCTCTGGGTGTGCTACTTTGCCCTAGAGCTGAAAGGCACAACGTGCAGGCTTCTTTCCAAAGGGCGAGTTGGGCCCCACAGCATCTTGCTTCCAGCTCTTTGGGAAGCTAAGAAACAACTCGCTCTGCACAGTGCTCTTACAGCCTACGGGGAGCATCTCTTCCAAAGGCCTGTGAAACGCAGTTTCTTTGCAGGCCTGATCTGGCTGAAGTAGGACTTCTGCTCTGGGTGTGCTACTTTGCCCTAGAGCTGAAAGGCACAACGTGCAGGCTTCTTTCCAAAGGGCGAGTTGGGCCCCACAGCATCTTGCTTCCAGCTCCTTGGGAAGCTAAGAAACAACTCGCTCTGCACAGTGCTCTTACAGCCTACCGGGAACATGTCTTCCAAAGGCCTGTGAAACGCAGTTTCTTTGCAGGCCTGATCTGGCTGAAGTAGGACTTCTGCTCTGGGTGTGCTACTTTGCCCTAGAGCTGAAAGGCACAACGTGCAGGCTTCTTTCCAAAGGGCGAGTTGGGCCCCACAGCATCTTGCTTCCAGCTCTTTGGGAAGCTAAGAAACAACTCGCTCTGCACAGTGCTCTTACAGCCTACCGGGAACATGTCTTCCAAAGGCCTGTGAAACGCAGTTTCTTTGCAGGCCTGATCTGGCTGAAGTAGGACTTCTGCTCTGGGTGTGCTACTTTGCCCTAGAGCTGAAAGGCACAACGTGCAGGCTTCTTTCCAAAGGGCGAGTTGGGCCCCACAGCATCTTGCTTCCAGCTCTTAGGGAAGCTAAGAAACAACTCGCTCTGCACAGTGCTCTTACAGCCTACCGGGAACATGTCTTCCAAAGGCCTGTGAAACGCAGTTTCTTTGCAGGCCTGATCTGGCTGAAGTAGGACTTCTGCTCTGGGTGTGCTACTTTGCCCTAGAGCTGAAAGGCACAACGTGCAGGCTTCTTTCCAAAGGCGAGTTGGGCCCCACAGCATCTTGCTTCCAGCTCTTTGGGAAGCTAAGAAACAACTCGCTCTGCACAGTGCTCTTACAGCCTACCGGGAACCTGTCTTCCAAAGGCCTGTGAAACGCAGTTTCTTTGCAGGCCTGATCTGGCTGAAGTAGGACTTCTGCTCTGGGTGTGCTACTTTGCCCTAGAGCTGAAAGGCACAACGTGCAGGCTTCTTTCCAAAGGGCGAGTTGGGCCCCACAGCATCTTGCTTCCAGCTCTTTGGGAAGCTAAGAAACAACTCGCTCTGCACAGTGCTCTTACAGCCTACCGGGAACATGTCTTCCAAAGGCCTGTGAAACGCAGTTTCTTTGCAGGCCTGATCTGGCTGAAGTAGGACTTCTGCTCTGGGTGTGCTACTTTGCCCTAGAGCTGAAAGGCACAACGTGCAGGCTTCTTTCCAAAGGGCGAGTTGGGCCCCACAGCATCTTGCTTCCAGCTCTTTGGGAAGCAAAGAAACAACTCGCTCTGCACAGTGCTCTTACAGCTTACCGGGAACATGTCTTCCAAAGGCCTGTGAAACGCAGTTTCTTTGCAGGCCTGATCTGGCTGAAGTAGGACTTCTGCTCTGGGTGTGCTACTTTGCCCTAGAGCTGAAAGGCACAACGTGCAGGCTTCTTTCCAAAGGGCGAGTTCGGCCCCACAGCATCTTGCTTCCAGCTCTTTGGGAAGCTAAGAAACAACTCGCTCTGCACAGTGCTCTTACAGCCTACCGGGAACAAGTCTTCCAAAGGCCTGTGAAACGCAGTTTCTTTGCAGGCCTGATCTGGCTGAAGTAGGACTTCTGCTCTGGGTGTGCTACTTTGCCCTAGAGCTGAAAGGCACAACGTGCAGGCTTCTTTCCAAAGGGCGAGTTGGGCCCCACAGCATCTTGCTTCCAGCTCTTTGGGAAGCTAAGAAACAACTCGCTCTGCACAGTGCTCTTACAGCCTACCCGGAACATCTCTTCCAAAGGCCTGTGAAACGCAGTTTCTTTGCAGGCCTGATCTGGCTGAAGTAGGACTTCTGCTCTGGGTGTGCTACTTTGCCCTAGAGCTGAAAGGCACAACGTGCAGGCTTCTTTCCAAAGGGCGAGTTGGGCCCCACAGCATCTTGCTTCCAGCTCTTTGGGAAGCTAAGAAACAACTCGCTCTGCACAGTGCTCTTACAGCCTACCGGGAACATGTCTTCCAAAGGCCTGTGAAACGCAGTTTCTTTGCAGGCCTGATCTGGCTGAAGTAGGACTTCTGCTCTGGGTGTGCTACTTTGCCCTAGAGCTGAAAGGCACAACGTGCAGGCTTCTTTCCAAAGGGCGAGTTGGGCCCCACAGCATCTTGCTTCCAGCTCTTTGGGAAGCTAAGAAACAACTCGCTCTGCACAGTGCTCTTACAGCCTACCGGGAACATGTCTTCCAAAGGCCTGTGAAACGCAGTTTCTTTGCAGGCCTGATCTGGCTGAAGTAGGACTTCTGCTCTGGGTGTGCTACTTTGCCCTAGAGCTGAAAGGCACAACGTGCAGGCTTCTTTCCAAAGGGCGAGTTGGGCAACACAGCATCTTGCTTCCAGCTCTTTGGGAAGCTAAGAAACAACTCGCTCTGCACAGTGCTCTTACAGCCTATTGGGAACATGTCTTCCAAAGGCCTGTGAAACGCAGTTTCTGTGCAGGCCTGATCTGGCTGAAGTAAGACTTCTGCTCTGGGTGTGCTACTTTGCCCTAGAGCTGAAAGGCACAACGTGCAGGCTTCTTTCCAAAGGGCGAGTTGGGCCCCACAGAATCTTGCTTCCAGCTCTTTGGTAAGCTAAGAAACAACTCGCTCTGCACAGTGCTCTTACTGCCTACGGGGAACATCTCTTCCAAAGGCCTGTGAAACGCAGTTTCTTTGCAGGCCTGATCTGGCTGAAGTAGGACTTCTGCTCTGGGTGTGCTACTTTGCCCAAGAGCTGAAAGGCACAACGTGCAGCCTTCTTTCCAAAGGCGAGGTGGGCCCCACAGCATCTTGCTTCCAGCTCTTTGGGAAGCTAAAAAACAACTCGCTCTGCACAGTGCTCTTACAGCCTACCGGGAACATGTCTTCCAAAGGCCTGTGAAACGCAGTTTCTTTGCAGGCCTGATCTGGCTGAAGTAGGACTTCTGCTCTGGGTGTGCTACTTTGCCCTAGAGCTGAAACGCACAACGTGCAGGCTTCTTTCCAAAGGGCGAGTTGGGCCCCACAGCATCTTGCTTCCAGCTCTTTGGGAAGCTAAGAAACAACTCGCTCTGCACAGTGCTCTTACAGCCTACCGGGAACATGTCTTCCAAAGGCCTGTGAAACGCAGTTTCTTTGCAGGCCTGATCTGGCTGAAGTAGGACTTCTGCTCTGGGTGTGCTACTTCGCCCTAGAGCTGAAAGGCACAACGTGCAGGCTTCTTTCCAAAGGGCGAGTTGGGCCCCACAGCATCTTGCTTCCAGCTCTTTGGGAAGCTAAGAAACAACTCGCTCTGCACAGTGCTCTTACAGCCTACCGGGAACATCTCTTCCAAAGGCCTGTGAAACGCAGTTTCTTTGCAGGCCTGATCTGGCTGAAGTAGGACTTCTGCTCTGGGTGTGCTACTTCGCCCTAGAGCTGAAAGGCACAACGTGCAGGCTTCTTTCCAAAGGGCGAGTTGGGCCCCACAGCATCTTGCTTCCAGCTCTTTGGGAAGCTAAGAAACAACTCGCTCTGCACAGTGCTCTTACAGCCTACCGGGAACATCTCTTCCAAAGGCCTGTGAAACGCAGTTTCTTTGCAGGCCTGATCTGGCTGAAGTAGGACTTCTGCTCTGGGTGTGCTACTTTGCCCTAGAGCTGAAAGGCACAACGTGCAGGCTTCTTTCCAAAGGGCGAGTTGGGCCCCACAGCATCTTGCTTCCAGCTCTTTGCGAAGCTAAGAAACAACTCGCTCTGCACAGTGCTCTTACAGCCTACCGGGAACATGTCTTCCAAAGGCCTGTGAAACGCAGTTTCTTTGCAGGCCTGATCTGGCTGAAGTAGGACTTCTGCTCTGGGTGTGCTACTTTGCCCTAGAGCTGAAAGGCACAACGTGCAGGCTTCTTTCCAAAGGGCGAGTTGGGCCCCACAGCATCTTGCTTCCAGCTCTTTCGGAAGCTAAGATACAACTCGCTCTGCACAGTGCTCTTACAGCCTACCGGGAACATGTCTTCCAAAGGCCTGTGAAACGCAGTTTCTTTGCAGGCCTGATCTGGCTGAAGTAGGACTTCTGCTCTGGGTGTGCTACTTTGCCCTAGAGCTGAAAGGCACAACGTGCAGGCTTCTTTCCAAAGGGCGAGTTGGGCCCCACAGCATCTTGCTTCCAGCTCTTTGGGAAGCTAAGAAACAACTCGCTCTGCACAGTGCTCTTAAAGCCTAGTGGGACCATCTCTTCCAAAGGCCTGTGAAACGCAGTTTCTTTGCAGGCCTGATCTGGCTGAAGTAGGACTTCTGCTCTGGGTGTGCTACTTTGCCCTAGAGCTGAAAGGCACAACGTGCAGGCTTCTTTCCAAAGGGCGAGTTGGGCCCCACAGCATCTTGCTTCCAGCTCTTTGGGAAGCTAAGAAACAACTCGCTCTGCACAGTGCTCTTACAGCCTACGGGGAACATGTCTTCCAAAGGCCTGTGAAACGCAGTTTCTTTGCAGGCCTGATCTGGCTGAAGTAGGACTTCTGCTCTGGGTGTGCTACTTTGCCCTAGAGCTGAAAGGCACAACGTGCAGGCTTCTTTCCAAAGGGCGAGTTGGGCCCCACAGCATCTTGCTTCCAGCTCTTTGGGAAGCTAAGAAACAACTCGCTCTGCACAGTGCTCTTAAAGCCTAGTGGGACCATCTCTTCCAAAGGCCTGTGAAACGCAGTTTCTTTGCAGGCCTGATCTGGCTGAAGTAGGACTTCTGCTCTGGGTGTGCTACTTTGCCCTAGAGCTGAAAGGCACAACGTGCAGGCTTCTTTCCAAAGGGCGAGTTGGGCCCCACAGCATCTTGCTTCCAGCTCTTTGGGAAGCTAAGAAACAACTCGCTCTGCACAGTGCTCTTACAGCCTACCGGGAACATGTCTTCCAAAGGCCTGTGAAACGCAGTTTCTTTGCAGGCCTGATCTGGCTGAAGTAGGACTTCTGCTCTGGGTGTGCTACTTTGCCCTAGAGCTGAAAGGCACAACGTGCAGGCTTCTTTCCAAAGGGCGAGTTGGGCAACACAGCATCTTGCTTCCAGCTCTTTGGGAAGCTAAGAAACAACTCGCTCTGCACAGTGCTCTTACAGCCTATTGGGAACATGTCTTCCAAAGGCCTGTGAAACGCAGTTTCTGTGCAGGCCTGATCTGGCTGAAGTAAGACTTCTGCTCTGGGTGTGCTACTTTGCCCTAGAGCTGAAAGGCACAACGTGCAGGCTTCTTTCCAAAGGGCGAGTTGGGCCCCACAGCATCTTGCTTCCAGCTCTTTGGGAAGCTAAAAAACAACTCGCTCTGCACAGTGCTCTTACAGCCTACCGGGAACATGTCTTCCAAAGGCCTGTGAAACGCAGTTTCTTTGCAGGCCTGATCTGGCTGAAGTAGGACTTCTGCTCTGGGTGTGCTACTTTGCCCTAGAGCTGAAACGCACAACGTGCAGGCTTCTTTCCAAAGGGCGAGTTGGGCCCCACAGCATCTTGCTTCCAGCTCTTTGGGAAGCTAAGAAACAACTCGCTCTGCACAGTGCTCTTACAGCCTACCGGGAACATGTCTTCCAAAGGCCTGTGAAACGCAGTTTCTTTGCAGGCCTGATCTGGCTGAAGTAGGACTTCTGCTCTGGGTGTGCTACTTCGCCCTAGAGCTGAAAGGCACAACGTTCAGGCTTCTTTCCAAAGGGCGAGTTGGGCCCCACAGCATCTTGCTTCCAGCTCTTTGGGAAGCTAAGAAACAACTCGCTCTGCACAGTGCTCTTACAGCCTACCGGGAACATCTCTTCCAAAGGCCTGTGAAACGCAGTTTCTTTGCAGGCCTGATCTGGCTGAAGTAGGACTTCTGCTCTGGGTGTGCTACTTTGCCCTAGAGCTGAAAGGCACAACGTGCAGGCTTCTTTCCAAAGGGCGAG
This sequence comes from Equus caballus, assembly GCF_041296265.1. NCBI lineage: Eukaryota > Metazoa > Chordata > Mammalia > Perissodactyla > Equidae > Equus > Equus caballus. The sequence goes on along the minus strand of NW_027221854.1, from coordinate 39,227 downwards.
TTGGGCCCCACAGCATCTTGCTTCCAGCTCTTTGGGAAGCTAAGAAACAACTCGCTCTGCACAGTGCTCTTACAGCCTACCGGGAACATGTCTTCCAAAGGCCTGTGAAACGCAGTTTCTTTGCAGGCCTGATCTGGCTGAAGTAGGACTTCTGCTCTGGGTGTGCTACTTTGCCCTAGAGCTGAAAGGCACAACGTGCAGGCTTCTTTCCAAAGGGCGAGTTGGGCCCCACAGCATCTTGCTTCCAGCTCTTTGCGAAGCTAAGAAACAACTCGCTCTGCACAGTGCTCTTACAGCCTACCGGGAACATGTCTTCCAAAGGCCTGTGAAACGCAGTTTCTTTGCAGGCCTGATCTGGCTGAAGTAGGACTTCTGCTCTGGGTGTGCTACTTTGCCCTAGAGCTGAAAGGCACAACGTGCAGGCTTCTTTCCAAAGGGCGAGTTGGGCCCCACAGCATCTTGCTTCCAGCTCTTTCGGAAGCTAAGAAACAACTCGCTCTGCACAGTGCTCTTACAGCCTACCGGGAACATGTCTTCCAAAGGCCTGTGAAACGCAGTTTCTTTGCAGGCCTGATCTGGCTGAAGTAGGACTTCTGCTCTGGGTGTGCTACTTTGCCCTAGAGCTGAAAGGCACAACGTGCAGGCTTCTTTCCAAAGGGCGAGTTGGGCCCCACAGCATCTTGCTTCCAGCTCTTTGGGAAGCTAAGAAACAACTCGCTCTGCACAGTGCTCTTAAAGCCTAGTGGGACCATCTCTTCCAAAGGCCTGTGAAACGCAGTTTCTTTGCAGGCCTGATCTGGCTGAAGTAGGACTTCTGCTCTGGGTGTGCTACTTTGCCCTAGAGCTGAAAGGCACAACGTGCAGGCTTCTTTCCAAAGGGCGAGTTGGGCCCCACAGCATCTTGCTTCCAGCTCTTTGGGAAGCTAAGAAACAACTCGCTCTGCACAGTGCTCTTACAGCCTACGGGGAACATGTCTTCCAAAGGCCTGTGAAACGCAGTTTCTTTGCAGGCCTGATCTGGCTGAAGTAGGACTTCTGCTCTGGGTGTGCTACTTTGCCCTAGAGCTGAAAGACACAACGTGCAGGCTTCTTTCCAAAGGGCGAGTTGGGCCCCACAGCATCTTGCTTCCAGCTCTTTGGGAAGCTAAGAAACAACTCGCTCTGCACAGTGCTCTTAAAGCCTAGTGGGACCATCTCTTCCAAAGGCCTGTGAAACGCAGTTTCTTTGCAGGCCTGATCTGGCTGAAGTAGGACTTCTGCTCTGGGTGTGCTACTTTGCCCTAGAGCTGAAAGGCACAACGTGCAGGCTTCTTTCCAAAGGGCGAGTTGGGCCCCACAGCATCTTGCTTCCAGCTCTTTGGGAAGCTAAGAAACAACTCGCTCTGCACAGTGCTCTTACAGCCTACGGGGAACATGTCTTCCAAAGGCCTGTGAAACGCAGTTTCTTTGCAGGCCTGATCTGGCTGAAGTAGGACTTCTGCTCTGGGTGTGCTACTTTGCCCTAGAGCTGAAAGGCACAACGTGCAGGCTTCTTTCCAAACGGCGAGTTGGGCCCCACAGCATCTTGCTTCCAGCTCTTTGGGAAGCTAAGAAACAACTCGCTCTGCACAGTGCTCTTACAGCCTACGGGGAACATCTCTTCCAAAGGTCTGTGAAACGCTGTTTCTTTGCAGGCCTGATCTGGCTGAAGTAGGACTTCTGCTCTGGGTGTGCTACTTTGCCCTAGAGCTGAAAGGCACAACGTGCAGGCTTCTTTCCAAAGGGCGAGTTGGGCCCCACAGCATCTTGCTTCCAGCTCTTTGGGAAGCTAAGAAACAACTCGCTCTGCACAGTGCTCTTACAGCCTACCGGGAACATGTCTTCCAAAGGCCTGTGAAACGCAGTTTCTTTGCAGGCCTGATCTGGCTGAAGTAGGACTTCTGCTCTGGGTGTGCTACTTTGCCCTAGAGCTGAAAGGCAGAACCTGCAGGATTCTTTCCAAAGGGCGAGTTGGGCCCCACAGCATCTTGCTTCCAGCTCTTTGGGAAGCTAAGAAACAACTCGCTCTGCACAGTGCTCTTACAGCCTATTGGGAACAGGTCTTCCAAAGGCCTGTGAAACGCAGTTTCTGTGCAGGCGTGATCTGGCTGAAGTAAGACTTCTGCTATGGGTGTGCTACTTTGCCCTAGAGCTGAAAGGCACAACGTGCAGGCTTCTTTCCAAAGGGCGAGTTGGCCCCCACAGCATCTTGCTTCCAGCTCTTTGGGAAGCTAAGAAACAACTCGCTCTGCACAGTGCTCTTACAGCCTACGGGGAAAATCTCTTCCAAAGGCCTGTGAAACGCAGTTTCTTTGCAGGCCTGATCTGGCTGAAGTAGGACTTCTGCTCTGGGTGTGCTACTTTGCCCTAGAGCTGAAAGGCACAACGTGCAGGCTTCTTTCCAAAGGGCGAGTTGGGCCCCACAGCATCTTGCTTCCAGCTCTTTGGGAAGCTAAGAAACAACTCGCTCTGCACAGTGCTCTTACAGCCTACCGGGAACATGTCTTCCAAAGGCCTGTGAAACGCAGTTTCTTTGCAGGCCTGATCTGGCTGAAGTAGGACTTCTGCTCTGGGTGTGCTACTTTGCCCTAGAGCTGAAAGGCACAACGTGCAGGCTTCTTTCCAAAGGGCGAGTTGGGCCCCACAGCATCTTGCTTCCAGCTCTTTGGGAAGCTAAGAAACAACTCGCTCTGCACAGTGCTCTTACAGCCTACCGGGAACAAGTCTTGCAAAGGCCTGTGAAACGCAGTTTCTTTGCAGGCCTGATCTGGCTGAAGTAGGACTTCTGCTCTGGGTGTGCTACTTTGCCCTAGAGCTGAAAGGCACAACGTGCAGGCTTCTTTCCAAAGGGCGAGTTGGGCCCCACAGCATCTTGCTTCCAGCTCTTTGCGAAGCTAAGAAACAACTCGCTCTGCACAGTGCTCTTACAGCCTAGTGGGAACATCTCTTCCAAAGGCCTGAGAAACGCAGTTTCTTTGCAGGCCTGATCTGGCTGAAGTAGGACTTCTGCTCTGGGTGTGCTACTTTGCCCTAGAGCTGAAAGGCACAACGTGCAGGCTTCTTTCAAAAAGGGCGAGTTGGGCCCCACAGCATCTTGCTTCCAGCTCTTTGCGAAGCTAATAAACAACTCGCTCTGCACAGTGCTCTTACAGCCTATTGGGAACATGTCTTCCAAAGGCCTGTGAAACGCAGTTTCTGTGCAGGCCTGATCTGGCTGAAGTAAGACTTCTGCTCTGGGTGTGCTACTTTGCCCTAGAGCTGAAAGGCACAACGTGCAGGCTTCTTTCCAAAGGGCGAGTTGGGCCCCACAGCATCTTGCTTCCAGCTCTTTGGGAAGCTAAGAAACAACTTGCTCTGCACAGTGCTCTTAAAGCCTAGTGGGACCATCTCTTCCAAAGGCCTGTGAAACGCAGTTTCTTTGCAGGCCTGATCTGGCTGAAGTAGGACTTCTGCTCTGGGTGTGCTACTTTGCCCTAGAGCTGAAAGGCACAACGTGCAGGCTTCTTTCCAAAGGGCGAGTTGGGCCCCACAGCATCTTGCTTCCAGCTCTTTGGGAAGCTAAGAAACAACTCGCTCTGCACAGTGCTCTTACAGCCTACCGGGAACATGTCTTCCAAAGGCCTGTGAAACGCAGTTTCTTTGCAGGCCTGATCTGGCTGAAGTAGGACTTCTGCTCTGGGTGTGCTACTTTGCCCTAGAGCTGAAAGGCACAACGTGCAGGCTTCTTTCCAAAGGGCGAGTTGCTCCCCACAGCATCTTGCTTCCAGCTCTTTGGGAAGCTAAGAAACAACTCGCTCTGCACAGTGCTCTTACAGCCTACCGGGAACATGTCTTCCAAAGGCCTGTGAAACGCAGTTTCTTTGCAGGCCTGATCTGGCTGAAGTAGGACTTCTGCTCTGGGTGTGCTACTTTGCCCTAGAGCTGAAAGGCACAACGTGCAGGCTTCTTTCCAAAGGGCGAGTTGGGCCCCACAGCATCTTGCTTCCAGCTCTTTGGGAAGCTAAGAAACAACTCGCTCTGCACAGTGCTCTTACAGCCTACCGGGAACATCTCTTCCAAAGGCCTGTGAAACGCAGTTTCTTTGCAGGCCTGATCTGGCTGAAGTAGGACTTCTGCTCTGGGTGTGCTACTTTGCCCTAGAGCTGAAAGGCACAACGTGCAGGCTTCTTTCCAAAGGGCGAGTTGGGCCCCACAGCATCTTGCTTCCAGCTCTTTGGGAAGCTAAGAAACAACTCGCTCTGCACAGTGCTCTTACAGCCTAGAGGGAACATCTCTTCCAAAGGCCTGTGAAACGCAGTTTCTTTGCAGGCCTGATCTGGCTGAAGTAGGACTTCTGCTCTGGGTGTGCTACTTTGCCCTAGAGCTGAAAGGCACAACGTGCAGGCTTCTTTCCAAAGGGCGAGTTGGGCCCCACAGCATCTTGCTTCCAGCTCTTTGCGAAGCTAAGAAACAACTCGCTCTGCACAGTGCTCTTACAGCCTACCGGGAACATGTCTTCCAAAGGCCTGTGAAACGCAGTTTCTTTGCAGGCCTGATCTGGCTGAAGTAGGACTTCTGCTCTGGGTGTGCTACTTTGCCCTAGAGCTGAAAGGCACAACGTGCAGGCTTCTTTCCAAAGGGCGAGTTGGGCCCCACAGCATCTTGCTTCCAGCTCTTTGGGAAGCTAAGAAACAACTCGCTCTGCACAGTGCTCTTACAGCCTACCGGGAACATGTCTTCCAAAGGCCTGTGAAACGCAGTTTCTGTGCAGGCCTGATCTGGCTGAAGTAAGACTTCTGCTCTGGGTGTGCTACTTTGCCCTAGAGCTGAAAGGCACAACGTGCAGGCTTCTTTCCAAAGGGCGAGTTGGGCCCCACAGCATCTTGCTTCCAGCTCTTTGGGAAGCTAAGAAACAACTCGCTCTGCACAGTGCTCTTACTGCCTACGGGGAACATCTCTTCCAAAGGCCTGTGAAACGCAGTTTCTTTGCAGGCCTGATCTGGCTGAAGTAGGACTTCTGCTCTGGGTGTGCTACTTTGCCCTAGAGCTGAAAGGCACAACGTGCAGGCTTCTTTCCAAAGGCGAGTTGGGCCCCACAGCATCTTGCTTCCAGCTCTTTGGGAAGCTAAGAAACAACTCGCTCTGCACCGTGCTCTTACAGCCTACAGGGAACATGTCTTCCAAAGGCCTGTGAAACGCAGTTTCTTTGCAGGCCTGATCTGGCTGAAGTAGGACTTCTGCTCTGGGTGTGCTACTTTGCCCTAGAGCTGAAAGGCACAACGTGCAGGCTTCTTTCCAAAGGGCGAGTTGGGCCCCACAGCATCTTGCTTCCAGCTCTTTGGGAAGCTAAGAAACAACTCGCTCTGCACAGTGCTCTTACAGCCTACCGGGAACATGTCTTCCAAAGGCCTGTGAAACGCAGTTTCTTTGCAGGCCTGATCTGGCTGAAGTAGGACTTCTGCTCTGGGTGTGCTACTTTGCCCTAGAGCTGAAAGGCACAACGTGCAGGCTTCTTTCCAAAGGGCGAGTTGGGCCCCACAGCATCTTGCTTCCAGCTCTTTGGGAAGCTAAGAAACAACTCGCTCTGCACAGTGCTCTTACAGCCTACCGGGAACATGTCTTCCAAAGGCCTGTGAAACGCAGTTTCTTTGCAGGCCTGATCTGGCTGAAGTAGGACTTCTGCTCTGGGTGTGCTACTTTGCCCTAGAGCTGAAAGGCACAACGTGCAGGCTTCTTTCCAAAGGGCGAGTTGGGCCCCACAGCATCTTGCTTCCAGCTCTTTGGGAAGCTAAGAAACAACTCGCTCTGCACAGTGCTCTTACAGCCTACCGGGAACATGTCTTCCAAAGGCCTGTGAAACGCAGTTTCTTTGCAGGCCTGATCTGGCTGAAGTAGGACTTCTGCTCTGGGTGTGCTACTTTGCCCTAGAGCTGAAAGGCACAACGTGCAGGCTTCTTTCCAAAGGGCGAGTTGGGCCCCACAGCATCTTGCTTCCAGCTCTTTGGGAAGCTAAGAAACAACTCGCTCTGCACAGTGCTCTTACAGCCTAGAGGGAACATCTCTTCCAAAGGCCTGTGAAACGCAGTTTCTTTGCAGGCCTGATCTGGCTGAAGTAGGACTTCTGCTCTGGGTGTGCTACTTTGCCCTAGAGCTGAAAGGCACAACGTGCAGGCTTCTTTCCAAAGGGCGAGTTGGGCCCCACAGCATCTTGCTTCCAGCTCTTTGCGAAGCTAAGAAACAACTCGCTCTGCACAGTGCTCTTACAGCCTACCGGGAACATGTCTTCCAAAGGCCTGTGAAACGCAGTTTCTTTGCAGGCCTGATCTGGCTGAAGTAGGACTTCTGCTCTGGGTGTGCTACTTTGCCCTAGAGCTGAAAGGCACAACGTGCAGGCTTCTTTCCAAAGGGCGAGTTGGGCCCCACAGCATCTTGCTTCCAGCTCTTTGCGAAGCTAAGAAACAACTCGCTCTGCACAGTGCTCTTACAGCCTACCGGGAACATGTCTTCCAAAGGCCTGTGAAACGCAGTTTCTTTGCAGGCCTGATCTGGCTGAAGTAGGACTTCTGCTCTGGGTGTGCTACTTTGCCCTAGAGCTGAAAGGTACAACGTGCAGGCTTCTTTCCAAAGGGCGAGTTGGGCCCCACAGCATCTTGCTTCCAGCTCTTTGGGAAGCTAAGAAACAACTCGCTCTGCACAGTGCTCTTACAGCCTACGGGGAACATGTCTTCCAAAGGCCTGTGAAACGCAGTTTCTTTGCAGGCCTGATCTGGCTGAAGTAGGACTTCTGCTCTGGGTGTGCTACTTTGCCCTAGAGCTGAAAGGCACAACGTGCAGGCTTCTTTCCAAAGGGCGAGTTGGGCCCCACAGCATCTTGCTTCCAGCTCTTTGGGAAGCTAAGAAACAACTCGCTCTGCACAGTGCTCTTACAGCCTAGTGGGAACATCTCTTCCAAAGGCCTGTGAAACGCAGTTTCTTTGCAGGACTGATCTGGCTGAAGTAGGACTTCTGCTCTGGGTGTGCTACTTTGCCCTAGAGCTGAAAGGCACAACGTGCAGGCTTCTTTCCAAAGGGCGAGTTGGGCCCCACAGCATCTTGCTTCCAGCTCTTTGGGAAGCTAAGAAACAACTCGCTCTGCACAGTGCTCTTACAGCCTACCGGGAACATGTCTTCCAAAGGCCTGTGAAACGCAGTTTCTTTGCAGGCCTGATCTGGCTGAAGTAGGACTTCTGCTCTGGGTGTGCTACTTTGCCCTAGAGCTGAAAGGCACAACGTGCAGGCTTCTTTCCAAAGGGCGAGTTGGGCCCCACAGCATCTTGCTTCCAGCTCTTTGGGAAGCTAAGAAACAACTCGCTCTGCACAGTGCTCTTACAGCCTACCGGGAACATGTCTTCCAAAGGCCTGTGAAACGCAGTTTCTTTGCAGGCCTGATCTGGCTGAAGTAGGACTTCTGCTCTGGGTGTGCTACTTTGCCCTAGAGCTGAAAGGCACAACGTGCAGGCTTCTTTCCAAAGGGCGAGTTGGGCCCCACAGCATCTTGCTTCCAGCTCTTTGGGAAGCTAAGAAACAACTCGCTCTGCACAGTGCTCTTACAGCCTACCGGGAACATGTCTTCCAAAGGCCTGTGAAACGCAGTTTCTTTGCAGGCCTGATCTGGCTGAAGTAGGACTTCTGCTCTGGGTGTGCTACTTTGCCCTAGAGCTGAAAGGCACAACGTGCAGGCTTCTTTCCAAAGGGCGAGTTGGGCCCCACAGCATCTTGCTTCCAGCTCTTTGGGAAGCTAAGAAACAACTCGCTCTGCACAGTGCTCTTACAGCCTAGAGGGAACATCTCTTCCAAAGGCCTGTGAAACGCAGTTTCTTTGCAGGCCTGATCTGGCTGAAGTAGGACTTCTGCTCTGGGTGTGCTACTTTGCCCTAGAGCTGAAAGGCACAACGTGCAGGCTTCTTTCCAAAGGGCGAGTTGGGCCCCACAGCATCTTGCTTCCAGCTCTTTGCGAAGCTAAGAAACAACTCGCTCTGCACAGTGCTCTTACAGCCTACCGGGAACATGTCTTCCAAAGGCCTGTGAAACGCAGTTTCTTTGCAGGCCTGATCTGGCTGAAGTAGGACTTCTGCTCTGGGTGTGCTACTTTGCCCTAGAGCTGAAAGGCACAACGTGCAGGCTTCTTTCCAAAGGGCGAGTTGGGCCCCACAGCATCTTGCTTCCAGCTCTTTGGGAAGCTAAGAAACAACTCGCTCTGCACAGTGCTCTTACAGCCTACCGGGAACATGTCTTCCAAAGGCCTGTGAAACGCAGTTTCTTTGCAGGCCTGATCTGGCTGAAGTAGGACTTCTGCTCTGGGTGTGCTACTTTGCCCTAGAGCTGAAAGGCACAACGTGCAGGCTTCTTTCCAAAGGGCGAGTTGGGCCCCACAGCATCTTGCTTCCAGCTCTTTGGGAAGCTAAGAAACAACTCGCTCTGCACAGTGCTCTTACAGCCTACCGGGAACATCTCTTCCAAAGGCCTGTGAAACGCAGTTTCTTTGCAGGCCTGATCTGGCTGAAGTAGGACTTCTGCTCTGGGTGTGCTACTTTGCCCTAGAGCTGAAAGGCACAACGTGCAGGCTTCTTTCCAAAGGGCGAGTTGGGCCCCACAGCATCTTGCTTCCAGCTCTTTGGGAAGCTAAGAAACAACTCGCTCTGCACAGTGCTCTTACAGCCTAGAGGGAACATCTCTTCCAAAGGCCTGTGAAACGCAGTTTCTTTGCAGGCCTGATCTGGCTGAAGTAGGACTTCTGCTCTGGGTGTGCTACTTTGCCCTAGAGCTGAAAGGCACAACGTGCAGGCTTCTTTCCAAAGGGCGAGTTGGGCCCCACAGCATCTTGCTTCCAGCTCTTTGGGAAGCTAAGAAACAACTCGCTCTGCACAGTGCTCTTACAGCCTAGTGGGAACATCACTTCCAAAGGCCTGTGAAACGCAGTTTCTTTGCAAGCCTGATCTGGGTGAAGTAGGACTTCTGCTCTGGGTGTGCTACTTTGCCCTAGAGCTGAAAGGCACAACGTGCAGGCTTCTTTCCAAAGGGCGAGTTGGGCCCCACAGCATCTTTCTTCCAGCTCTTTGGGAAGCTAAGAAACAACTAGCTCTGCACAGTGCTCTTACAGCCTACCGGGAACATGTCTTCCAAAGGCCTGTGAAACGCAGTTTCTTTGCTGGCCTGATCTGGCTGAAGTAGGACTTCTGCTCTGGGTGTGCTACTTTGCCCTAGAGCTGAAAGGCACAACGTGCAGGCTTCTTTCCAAAGGGCGAGTTGGGCCCCACAGCATCTTGCTTCCAGCTCTTTGGGAAGCTAAGAAACAACTCGCTCTGCACAGTGCTCTTACAGCCTACCGGGAACATCTCTTCCAAAGGCCTGTGAAACGCAGTTTCTTTGCAGGCCTGATCTGGCTGAAGTAGGACTTCTGCTCTGGGTGTGCTACTTTGCCCTAGAGCTGAAAGGCACAACGTGCAGGCTTCTTTCCAAAGGGCGAGTTGGGCCCCACAGCATCTTGCTTCCAGCTCTTTGGGAAGCTAAGAAACAACTCGCTCTGCACAGTGCTCTTACAGCCTACCGGGAACATGTCTTCCAAAGGCCTGTGAAACGCAGTTTCTTTGCAGGCCTGATCTGGCTGAAGTAGGACTTCTGCTCTGGGTGTGCTACTTTGCCCTAGAGCTGAAAGGCACAACGTGCAGGCTTCTTTCCAAAGGGCGAGTTGGGCCCCACAGCATCTTGCTTCCAGCTCTTTGGGAAGCTAAGAAACAACTCGCTCTGCACAGTGCTCTTACAGCCTACCGGGAACATGTCTTCCAAAGGCCTGTGAAACGCAGTTTCTTTGCAGGCCTGATCTGGCTGAAGTAGGACTTCTGCTCTGGGTGTGCTACTTTGCCCTAGAGCTGAAAGGCACAACGTGCAGGCTTCTTTCCAAAGGGCGAGTTGGGCCCCACAGCATCTTGCTTCCAGCTCTTTGGGAAGCTAAGAAACAACTCGCTCTGCACAGTGCTCTTACAGCCTACCGGGAACATGTCTTCCAAAGGCCTGTGAAACGCAGTTTCTTTGCAGGCCTGATCTGGCTGAAGTAGGACTTCTGCTCTGGGTGTGCTACTTTGCCCTAGAGCTGAAAGGCACAACGTGCAGGCTTCTTTCCAAAGGGCGAGTTGGGCCCCACAGCATCTTGCTTCCAGCTCTTTGGGAAGCTAAGAAACAACTCGCTCTGCACAGTGCTCTTACAGCCTACCGGGAACATGTCTTCCAAAGGCCTGTGAAACGCAGTTTCTTTGCAGGCCTGATCTGGCTGAAGTAGGACTTCTGCTCTGGGTGTGCTACTTTGCCCTAGAGCTGAAAGGCACAACGTGCAGGCTTCTTTCCAAAGGGCGAGTTGGGCCCCACAGCATCTTGCTTCCAGCTCTTTGGGAAGCTAAGAAACAACTCGCTCTGCACAGTGCTCTTACAGCCTACCGGGAACATCTCTTCCAAAGGCCTGTGAAACGCAGTTTCTTTGCAGGCCTGATCTGGCTGAAGTAGGACTTCTGCTCTGGGTGTGCTACTTTGCCCTAGAGCTGAAAGGCACAACGTGCAGGCTTCTTTCCAAAGGGCGAGTTGGGCCCCACAGCATCTTGCTTCCAGCTGTTTGGGAAGCTAAGAAACAACTCGCTCTGCACAGTGCTCTTACAGCCTACCGGGAACATGTCTTCCAAAGGCCTGTGAAACGCAGTTTCTTTGCAGGCCTGATCTGGCTGAAGTAGGACTTCTGCTCTGGGTGTGCTACTTTGCCCTAGAGCTGAAAGGCACAACGTGCAGGCTTCTTTCCAAAGGGCGAGTTGGGCCCCACAGCATCTTGCTTCCAGCTCTTTGGGAAGCTAAGAAACAACTCGCTCTGCACAGTGCTCTTACAGCCTACCGGGAACATGTCTTCCAAAGGCCTGTGAAACGCAGTTTCTTTGCAGGCCTGATCTGGCTGAAGTAGGACTTCTGCTCTGGGTGTGCTACTTTGCCCTAGAGCTGAAAGGCACAACGTGCAGGCTTCTTTCCAAAGGGCGAGTTGGGCCCCACAGCATCTTGCTTCCAGCTCTTTGGGAAGCTAAGAAACAACTCGCTCTGCACAGTGCTCTTACAGCCTACCGGGAACATCTCTTCCAAAGGCCTGTGAAACGCAGTTTCTTTGCAGGCCTGATCTGGCTGAAGTAGGACTTCTGCTCTGGGTGTGCTACTTTGCCCTAGAGCTGAAAGGCACAACGTGCAGGCTTCTTTCCAAAGGGCGAGTTGGGCCCCACAGCATCTTGCTTCCAGCTCTTTGGGAAGCTAAGAAACAACTCGCTCTGCACAGTGCTCTTACAGCCTACCGGGAACATGTCTTCCAAAGGCCTGTGAAACGCAGTTTCTTTGCAGGCCTGATCTGGCTGAAGTAGGACTTCTGCTCTGGGTGTGCTACTTTGCCCTAGAGCTGAAAGGCACAACGTGCAGGCTTCTTTCCAAAGGGCGAGTTGGGCCCCACAGCATCTTGCTTCCAGCTCTTTGGGAAGCTAAGAAACAACTCGCTCTGCACAGTGCTCTTACAGCCTACCGGGAACATGTCTTCCAAAGGCCTGTGAAACGCAGTTTCTTTGCAGGCCTGATCTGGCTGAAGTAGGACTTCTGCTCTGGGTGTGCTACTTTGCCCTAGAGCTGAAAGGCACAACGTGCAGGCTTCTTTCCAAAGGGCGAGTTGGGCCCCACAGCATCTTGCTTCCAGCTCTTTGGGAAGCTAAGAAACAACTCGCTCTGCACAGTGCTCTTACAGCCTACCGGGAACATGTCTTCCAAAGGCCTGTGAAACGCAGTTTCTTTGCAGGCCTGATCTGGCTGAAGTAGGACTTCTGCTCTGGGTGTGCTACTTTGCCCTAGAGCTGAAAGGCACAACGTGCAGGCTTCTTTCCAAAGGGCGAGTTGGGCCCCACAGCATCTTGCTTCCAGCTCTTTGGGAAGCTAAGAAACAACTCGCTCTGCACAGTGCTCTTACAGCCTACCGGGAACATCTCTTCCAAAGGCCTGTGAAACGCAGTTTCTTTGCAGGCCTGATCTGGCTGAAGTAGGACTTCTGCTCTGGGTGTGCTACTTTGCCCTAGAGCTGAAAGGCACAACGTGCAGGCTTCTTTCCAAAGGGCGAGTTGGGCCCCACAGCATCTTGCTTCCAGCTCTTTGGGAAGCTAAGAAACAACTCGCTCTGCACAGTGCTCTTACAGCCTACCGGGAACATCTCTTCCAAAGGCCTGTGAAACGCAGTTTCTTTGCAGGCCTGATCTGGCTGAAGTAGGACTTCTGCTCTGGGTGTGCTACTTTGCCCTAGAGCTGAAAGGCACAACGTGCAGGCTTCTTTCCAAAGGGCGAGTTGGGCCCCACAGCATCTTGCTTCCAGCTCTTTGGGAAGCTAAGAAACAACTCGCTCTGCACAGTGCTCTTACAGCCTACCGGGAACATCTCTTCCAAAGGCCTGTGAAACGCAGTTTCTTTGCAGGCCTGATCTGGCTGAAGTAGGACTTCTGCTCTGGGTGTGCTACTTTGCCCTAGAGCTGAAAGGCACAACGTGCAGGCTTCTTTCCAAAGGGCGAGTTGGGCCCCACAGCATCTTGCTTCCAGCTCTTTGGGAAGCTAAGAAACAACTCGCTCTGCACAGTGCTCTTACAGCCTACCGGGAACATGTCTTCCAAAGGCCTGTGAAACGCAGTTTCTTTGCAGGCCTGATCTGGCTGAAGTAGGACTTCTGCTCTGGGTGTGCTACTTTGCCCTAGAGCTGAAAGGCACAACGTGCAGGCTTCTTTCCAAAGGGCGAGTTGGGCCCCACAGCATCTTGCTTCCAGCTCTTTGGGAAGCTAAGAAACAACTCGCTCTGCACAGTGCTCTTACAGCCTACCGGGAACATGTCTTCCAAAGGCCTGTGAAACGCAGTTTCTTTGCAGGCCTGATCTGGCTGAAGTAGGACTTCTGCTCTGGGTGTGCTACTTTGCCCTAGAGCTGAAAGGCACAACGTGCAGGCTTCTTTCCAAAGGGCGAGTTGGGCCCCACAGCATCTTGCTTCCAGCTCTTTGGGAAGCTAAGAAACAACTCGCTCTGCACAGTGCTCTTACAGCCTAGTGGGAACATCTCTTCCAAAGGCCTGTGAAACGCAGTTTCTTTGCAGGCCTGATCTGGCTGAAGTAGGACTTCTGCTCTGGGTGTGCTACTTTGCCCTAGAGCTGAAAGGCACAACGTGCAGGCTTCTTTCCAAAGGGCGAGTTGGGCCCCACAGCATCTTGCTTCCAGCTCTTTGGGAAGCTAAGAAACAACTCGCTCTGCACAGTGCTCTTACAGCCTACCGGGAACATCTCTTCCAAAGGCCTGTGAAATGCAGTTTCTTTGCAGGCCTGATCTGGCTGAAGTAGGACTTCTGCTCTGGGTGTGCTACTTTGCCCTAGAGCTGAAAGGCACAACGTGCAGGCTTCTTTCCAAAGGGCGAGTTGGGCCCCACAGCATCTTGCTTCCAGCTCTTTGGGAAGCTAAGAAACAACTCGCTCTGCACAGTGCTCTTAGAGCCTAGGGGGAACATCACTTCCAAAGGCCTGTGAAACGCAGTTTCTTTGCAGGCCTGATCTGGCTGAAGTAGGACTTCTGCTCTGGGTGTGCTACTTTGCCCTAGAGCTGAAAGGCACAACGTGCAGGCTTCTTTCCAAAGGGCGAGTTGGGCCCCACAGCATCTTGCTTCCAGCTCTTTGGGAAGCTAAGAAACAACTCGCTCTGCACAGTGCTCTTACAGCCTACCGGGAACATCTCTTCCAAAGGCCTGTGAAACGCAGTTTCTTTGCAGGCCTGATCTGGCTGAAGTAGGACTTCTGCTCTGGGTGTGCTACTTTGCCCTAGAGCTGAAAGGCACAACGTGCAGGCTTCTTTCCAAAGGGCGAGTTGGGCCCCACAGCATCTTGCTTCCAGCTCTTTGGGAAGCTAAGAAACAACTCGCTCTGCACAGTGCTCTTACAGCCTACCGGGAACATGTCTTCCAAAGGCCTGTGAAACGCAGTTTCTTTGCAGGCCTGATCTGGCTGAAGTCGGACTTCTGCTCTGGGTGTGCTACTTTGCCCTAGAGCTGAAAGGCACAACGTGCAGGCTTCTTTAAAAAGGGTGAGTTGGGCCCCACAGCATCTTGCTTCCAGCTCTTTGGGAAGCTAAGAAACAACTCGCTCTGCACAGTGCTCTTACAGCCTACTGGGAACATGTCTTCCAAAGGCCTGAGAAACGCAGTTTCTTTGCAGGCCTGATCTGGCTGAAGTAGGACTTCTGCTCTGGGTGTGCTACTTTGCCCTACAGCTGAAAGGCACAACGTGCAGGCTTCTTTCCAAAGGGCGAGTTGGGCCCCACAGTATTTTGCTTCCAGCTCTTTGGGAAGCTAAGAAACAACTCGCTCTGCACAGTGCTCTTACAGCCTACCGGGAACATGTCTTGCAGAGGCCTGTGAAACGCAGATTCTTTGCAGGCCTGATCTGGCTGAAGTAGGACTTCTGCTCTGGGTGTGCTACTTTGCCCTAGAGCTGAAAGGCACAACGTGCAGGCTTCTTTCCAAAGGGCGAGTTGGGCCCCACAGCATCTTGCTTCCAGCTCTTTGGGAAGCTAAGAAACAACTCGCTCTGCACAGTGCTCTTACAGCCTACCGGGAGCATCTCTTCCAAAGGCCTGTGAAACGCAGTTTCTTTGCAGGCCTGATCTGGCTGAAGTAGGACTTCTGCTCTGGGTGTGCTACTTTGCCCTAGAGCTGAAAGGCACAACGTGCAGGCTTCTTTCCAAAGGGCGAGTTGGGCCCCACAGCATCTTGCTTCCAGCTCTTTGGGAAGCTAAGAAACAACTCGCTCTGCACAGTGCTCTTACAGCCTACCGGGAACATGTCTTCCAAAGGCCTGTGAAACGCAGTTTCTTTGCAGGCCTGATCTGGCTGAAGTAGGACTTCTGCTCTGGGTGTGCTACTTTGCCCTAGAGCTGAAAGGCACAACGTGCAGGCTTCTTTCCAAAGGGCGAGTTGGGCCCCACAGCATCTTGCTTCCAGCTCTTTGGGAAGCTAAGAAACAACTCGCTCTGCACAGTGCTCTTACAGCCTACTAGGAACATGTCTTCCAAAGGCCTGTGAAACGCAGTTTCTTTGCAGGCCTGATCTGGCTGAAGTAGGACTTCTGCTCTGGGTGTGCTACTTTGCCCTAGAGCTGAAAGGCACAACGTGCAGGCTTCTTTCCAAAGGGCGAGTTGGGCCCCACAGCATCTTGCTTCCAGCTCTTTGGGAAGCTAAGAAACAACTCGCTCTGCACAGTGCTCTTACAGCCTACCGGGAACATGTCTTCCAAAGGCCTGTGAAACGCAGTTTCTTTGCAGGCCTGATCTGGCTGAAGTAGGACTTCTGCTCTGGGTGTGCTACTTTGCCCTAGAGCTGAAAGGCACAACGTGCAGGCTTCTGTCCATAGGGCGAGTTGGGCCCCACAGCATCTTGCTTCCAGCTCTTTGGGAAGCTAAGAAACAACTCGCTCTGCACAGTGCTCTTACAGCCTACCGGGAACATGTCTTGCAAAGGCCTGTGAAACGCAGTTTCTTTGCAGGCCTGATCTGGCTGAAGTAGGACTTCTGCTCTGGGTGTGCTACTTGCCCTAGAGCTGAAAGGCACAACGTGCAGGCTTCTTTCCAAAGGGCGAGTTGGGCCCCACAGCATCTTGCTTCCAGCTCTTTGGGAAGCTAAGAAACAACTCGCTCTGCACAGTGCTCTTACAGCCTACCGGGAACATCTCTTCCAAAGGCCTGTGAAATGCAGTTTCTTTGCAGGCCTGATCTGGCTGAAGTAGGACTTCTGCTCTGGGAGTGCTACTTTGCCCTAGAGCTGAAAGGCACAACGTGCAGGCTTCTTTCCAAAGGGCGAGTTGGGCCCCACAGCATCTTGCTTCCAGCTCTTTGGGAAGCTAAGAAACAACTCGCTCTGCACAGTGCTCTTACAGCCTACCGGGAACATGTCTTCCAAAGGCCTGTGAAACGCAGTTTCTTTGCAGGCCTGATCTGGCTGAAGTCGGACTTCTGCTCTGGGTGTGCTACTTTGCCCTAGAGCTGAAAGGCACAACGTGCAGGCTTCTTTCCAAAGGCGAGTTGGGCCCCACAGCATCTTGCTTCCAGCTCTTTGGGAAGCTAAGAAACAACTCGCTCTGCACAGTGCTCTTACAGCCTACCGGGAACATGTCTTCCAAAGGCCTGTGAAACGCAGTTTCTTTGCAGGCCTGATCTGGCTGAAGTAGGACTTCTGCTCTGGGTGTGCTACTTTGCCCTAGAGCTGAAAGGCACAACGTGCAGGCTTCTTTCCAAAGGGCGAGTTGGGCCCCACAGCATCTTGCTTCCAGCTCTTTGGGAAGCTAAGAAACAACTCGCTCTGCACAGTGCTCTTACAGCCTACCGGGAACATGTCTTGCAAAGGCCTGTGAAACGCAGTTTCTTTGCAGGCCTGATCTGGCTGAAGTAGGACTTCTGCTCTGGGTGTGCTACTTTGCCCTAGAGCTGAAAGGCACAACGTGCAGGCTTCTTTCCAAAGGGCGAGTTGGGCCCCACAGCATCTTGCTTCCAGCTCTTTGGGAAGCTAAGAAACAACTCGCACTGCACAGCGCTCTTACAGCCTACCGGGAATATCTCTTCCAAAGGCCTGTGAAACGCAGTTTCTTTGCAGGCCTGATCTGGCTGAAGTAGGACTTCTGCTCTGGGTGTGCTACTTTGCCCTAGAGCTGAAAGGCACAACGTGCAGGCTTCTTTCCAAAGGGCGAGTTGGGCCCCACAGCATCTTGCTTCCAGCTCTTTGGGAAGCTAAGAAACAACTCGCTCTGCACAGTGCTCTTACAGCCTACCGGGAACATGTCTTGCAAAGGCCTGTGAAACGCAGTTTCTTTGCAGGCCTGATCTGGCTGAAGTAGGACTTCTGCTCTGGGTGTGCTACTTTGCCCTAGAGCTGAAAGGCACAACGTGCAGGCTTCTTTCCAAAGGGCGAGTTGGGCCCCACAGCATCTTGCTTCCAGCTCTTTGGGAAGCTAAGAAACAACTCGCTCTGCACAGTGCTCTTACAGCCTACTGGGAACATCTCTTCCAAAGGCCTGTGAAACGCAGTTTCTTTGCAGGCCTGATCTGGCTGAAGTAGGACTTCTGCTCTGGGTGTGCTACTTTGCCCTAGAGCTGAAAGGCACAACGTGCAGGCTTCTTTCCAAAGGGCGAGTTGGGCCCCACAGCATCTTGCTTCCAGCTCTTTGGGAAGCTAAGAAACAACTCGCTCTGCACAGTGCTCTTACAGCCTACCGGGAACATCTCTTCCAAAGGCCTGTGAAACGCAGTTTCTTTGCAGGCCTGATCTGGCTGAAGTAGGACTTCTGCTCTGGGTGTGCTACTTTGCCCTAGAGCTGAAAGGCACAACGTGCAGGCTTCTTTCCAAAGGGCGAGTTGGGCCCCACAGCATCTTGCTTCCAGCTCTTTGGGAAGCTAAGAAACAACTCGCTCTGCACAGTGCTCTTACAGCCTACGTGGAGCATCTCTTCCAAAGGCCTGTGAAACGCAGTTTCTTTGCAGGCCTGATCTGGCTGTAGTAGGACTTCTGCTCTGGGTGTGCTACTTTGCCCTAGAGCTGAAAGGCACAACGTGCAGGCTTCTTTCCAAAGGGCGAGTTGGGCCCCACAGCATCTTGCTTCCAGCTCTTTGGGAAGCTAAGAAACAACTCGCTCTGCACAGTGCTCTTACAGCCTACCGGGAACATGTCTTCCAAAGGCCTGTGAAACGCAGTTTCTTTGCAGGCCTGATCTGGCTGAAGTAGGACTTCTGCTCTGGGTGTGCTACTTTGCCCTAGAGCTGAAAGGCACAACGTGCAGGCTTCTTTCCAAAGGGCGAGTTGGGCCCCACAGCATCTTGCTTCCAGCTCTTTGGGAAGCTAAGAAACAACTCGCTCTGCACAGTGCTCTTACAGCCTACCGGGAACATCTCTTCCAAAGGCCTGTGAAACGCAGTTTCTTTGCAGGCCTGATCTGGCTGAAGTAGGACTTCTGCTCTGGGTGTGCTACTTTGCCCTAGAGCTGAAAGGCACAACGTGCAGGCTTCTTTCCAAAGGCGAGTTGGGCCCCACAGCATCTTGCTTCCAGCTCTTTGGGAAGCTAAGAAACAACTCGCTCTGCACAGTGCTCTTACAGCCTACCGGGAACATGTCTTCCAAAGGCCTGTGAAACGCAGTTTCTTTGCAGGCCTGATCTGGCTGAAGTAGGACTTCTGCTCTGGGTGTGCTACTTTGCCCTAGAGCTGAAAGGCACAACGTGCAGGCTTCTTTCCAAAGGGCGAGTTGGGCCCCACAGCATCTTGCTTCCAGCTCTTTGGGAAGCTAAGAAACAACTCGCTCTGCACAGTGCTCTTACAGCCTACCGGGAACATGTCTTGCAAAGGCCTGTGAAACGCAGTTTCTTTGCAGGCCTGATCTGGCTGAAGTAGGACTTCTGCTCTGGGTGTGCTACTTTGCCCTAGAGCTGAAAGGCACAACGTGCAGGCTTCTTTCCAAAGGGCGAGTTGGGCCCCACAGCATCTTGCTTCCAGCTCTTTGGGAAGCTAAGAAACAACTCGCACTGCACAGCGCTCTTACAGCCTACCGGGAATATCTCTTCCAAAGGCCTGTGAAACGCAGTTTCTTTGCAGGCCTGATCTGGCTGAAGTAGGACTTCTGCTCTGGGTGTGCTACTTTGCCCTAGAGCTGAAAGGCACAACGTGCAGGCTTCTTTCCAAAGGGCGAGTTGGGCCCCACAGCATCTTGCTTCCAGCTCTTTGGGAAGCTAAGAAACAACTCGCTCTGCACAGTGCTCTTACAGCCTACCGGGAACATGTCTTCCAAAGGCCTGTGAAACGCAGTTTCTTTGCAGGCCTGATCTGGCTGAAGTAGGACTTCTGCTCTGGGTGTGCTACTTTGCCCTAGAGCTGAAAGGCACAACGTGCAGGCTTCTTTCCAAAGGGCGAGTTGGGCCCCACAGCATCTTGCTTCCAGCTCTTTGGGAAGCTAAGAAACAACTCGCTCTGCACAGTGCTCTTACAGCCTAGCGGGAACATCTCTTCCAAAGGCCTGTGAAACGCAGTTTCTTTGCAGGCCTGATCTGGCTGAAGTAGGACTTCTGCTCTGGGTGTGCTACTTTGCCCTAGAGCTGAAAGGCACAACGTGCAGGCTTCTTTCCAAAGGGCGAGTTGGGCCCCACAGCATCTTGCTTCCAGCTCTTTGGGAAGCTAAGAAACAACTCGCTCTGCACAGTGCTCTTACAGCCTACCGGGAACATCTCTTCCAAAGGCCTGTGAAACGCAGTTTCTTTGCAGGCCTGATCTGGCTGAAGTAGGACTTCTGCTCTGGGTGTGCTACTTTGCCCTAGAGCTGAAAGGCACAACGTGCAGGCTTCTTTCCTAAGGGCGAGTTGGGCCCCAAAGCATCTTGCTTCCAGCTCTTTGGGAAGCTAAGAAACAACTCGCTCTGCACAGTGCTCTTACAGCCTACCGGGAACATCTCTTCCAAAGGCCTGTGAAACGCAGTTTCTTTGCAGGCCTGATCTGGCTGAAGTAGGACTTCTGCTCTGGGTGTGCTACTTTGCCCTAGAGCTGAAAGGCACAACGTGCAGGCTTCTTTCCAAAGGGCGAGTTGGGCCCCACAGCATCTTGCTTCCAGCTCTTTGGGAAGCTAAGAAACAACTCGCTCTGCACAGTGCTCTTACAGCCTACCGGGAACATGTCTTCCAAAGGCCTGTGAAACGCAGTTTCTTTGCAGGCCTGATCTGGCTGAAGTAGGACTTCTGCTCTGGGTGTGCTACTTTGCCCTACAGCTGAAAGGCACAACGTGCAGGCTTCTTTCCAAAGGGCGAGTTGGGCCCCACAGCATCTTGCTTCCAGCTCTTTGGGAAGCTAAGAAACAACTCGCTCTGCACAGTGCTCTTACAGCCTACCGGGAACATGTCTTGCAGAGGCCTCTGAAACGCAGTTTCTTTGCAGGCCTGATCTGGCTGAAGTAGGACTTCTGCTCTGGGTGTGCTACTTTGCCCTAGAGCTGAAAGGCACAACGTGCAGGCTTCTTTCCAAAGGGCGAGTTGGGCCCCACAGCATCTTGCTTCCAGCTCTTTGGGAAGCTAAGAAACAACTCGCTCTGCACAGTGCTCTTACAGCCTAGTGGGAACATCTCTTCCAAAGGCCTGTGAAACGCAGTTTCTTTGCAGGCCTGATCTGGCTGAAGTAGGACTTCTGCTCTGGGTGTGCTACTTTGCCCTAGAGCTGAAAGGCACAACGTGCAGGCTTCTTTCCAAAGGGCGAGTTGGGCCCCACAGCATCTTGCTTCCAGCTCTTTGGGAAGCTAAGAAACAACTCGCTCTGCACAGTGCTCTTACAGCCTACCGGGAACATGTCTTGCAAAGGCCTGTGAAACGCAGTTTCTTTGCAGGCCTGATCTGGCTGAAGTAGGACTTCTGCTCTGGGTGTGCTACTTTGCCCTAGAGCTGAAAGGCACAACGTGCAGGCTTCTTTCCAAAGGGCGAGTTGGGCCCCACAGCATCTTGCTTCCAGCTCTTTGGGAAGCTAAGAAACAACTCGCTCTGCACAGTGCTCTTACAGCCTACTGGGAACATCTCTTCCAAAGGCCTGTGAAACGCAGTTTCTTTGCAGGCCTGATCTGGCTGAAGTAGGACTTCTGCTCTGGGTGTGCTACTTTGCCCTAGAGCTGAAAGGCACAACGTGCAGGCTTCTTTCCAAAGGGCGAGTTGGGCCCCACAGCATCTTGCTTCCAGCTCTTTGGGAAGCTAAGAAACAACTCGCTCTGCACAGTGCTCTTACAGCCTACCGGGAACATCTCTTCCAAAGGCCTGTGAAACGCAGTTTCTTTGCAGGCCTGATCTGGCTGAAGTAGGACTTCTGCTCTGGGTGTGCTACTTTGCCCTAGAGCTGAAAGGCACAACGTGCAGGCTTCTTTCCAAAGGGCGAGTTGGGCCCCACAGCATCTTGCTTCCAGCTCTTTGGGAAGCTAAGAAACAACTCGCTCTGCACAGTGCTCTTACAGCCTACGTGGAGCATCTCTTCCAAAGGCCTGTGAAACGCAGTTTCTTTGCAGGCCTGATCTGGCTGTAGTAGGACTTCTGCTCTGGGTGTGCTACTTTGCCCTAGAGCTGAAAGTCACAACGTGCAGGCTTCTTTCCAAAGGGCGAGTTGGGCCCCACAGCATCTTGCTTCCAGCTCTTTGGGAAGCTAAGAAACAACTCGCTCTGCACAGTGCTCTTACAGCCTACCGGGAACATGTCTTCCAAAGGCCTGTGAAACGCAGTTTCTTTGCAGGCCTGATCTGGCTGAAGTAGGACTTCTGCTCTGGGTGTGCTACTTTGCCCTAGAGCTGAAAGGCACAACGTGCAGGCTTCTTTCCAAAGGGCGAGTTGGGCCCCACAGCATCTTGCTTCCAGCTCTTTGGGAAGCTAAGAAACAACTCGCTCTGCACAGTGCTCTTACAGCCTACCGGGAACATCTCTTCCAAAGGCCTGTGAAACGCAGTTTCTTTGCAGGCCTGATCTGGCTGAAGTAGGACTTCTGCTCTGGGTGTGCTACTTTGCCCTAGAGCTGAAAGGCACAACGTGCAGGCTTCTTTCCAAAGGCGAGTTGGGCCCCACAGCATCTTGCTTCCAGCTCTTTGGGAAGCTAAGAAACAACTCGCTCTGCACAGTGCTCTTACAGCCTACCGGGAACATGTCTTCCAAAGGCCTGTGAAACGCAGTTTCTTTGCAGGCCTGATCTGGCTGAAGTAGGACTTCTGCTCTGGGTGTGCTACTTTGCCCTAGAGCTGAAAGGCACAACGTGCAGGCTTCTTTCCAAAGGGCGAGTTGGGCCCCACAGCATCTTGCTTCCAGCTCTTTGGGAAGCTAAGAAACAACTCGCTCTGCACAGTGCTCTTACAGCCTACCGGGAACATGTCTTGCAAAGGCCTGTGAAACGCAGTTTCTTTGCAGGCCTGATCTGGCTGAAGTAGGACTTCTGCTCTGGGTGTGCTACTTTGCCCTAGAGCTGAAAGGCACAACGTGCAGGCTTCTTTCCAAAGGGCGAGTTGGGCCCCACAGCATCTTGCTTCCAGCTCTTTGGGAAGCTAAGAAACAACTCGCACTGCACAGCGCTCTTACAGCCTACCGGGAATATCTCTTCCAAAGGCCTGTGAAACGCAGTTTCTTTGCAGGCCTGATCTGGCTGAAGTAGGACTTCTGCTCTGGGTGTGCTACTTTGCCCTAGAGCTGAAAGGCACAACGTGCAGGCTTCTTTCCAAAGGGCGAGTTGGGCCCCACAGCATCTTGCTTCCAGCTCTTTGGGAAGCTAAGAAACAACTCGCTCTGCACAGTGCTCTTACAGCCTACCGGGAACATCTCTTCCAAAGGCCTGTGAAACGCAGTTTCTTTGCAGGCCTGATCTGGCTGAAGTAGGACTTCTGCTCTGGGTGTGCTACTTTGCCCTAGAGCTGAAAGGCACAACGTGCAGGCTTCTTTCCAAAGGGCGAGTTGGGCCCCACAGCATCTTGCTTCCAGCTCTTTGGGAAGCTAAGAAACAACTCGCTCTGCACAGTGCTCTTACAGCCTAGCGGGAACATCTCTTCCAAAGGCCTGTGAAACGCAGTTTCTTTGCAGGCCTGATCTGGCTGAAGTAGGACTTCTGCTCTGGGTGTGCTACTTTGCCCTAGAGCTGAAAGGCACAACGTGCAGGCTTCTTTCCAAAGGGCGAGTTGGGCCCCACAGCATCTTGCTTCCAGCTCTTTGGGAAGCTAAGAAACAACTCGCTCTGCACAGTGCTCTTACAGCCTACCGGGAACATCTCTTCCAAAGGCCTGTGAAACGCAGTTTCTTTGCAGGCCTGATCTGGCTGAAGTAGGACTTCTGCTCTGGGTGTGCTACTTTGCCCTAGAGCTGAAAGGCACAACGTGCAGGCTTCTTTCCTAAGGGCGAGTTGGGCCCCAAAGCATCTTGCTTCCAGCTCTTTGGGAAGCTAAGAAACAACTCGCTCTGCACAGTGCTCTTACAGCCTACCGGGAACATGTCTTCCAAAGGCCTGTGAAACGCAGTTTCTTTGCAGGCCTGATCTGGCTGAAGTAGGACTTCTGCTCTGGGTGTGCTACTTTGCCCTAGAGCTGAAAGGCACAACGTGCAGGCTTCTTTCCAAAGGGCGAGTTGGGCCCCACAGCATCTTGCTTCCAGCTCTTTGGGAAGCTAAGAAACAACTCGCTCTGCACAGTGCTCTTACAGCCTACCGGGAACATGTCTTCCAAAGGCCTGTGAAACGCAGTTTCTTTGCAGGCCTGATCTGGCTGAAGTAGGACTTCTGCTCTGGGTGTGCTACTTTGCCCTACAGCTGAAAGGCACAACGTGCAGGCTTCTTTCCAAAGGGCGAGTTGGGCCCCACAGCATCTTGCTTCCAGCTCTTTGGGAAGCTAAGAAACAACTCGCTCTGCACAGTGCTCTTACAGCCTACCGGGAACATCTCTTCCAAAGGCCTGTGAAACGCAGTTTCTTTGCAGGCCTGATCTGGCTGAAGTAGGACTTCTGCTCTGGGTGTGCTACTTTGCCCTAGAACTGAAAGGCACAACGTGCAGGCTTCTTTCCAAAGGGCGAGTTGGGCCCCACAGCATCTTGCTTCCAGCTCTTTGGGAAGCTAAGAAACAACTCGCTCTGCACAGTGCTCTTACAGCCTACCGGGAACATCTCTTCCAAAGGCCTGTGAAACGCAGTTTCTTTGCAGGCCTGATCTGGCTGAAGTAGGACTTCTGCTCTGGGTGTGCTACTTTGCCCTAGAGCTGAAAGGCACAACGTGCAGGCTTCTTTCCAAAGGGCGAGTTGGGCCCCACAGCATCTTGCTTCCAGCTCTTTGGGAAGCTAAGAAACAACTCGCTCTGCACAGTGCTCTTACAGCCTACCGGGAACATCGCTTCCAAAGGCCTGTGAAACGCAGTTTCTTTGCAGGCCTGATCTGGCTGAAGTAGGACTTCTGCTCTGGGTGTGCTACTTTGCCCTTGAGCTGAAAGGCACAACGTGCAGGCTTCTGTCCAAAGGGCGAGTTGGGCCCCACAGCATCTTGCTTCCAGCTCTTTGGGAAGCTAAGAAACAACTCGCTCTGCACAGTGCTTTTACAGCCTACCGGGAACATGTCTTCCAAAGGCCAGTGAAACGCAGTTTCTTTGCAGGCCTGATCTGGCTGAAGTAGGACTTCTGCTCTGGGTGTGCTACTTTGCCCTAGAGCTGAAAGGCACAACGTGCAGGCTTCTTTCCAAAGGGCGAGTTGGGCCCCACAGCATCTTGCTTCCAGCTCTTTGGGAAGCTAAGAAACAACTCGCTCTGCACAGTGCTCTTACAGCCTACCGGGAACATCTCTTCCAAAGGCCTGTGAAACGCAGTTTCTTTGCAGGCCTGATCTGGCTGAAGTAGGACTTCTGCTCTGGGTGTGCTACTTTGCCCTAGAGCTGAAAGGCACAACGTGCAGGCTTCTTTCCAAAGGGCGAGTTGGGCCCCACAGCATCTTGCTTCCAGCTCTTTGGGAAGCTAAGAAACAACTCGCTCTGCACAGTGCTCTTACAGCCTAGCGGGAACATCTCTTCCAAAGGCCTGTGAAACGCAGTTTCTTTGCAGGCCTGATCTGGCTGAAGTAGGACTTCTGCTCTGGGTGTGCTACTTTGCCCTAGAGCTGAAAGGCACAACGTGCAGGCTTCTTTCCAAAGGGCGAGTTGGGCCCCACAGCATCTTGCTTCCAGCTCTTTGGGAAGCTAAGAAACAACTCGCTCTGCACAGTGCTCTTACAGCCTACCGGGAACATCTCTTCCAAAGGCCTGTGAAACGCAGTTTCTTTGCAGGCCTGATCTGGCTGAAGTAGGACTTCTGCTCTGGGTGTGCTACTTTGCCCTAGAGCTGAAAGGCACAACGTGCAGGCTTCTTTCCAAAGGGCGAGTTGGGCCCCACAGCATCTTGCTTCCAGCTCTTTGGGAAGCTAAGAAACAACTCGATCTGCACAGTGCTCTTACAGCCTACCGGGAACATCTCTTCCAAAGGCCTGTGAAACGCAGTTTCTTTGCAGGCCTGATCTGGCTGAAGTAGGACTTCTGCTCTGGGTGTGCTACTTTGCCCTAGAGCTGAAAGGCACAACGTGCAGGCTTCTTTCCAAAGGGCGAGTTGGGCCCCACAGCATCTTGCTTCCAGCTCTTTGGGAAGCTAAGAAACAACTCGCTCTGCACAGTGCTCTTACAGCCTACCGGGAACATGTCTTCCAAAGGCCTGTGAAACGCAGTTTCTTTGCAGGCCTGATCTGGCTGAAGTAGGACTTCTGCTCTGGGTGTGCTACTTTGCCCTAGAGCTGAAAGGCACAACGTGCAGGCTTCTTTCCAAAGGGCGAGTTGGGCCCCACAGCATCTTGCTTCCAGCTCTTTGGGAAGCTAAGAAACAACTCGCTCTGCACAGTGCTCTTACAGCCTACCGGGAATATCACTTCCAAAGGCCTGTGAAACGCAGTTTCTTTGCAGGCCTGATCTGGCTGAAGTAGGACTTCTGCTCTGGGTGTGCTACTTTGCCCTAGAGCTGAAAGGCACAACGTGCAGGCTTCTGTCCAAAGGGCGAGTTGGGCCCCACAGCATCTTGCTTCCAGCTCTTTGGGAAGCTAAGAAACAACTCGCTCTGCACAGTGCTCTTACAGCCTACCGGGAACATGTCTTCCAAAGGCCAGTGAAACGCAGTTTCTTTGCAGGCCTGATCTGGCTGAAGTAGGACTTCTGCTCTGGGTGTGCTACTTTGCCCTAGAGCTGAAAGGCACAACGTGCAGGCTTCTTTCCAAAGGGCGAGTTGGGCCCCACAGCATCTTTCTTCCAGCTCTTTGGGAAGCTAAGAAACAACTCGCTCTGCACAGTGCTCTTACAGCCTACCGGGAACATGTCTTCCAAAGGCCTGTGAAACGCAGTTTCTTTGCAGGCCTGATCTGGCTGAAGTAGGACTTCTGCTCTGGGTGTGCTACTTTGCCCTACAGCTGAAAGGCACAACGTGCAGGCTTCTTTCGAAAGGGCGAGTTGGGCCACACAGCATCTTGCTTCCAGCTCTTTGGGAAGCTAAGAAACAACTCGCTCTGCACAGTGCTCTTACAGCCTAGCGGGAACATCTCTTCCAAAGGCCTGTGAAACGCAGTTTCTTTGCTGGCCTGATCTGGCTGAAGTAGGACTTCTGCTCTGGGTGTGCTACTTTGCCCTAGAGCTGAAAGGCACAACGTGCAGGCTTCTTTCCAAAGGGCGAGTTGGGCCCCACAGCATCTTGCTTCCAGCTCTTTGGGAAGCTAAGAAACAACTCGCTCTGCACAGTGCTCTTACAGCCTACCGGGAACATCTCTTCCAAAGGCCTGTGAAACGCAGTTTCTTTGCAGGCCTGATCTGGCTGAAGTAGGACTTCTGCTCTGGGTGTGCTACTTTGCCCTACAGATGAAAGGCACAACGTGCAGGCTTCTTTCCAAAGGGCGAGTTGGGCCCCACAGCATCTTGCTTCCAGCTCTTTGGGAAGCTAAGAAACAACTCGCTCTGCACAGTGCTCTTACAGCCTACCGGGAACATGTCTTCCAAAGGCCTGTGAAACGCAGTTTCTTTGCAGGCCTGATCTGGCTGAAGTAGGACTTCTGCTCTGGGTGTGCTACTTTGCCCTAGAGCTGAAAGGCACAACGTGCAGGCTTCTTTCCAAAGGGCGAGTTGGGCCCCACAGCATCTTGCTTCCAGCTCTTTGGGAAGCTAAGAAACAACTCGCTCTGCACAGTGCTCTTACAGCCTACGTGGAGCATCTCTTCCAAAGGCCTGTGAAACGCAGTTTCTTTGCAGGCCTGATCTGGCTGTAGTAGGACTTCTGCTCTGGGTGTGCTACTTTGCCCTAGAGCTGAAAGGCACAACGTGCAGGCTTCTTTCCAAAGGGCGAGTTGGGCCCCACAGCATCTTGCTTCCAGCTCTTTGGGAAGCTAAGAAACAACTCGCTCTGCACAGTGCTCTTACAGCCTACCGGGAACATGTCTTCCAAAGGCCAGTGAAACGCAGTTTCTTTGCAGGCCTGATCTGGCTGAAGTAGGACTTCTGCTCTGGGTGTGCTACTTTGCCCTAGAGCTGAAAGGCACAACGTGCAGGCTTCTTTCCAAAGGGCGAGTTGGGCCCCACAGCATCTTGCTTCCAGCTCTTTGGGAAGCTAAGAAACAACTCGCTCTGCACAGTGCTCTTACAGCCTACCGGGAACATGTCTTGCAAAGGCCTGTGAAACGCAGTTTCTTTGCAGGCCTGATCTGGCTGAAGTAGGACTTCTGCTCTGGGTGTGCTACTTTGCCCTAGAGCTGAAAGGCACAACGTGCAGGCTTCTTTCCAAAGGGCGAGTTGGGCCCCACAGCATCTTGCTTCCAGCTCTTTGGGAAGCTAAGAAACAACTCGCTCTGCACAGTGCTCTTACAGCCTACCGGGAACATCTCTTCCAAAGGCCTGTGAAACGCAGTTTCTTTGCAGGCCTGATCTGGCTGAAGTAGGACTTCTGCTCTGGGTGTGCTACTTTGCCCTAGAGCTGAAAGGCACAACGTGCAGGCTTCTTTCCAAAGGGCGAGTTGGGCCCCACAGCATCTTGCTTCCAGCTCTTTGGGAAGCTAAGAAACAACTCGCTCTGCACAGTGCTCTTACAGCCTACCGGGAACATGTCTTCCAAAGGCCTGTGAAACGCAGTTTCTTTGCAGGCCTGATCTGGCTGAAGTAGGACTTCTGCTCTGGGTGTGCTACTTTGCCCTAGAGCTGAAAGGCACAACGTGCAGGCTTCTTTCCAAAGGGCGAGTTGGGCCCCACAGCATCTTGCTTCCAGCTCTTTGGGAAGCTAAGAAACAACTCGCTCTGCACAGTGCTCTTACAGCCTACCGGGAACATGTCTTCCAAAGGCCTGTGAAACGCAGTTTCTTTGCAGGCCTGATCTGGCTGAAGTAGGACTTCTGCTCTGGGTGTGCTACTTTGCCCTAGAGCTGAAAGGCACAACGTGCAGGCTTCTGTCCAAAGGGCGAGTTGGGCCCCACAGCATCTTGCTTCCAGCTCTTTGGGAAGCTAAGAAACAACTCGCTCTGCACAGTGCTCTTACAGCCTACCGGGAACATGTCTTCCAAAGGCCAGTGAAACGCAGTTTCTTTGCAGGCCTGATCTGGCTGAAGTAGGACTTCTGCTCTGGGTGTGCTACTTTGCCCTAGAGCTGAAAGGCACAACGTGCAGGCTTCTTTCCAAAGGGCGAGTTGGGCCCCACAGCATCTTGCTTCCAGCTCTTTGGGAAGCTAAGAAACAACTCGCTCTGCACAGTGCTCTTACAGCCTACCGGGAACATCTCTTCCAAAGGCCTGTGAAACGCAGTTTCTTTGCAGGCCTGATCTGGCTGAAGTAGGACTTCTGCTCTGGGTGTGCTACTTTGCCCTAGAGCTGAAAGGCACAACGTGCAGGCTTCTTTCCAAAGGGCGAGTTGGGCCCCACAGCATCTTGCTTCCAGCTCTTTGGGAAGCTAAGAAACAACTCGCTCTGCACAGTGCTCTTACAGCCTACCGGGAACATCTCTTCCAAAGGGCTGTGAAACGCAGTTTCTTTGCAGGCCTGATCTGGCTGAAGTAGGACTTCTGCTCTGGGTGTGCTACTTTGCCCTAGAGCTGAAAGGCACAACGTGCAGGCTTCTTTCCAAAGGGCGAGTTGGGCCCCACAGCATCTTGCTTCCAGCTCTTTGGGAAGCTAAGAAACAACTCGCTCTGCACAGTGCTCTTACAGCCTACCGGGAACATGTCTTCCAAAGGCCTGTGAAACGCAGTTTCTTTGCAGGCCTGATCTGGCTGAAGTAGGACTTCTGCTCTGGGTGTGCTACTTTGCCCTAGAGCTGAAAGGCACAACGTGCAGGCTTCTGTCCAAAGGGCGAGTTGGGCCCCACAGCATCTTGCTTCCAGCTCTTTGGGAAGCTAAGAAAGAACTCGCTCTGCACAGTGCTCTTACAGCCTACCGGGAACATGTCTTCCAAAGGCCAGTGAAACGCAGTTTCTTTGCAGGCCTGATCTGGCTGAAGTAGGACTTCTGCTCTGGGTGTGCTACTTTGCCCTAGAGCTGAAAGGCACAACGTGCAGGCTTCTTTCCAAAGGGCGAGTTGGGCCCCACAGCATCTTGCTTCCAGCTCTTTGGGAAGCTAAGAAACAACTCGCTCTGCACAGTGCTCTTACAGCCTACCGGGAACATGTCTTCCAAAGGCCTGTGAAACGCAGTTTCTTTGCAGGCCTGATCTGGCTGAAGTAGGACTTCTGCTCTGGGTGTGCTACTTTGCCCTAGAGCTGAAAGGCACAACGTGCAGGCTTCTGTCCAAAGGGCGAGTTGGGCCCCACAGCATCTTGCTTCCAGCTCTTTGGGAAGCTAAGAAACAACTCGCTCTGCACAGTGCTCTTACAGCCTACCGGGAACATCTCTTCCAAAGGCCTGTGAAACGCAGTTTCTTTGCAGGCCTGATCTGGCTGAAGTAGGACTTCTGCTCTGGGTGTGCTACTTTGCCCTAGAGCTGAAAGGCACAACGTGCAGGCTTCTTTCCAAAGGGCGAGTTGGGCCCCACAGCATCTTGCTTCCAGCTGTTTGGGAAGCTAAGAAACAACTCGCTCTGCACAGTGCTCTTACAGCCTACCGGGAACATGT
This sequence comes from Equus caballus, assembly GCF_041296265.1. NCBI lineage: Eukaryota > Metazoa > Chordata > Mammalia > Perissodactyla > Equidae > Equus > Equus caballus. Next base: position 9,526 of record NW_027221854.1, on the reverse strand, counting down.
CTTCCAAAGGCCTGTGAAACGCAGTTTCTTTGCAGGCCTGATCTGGCTGAAGTAGGACTTCTGCTCTGGGTGTGCTACTTTGCCCTAGAGCTGAAAGGCACAACGTGCAGGCTTCTTTCCAAAGGGCGAGTTGGGCCCCACAGCATCTTGCTTCCAGCTCTTTGGGAAGCTAAGAAACAACTCGCTCTGCACAGTGCTCTTACAGCCTACCGGGAACATGTCTTCCAAAGGCCTGTGAAACGCAGTTTCTTTGCAGGCCTGATCTGGCTGAAGTAGGACTTCTGCTCTGGGTGTGCTACTTTGCCCTAGAGCTGAAAGGCACAACGTGCAGGCTTCTGTCCAAAGGGCGAGTTGGGCCCCACAGCATCTTGCTTCCAGCTCTTTGGGAAGCTAAGAAACAACTCGCTCTGCACAGTGCTCTTACAGCCTAGCGGGAACATCTCTTCCAAAGGCCTGTGAAACGCAGTTTCTTTGCAGGCCTGATCTGGCTGAAGTAGGACTTCTGCTCTGGGTGTGCTACTTTGCCCTAGAGCTGAAAGGCACAACGTGCAGGCTTCTTTCCAAAGGGCGAGTTGGGCCCCACAGCATCTTGCTTCCAGCTCTTTGGGAAGCTAGGTAACAACTCGCTCTGCACAGTGCTCTTACAGCCTACCGGGAACATCTCTTCCAAAGGCCTGTGAAACGCAGTTTCTTTGCAGGCCTGATCTGGCTGAAGTAGGACTTCTGCTCTGGGTGTGCTACTTTGCCCTACAGCTGAAAGGCACAACGTGCAGGCTTCTTTCCAAAGGGCGAGTTGGGCCCCACAGCATCTTGCTTCCAGCTCTTTGGGAAGCTAAGAAACAACTCGCTCTGCACAGTGCTCTTACAGCCTACCGGGAACATGTCTTCCAAAGGCCTGTGAAACGCAGTTTCTTTGCAGGCCTGATCTGGCTGAAGTAGGACTTCTGCTCTGGGTGTGCTACTTTGCCCTAGAGCTGAAAGGCACAACGTGCAGGCTTCTTTCCAAAGGGCGAGTTGGGCCCCACAGCATCTTGCTTCCAGCTCTTTGGGAAGCTAAGAAACAACTCGCTCTGAACAGTGCTCTTACAGCCTACGGGGAGCATCTCTTCCAAAGGCCTGTGAAACGCAGTTTCTTTGCAGGCCTGATCTGGCTGAAGTAGGACTTCTGCTCTGGGTGTGCTACTTTGCCCTAGAGCTGAAAGGCACAACGTGCAGGCTTCTTTCCAAAGGGCGAGTTGGGCCCCACAGCATCTTGCTTCCAGCTCTTTGGGAAGCTAAGAAACAACTCGCTCTGCACAGTGCTCTTACAGCCTACCGGGAACATCTCTTCCAAAGGCCTGTGAAACGCAGTTTCTTTTCAGGCCTGATCTGGCTGAAGTAGGACTTCTGCTCTGGGTGTGCTACTTTGCCCTAGAGCTGAAAGGCACAACGTGCAGGCTTCTTTCCAAAGGGCGAGTTGGGCCCCACAGCATCTTGCTTCCAGCTCTTTGGGAAGCTAAGAAACAACTCGCTCTGCACAGTGCTCTTACAGCCTACCGGGAACATGTCTTCCAAAGGCCTGTGAAACGCAGTTTCTTTGCAGGCCTGATCTGGCTGAAGTAGGACTTCTGCTCTGGGTGTGCTACTTTGCCCTAGAGCTGAAAGGCACAACGTGCAGGCTTCTGTCCAAAGGGCGAGTTGGGCCCCACAGCATCTTGCTTCCAGCTGTTTGGGAAGCTAAGAAACAACTCGCTCTGCACAGTGCTCTTACAGCCTAGCGGGAACATCTCTTCCAAAGGCCTGTGAAACGCAGTTTCTTTGCAGGCCTGATCTGGCTGAAGTAGGACTTCTGCTCTGGGTGTGCTACTTTGCCCTAGAGCTGAAAGGCACAACGTGCAGGCTTCTTTCCAAAGGGCGAGTTGGGCCCCACAGCATCTTGCTTCCAGCTCTTTGGGAAGCTAGGTAACAACTCGCTCTGCACAGTGCTCTTACAGCCTACCGGGAACATCTCTTCCAAAGGCCTGTGAAACGCAGTTTCTTTGCAGGCCTGATCTGGCTGAAGTAGGACTTCTGCTCTGGGTGTGCTACTTTGCCCTAGAGCTGAAAGGCACAACGTGCAGGCTTCTTTCCAAAGGGCGAGTTGGGCCCCACAGCATCTTGCTTCCAGCTCTTTGGGAAGCTAAGAAACAACTCGCTCTGCACAGTGCTCTTAAAGCCTACCGGGAACATGTCTTCCAAAGGCCTGTGAAACGCAGTTTCTTTGCAGGCCTGATCTGGCTGAAGTAGGACTTCTGCTCTGGGTGTGCTACTTTGCCCTAGAGCTGAAAGGCACAACGTGCAGGCTTCTTTCCAAAGGGCGAGTTGGGCCACACAGCATCTTGCTTCCAGCTCTTTGGGAAGCTAAGAAACAACTCGCTCTGAACAGTGCTCTTACAGCCTACGGGGAGCATCTCTTCCAAAGGCCTGTGAAACGCAGTTTCTTTGCAGGCCTGATCTGGCTGAAGTAGGACTTCTGCTCTGGGTGTGCTACTTTGCCCTAGAGCTGAAAGGCACAACGTGCAGGCTTCTTTCCAAAGGGCGAGTTGGGCCCCACAGCATCTTGCTTCCAGCTCTTTGGGAAGCTAAGAAACAACTCGCTCTGCACAGTGCTCTTACAGCCTACCGGGAACATCTCTTCCAAAGGCCTGTGAATCGCAGTTTCTTTTCAGGCCTGATCTGGCTGAAGTCGGACTTCTGCTCTGGGTGTGCTACTTTGCCCTAGAGCTGAAAGGCACAACGTGCAGGCTTCTTTCCAAAGGGCGAGTTGGGCCCCACAGCATCTTGCTTCCAGCTCTTTGGGAAGCTAAGAAACAACTCGCTCTGCACAGTGCTCTTACAGCCTACCGGGAACATCTCTTCCAAAGGCCTGTGAAACGCAGTTTCTTTGCAGGCCTGATCTGGCTGAAGTAGGACTTCTGCTCTGGGTGTGCTACTTTGCCCTAGAGCTGAAAGGCACAACGTGCAGGCTTCTTTCCAAAGGGCGAGTTGGGCCCCACAGCATCTTGCTTCCAGCTCTTTGGGAAGCTAAGAAACAACTCGCTCTGCACAGTGCTCTTACAGCCTACCAGGAACATCTTTTCCAAAGGCCAGTGAAACGCAGTTTCTTTGCAGGCCTGATCTGGCTGAAGTAGGACTTCTGCTCTGGGTGTGCTACTTTGCCCTAGAGCTGAAAGGCACAACGTGCAGGCTTCTTTCCAAAGGGCGAGTTGGGCCCCACAGCATCTTGCTTCCAGCTCTTTGGGAAGCTAAGAAACAACTCGCTCTGCACAGTGCTCTTACAGCCTACCGGGAACATGTCTTCCAAAGGCCTGTGAAACGCAGTTTCTTTGCAGGCCTGATCTGGCTGAAGTAGGACTTCTGCTCTGGGTGTGCTACTTTGCCCTAGAGCTGAAAGGCACAACGTGCAGGCTTCTTTCCAAAGGGCGAGTTGGGCCCCACAGCATCTTGCTTCCAGCTCTTTGGGAAGCTAAGAAACAACTCGCTCTGCACAGTGCTCTTACAGCCTACTGGGAACATGTATTCCAAAGGCCTGTGAAACGCAGTTTCTTTGCAGTCCTGATCTGGCTGAAGTAGGACTTCTGCTCTGGGTGTGCTACTTTGCCCTAGAGCTGAAAGGCACAACGTGCAGGCTTCTTTCCAAAGGGCGAGTTGGGCCCCACAGCATCTTGCTTCCAGCTCTTTGGGAAGCTAAGAAACAACTCGCTCTGCACAGTGCTCTTACAGCCTACCGGGAACATGTCTTGCAAAGGCCTGTGAAACGCAGTTTCTTTGCAGGCCTGATCTGGCTGAAGTAGGACTTCTGCTCTGGGTGTGCTACTTTGCCCTAGAACTGAAAGGCACAACGTGCAGGCTTCTTTCCAAAGGGCGAGTTGGGCCCCACAGCATCTTGCTTCCAGCTCTTTTGGAAGCTAAGAAACAACTCGCTCTGAACAGTGCTCTTACAGCCTACGGGGAGCATCTCTTCCAAAGGCCTGTGAAACGCAGTTTCTTTGCAGGCCTGATCTGGCTGAAGTAGGACTTCTGCTCTGGGTGTGCTACTTTGCCCTAGAGCTGAAAGGCACAACGTGCAGGCTTCTTTCCAAAGGGCGAGTTGGGCCCCACAGCATCTTGCTTCCAGCTCTTTGGGAAGCTAAGAAACAACTCGCTCTGCACAGTGCTCTTACAGCCTAGTGGGAACATCTCTTCCAAAGGCCTCTGAAACGCAGTTTCTTTTCAGGCCTGATCTGGCTGAAGTCGGACTTCTGCTCTGGGTGTGCTACTTTGCCCTAGAGCTGAAAGGCACAACGTGCAGGCTTCTTTCCTAAGGGCGAGTTGGGCCCAACAGCATCTTGCTTCCAGCTCTTTGGGAAGCTTAGAAACAACTCGCTCTGAACAGTGCTCTTACAGCCTACGGGGAGCATCTCTTCCAAAGGCCTGTGAAACGCAGTTTCTTTGCAGGCCTGATCTGGCTGAAGTAGGACTTCTGCTCTGGGTGTGCTACTTTGCCCTAGAGGTGAAAGGCACAACGTGCAGGCTTCTTTCCAAAGGGCGAGTTGGGCCCCACAGTATCTTGCTTCCAGCTCTTTGGGAAGCTAAGAAACAACTCGCTCTGCACAGTGCTCTTACAGCCTACCGGGAACATCTCTTCCAAAGGCCTGTGAAACGCAGTTTCTTTGCAGGCCTGATCTGGCTGAACTAGGACTTCTGCTCTGGGTGTGCTACTTTGCCCTAGAGCTGAAAGGCACAACGTGCAGGCTTCTTTCCAAAGGGTGAGTTGGGCCCCACAGCATCTTGCTTCCAGCTCTTTGGGAAGCTAAGAAACAACTCGCTCTGCACAGTGCTCTTACAGCCTAGTGGGAACATCTCTTCCAAAGGCCTCTGAAACGCAGTTTCTTTTCAGGCCTGATCTGGCTGAAGTCGGACTTCTGCTCTGGGTGTGCTACTTTGCCCTAGAGCTGAAAGGCACAACGTGCAGGCTTCTTTCCAAAGGGCGAGTTGGGCCCCACAGCATCTTGCTTCCAGCTCTTTGGGAAGCTAAGAAACAACTCGCTCTGCACAGTGCTCTTACAGCCTACCGGGAACATCTCTTCCAAAGGCCTGTGAAACGCAGTTTCTTTGCAGGCCTGATCTGGCTGAAGTAGGACTTCTGCTCTGGGTGTGCTACTTTGCCCTAGAGCTGAAAGGCACAACGTGCAGGCTTCTTTCCAAAGGGCGAGTTGGGCCCCACAGCATCTTGCTTCCAGCTCTTTGGGAAGCTAAGAAACAACTCGCTCTGCACAGTGCTCTTACAGCCTACTGGGAACATGTCTTCCAAAGGCCTGTGAAACGCAGTTTCTTTGCAGGCCTGATCTGGCTGAAGTAGGACTTCTGCTCTGGGTGTGCTACTTTGCCCTAGAGCTGAAAGGCACAACGTGCAGGCTTCTTTCCAAAGGGCGAGTTGGGCCCCACAGCATCTTGCTTCCAGCTCTTTGGGAAGCTAAGAAACAACTCGCTCTGCACAGTGCTCTTACAGCCTACGGGGAGCATCTCTTCCAAAGGCCTGTGAAACGCAGTTTCTTTGCAGGCCTGATCTGGCTGAAGTAGGACTTCTGCTCTGGGTGTGCTACTTTGCCCTAGAGCTGAAAGGCACAACGTGCAGGCTTCTTTCCAAAGGGCGAGTTGGGCCCCACAGCATCTTGCTTCCAGCTCTTTGGGAAGCTAAGAAACAACTCGCTCTGCACAGTGCTCTTACAGCCTACCGGGAACATCTCTTCCAAAGGCCTGTGAAACACAGTTTCTTTGTAGGCCTGATCTGGCTGAAGTAGGACTTCTGCTCTGGGTGTGCTACTTTGCCCTAGAGCTGAAAGGCACAACGTGTAGGCTTCATTCCAAAGGGTGAGTTGGGCCCCACAGCATCTTGCTTCCAGCTCTTTGGGAAGCTAAGAAACAACTCGCTCTGCACAGTGCTCTTACAGCCTACCGGGAACATGTCTTCCAAAGGCCTGTGAAACGCAGTTTCTTTGCAGTCCTGATCTGGCTGAAGTAGGACTTCTGCTCTGGGTGTGCCACTTTGCCCTAGAGCTGAAAGGCACAACGTGCAGGCTTCTTTCCTAAGGGCGAGTTGGGCCCCACAGCATCTTGCTTCCAGCTCTTTGGGAAGCTAAGAAACAACTCGCTCTGCACAGTGCTCTTACAGCCTACCGGGAACATGTCTTGCAAAGGCCTGTGAAACGCAGTTTCTTTGCAGGCCTGATCTGGCTGAAGTAGGACTTCTGCTCTGGGTGTGCTACTTTGCCCTAGAACTGAAAGGCACAACGTGCAGGCTTCTTTCCAAAGGGCGAGTTGGGCCCCACAGCATCTTGCTTCCAGCTCTTTGGGAAGCTAAGAAACAACTCGCTCTGCACAGTGTTCTTACAGCCTACCGGGAACATCTCTTCCAAAGGCCTGTGAAACGCAGTTTCTTTGCAGGCCTGATCTGGCTGAAGTAGGACTTCTGCTCTGGGTGTGCTACTTTGCCCTAGAGCTGAAAGGCACAACGTGCAGGCTTCTTTCCAAAGGGCGAGTTGGGCCCCACAGCATCTTGCTTCCAGCTCTTTGGGAAGCTAAGAAACAACTCGCTCTGCAAAGTGCTCTTACAGCCTACCGGGAACATGTCTTGCAAAGGCCTGTGAAACGCAGTTTCTTTTCAGGCCTGATCTGGCTGAAGTAGGACTTCTGCTCTGGGTGTGCTACTTTGCCCTAGAGCTGAAAGGCACAACGTGCAGGCTTCTTTCCAAAGGGCGAGTTGGGCCCCACAGCATCTTGCTTCCAGCTCTTTGGGAAGCTAAGAAACAACTCGCTCTGCACAGTGCTCTTACAGCCTACCGGGAACATGTCTTCCAAAGGCCTGTGAAACGCAGTTTCTTTGCAGGCCTGATCTGGCTCAAGTAGGACTTCTGCTCTGGGTGTGCTACTTTGCCCTAGAGCTGAAAGGCACAACGTGCAGGCTTCTTTCCAAAGGGCGAGTTGGGCCCCACAGCATCTTGCTTCCAGCTCTTTGGGAAGCTAAGAAACAACTCGCTCTGCACAGTGCTCTTACAGCCTACCGGGAACATGTCTTCCAAAGGCCTGTGAAACGCAGTTCCTTTGCAGGCGTGATCTGGCTGAAGTAGGACTTCTGCTCTGGGTGTGCTACATTTCCCTAGAGCTGAAAGGCACAACGTGCAGTTTTCTTTCCCAAGGGCGAGTTGGGCCCCACAGCATCTTGCTTCCAGCTCTTTGGGAAGCTAAGAAAAAACTCGCTCTGCACACTGCTCTTACAGCGTAGTGGGAACATCTCTTCCAAAGGCCTGTGAAACGCAGTTTCTTTGCAGGCCTGATCTGGCTGAAGTAGGACTTCTGCTCTGGGTGTGCTACTTTGCCCTAGAGCTGAAAGGCACAACGTGCAGGCTTCTTTCCAAAGGGCGAGTTGGGCCCCACAGCATCTTGCTTCCAGCTCTTTGGGAAGCTAAGAAACAACTCGCTCTGCACAGTGCTCTTACAGCCTACCGGGAACATGTCTTCCAAAGGCCTGTGAAACGCAGTTTCTTTGCAGGCCTGATCTGGCTGAAGTAGGACTTCTGCTCTGGGTGTGCTACTTTGCCCTGGAGCTGAAAGGCACAACGTGCAGGCTTCTTTCCAAAGGGCGAGTTGGGCCCCACAGCATCTTGCTTCCAGCTCTTTGGGAAGCTAAGAAACAACTCGCTCTGCACAGTGCTCTTACAGCCTACCGGGAACATGTCTTCCAAAGGCCTGTGAAACGCAGTTTCTTTGCAGGCCTGATCTGGCTGAAGTAGGACTTCTGTTCTGGGTGTGCTACTTTGCCCTAGAGCTGAAAGGCACAACGTGCAGGCTTCTTTCCAAAGGGCGAGTTGGGCCCCACAGCATCTTGCTTCCAGCTCTTTGGGAAGCTAAGAAACAACTCGCTCTGCACAGTGCTCTTACAGCCTACCGGGAACATCTTTTCCAAAGGCCAGTGAAACGCAGTTTCTTTGCATGCCTGATCTGGCTGAAGTAGGACTTCTGCTCTGGGTGTGCTACTTTGCCCTAGAGCTGGAAGGCACAACGTGCAGGCTTCTTTCCAAAGGGCGAGTTGGGCCCCACAGCATCTTGCTTCCAGCTCTTTGGGAAGCTAAGAAACAACTCGCTCTGCACAGTGCTCTTACAGCCTAGTGGGAACATCTCTTCCAAAGGCCTGTGAAACGCAGTTTCTTTGCAGGCCTGATCTGGCTGAAGTAGGACTTCTGCTCTGGGTGTGCTACTTTGCCCTAGAGCTGAAAGGCACAACGTGCAGGCTTCTTTCCAAAGGGCGAGTTGGGCCCCACAGCATCTTGCTTCCAGCTCTTTGGGAAGCTAAGAAACAACTCGCTCTGCACAGTGCTCTTACAGCCTACCGGGAACATCTTTTCCAAAGGCCAGTGAAACGCAGTTTCTTTGCAGGCCTGATCTGGCTGAAGTAGGACTTCTGCTCTGGGTGTGCTACTTTGCCCTAGAGCTGAAAGGCACAACGTGCAGGATTCTTTCCAAAGGGCGAGTTGGGCCCCACAGCATCTTGCTTCCAGCTCTTTAGGAAGCTAAGAAACAACTCGCTCTGCACAGTGCTCTTACAGCCTACCGGGAACATGTCTTCCAAAGGCCTGTGAAGCGCAGTTTCTTTGCAGGCCTGATCTGGCTGAAGTAGGACTTCTGCTCTGGGTGTGCTACTTTGCCCTAGAGCTGAAAGGCACAACGTGCAGGCTTCATTCCAAAGGGCGAGTTGGGCCCCACAGCATCTTGCTTCCAGCTCTTTGGGAAGCTAAGAAACAACTCGCTCTGCACAGTGCTCTTACAGCCTACCGGGAACATCTCTTCCAAAGGCCTGTGAAACGCAGTTTCTTTGCAGGCCTGATCTGGCTGAAGTAGGACTTCTGCTCTGGGTGTGCTACTTTGCCCTAGAGCTGAAAGGTACAACGTGCAGGCTTCTTTCCAAAGGGCGAGTTGGGCCCGACAGCATCTTGCTTCCAGCTCTTTGGGAAGCTAAGAAACAACTCGCTCTGCACAGTGCTCTTACAGCCTACCGGGAACATCTTTATCCAAAGGCCAGTGAAAACGCAGTTTTCTTTGCAGGCCTGATCTGGCTGAAGTAGGACTTCTGCTCTGGGTGTGCTACTTTGCCCTAGAGCTGAAAGGCACAACGTGCAGGCTTCTTTCCAAAGGGCGAGTTGGGCCCACAGCATCTTGGCTTCCAGCTCTTTGGGAAGCTAAGAAACAACTCGCTCTGCACAGCGCTCTTACAGCCTACCGGGAACATGTCTTGCAAGGCCTGTGAAACGCAGTTTCTTTGCAGGCCTGATCTGGCTGAAGTAGGACTTCTGCTCTGGGGTGTGGCTACTTTGCCCTAGAGCTGAAAGGCAAACGTGCAGGCTTCTTTCCAAAGGGGCGAGTTGGGCCCGACAGCATCTTGCTTCCAGCTCTTGGGAAGCTAAGAAACAACTCGCTCTGCACAGTGCTCTTACAGCCTACCGGGGAACATCTTTTCCAAAGGCCAGTGAAA